>NC_082347.1:3617268-3918707 GCF_027477595.1 Haemorhous mexicanus | reverse complement strand
TGCAAACTGACACCAAGAACCTGGGTTGTTCTCTTTTGTTTCTTAGGTGGAAGGGCCTGCCTATGTGTTCCAGGGCCTGTGGCTCAGAGTGGCCGGCTGGCTCCTGAAATTCGGCATTGCGCAGGATTCCTCCCAGACCAAGGCATGCACCAGAGCCAAGTCAGGCTGGATTGACAGTGCCAAGTACCTCCTGCAAACTGACACCAAGAACCTGGGTTGTTCTCTTTTGTTTCTTAGGTGGAAGGGCCTGCCTATGTGTTCCAGGGCCTGTGCTCAGAGTGGCCGGCTGGCTCCTGAAATTCGGCATTGCGCAGGATTCCTCCAAGACCAAAGCATGCACCAGGGGCAAGTCAGGCTGGATTGACAGTGCCAAGTACCTGCTGCAAACTGACACCAAGAACCTGGGCAGGTGACTTTTGTTTCTTAGGTGGAAGGGCCTGCCTATGTGTTCCAGGGCCTGTGGCTCAGAGTGGCCACCTGGCTCCTGAAATTCGGCATTGCGCAGGATTCCTCCCCGACTGAAGCTGGCACCAGTGGCAAGTCAGGCTGGATTGACAGTGCCAAGTACCTCCTGCAAACTGACACCGAGAACCTGGGTTGTTCTCTTTTGTTTCTTAGGTGGAAGGGCCTGCCTATGTGTTCCAGGGCCTGTGGCTCAGAGTGGCTGGCTGGCTCCTGAAATTCGGCATTGCGCAGGATTCCTCCCAGACCAAAGCATGCACCAGAGCCAAGTCAGGCTGGATTGACAGTGCCAAGTACCTCCTGCAAACTGACACCAAGAACCTGGGCTGGTGACTTTTCTTTCTTAGGTGGAAGGGCCTGCCTATGTGTTCCAGGGCCTGTGGCTCAGAGTGGCCGGCTGGCTCCTGAAATTCGGCATTGCGCAGGATTCCTCCCCGAGTGAAGCATGCACCAGAGCCAAGTCAGGCTGGCTTGACAGTGCCAAGTACCTGCTGCAAACTGACACCAAGAACCTGGGTTGTTCTCTTTTGTTTCTTAGGTGGAAGGGCCTGCCTATGTGTTCCAGGGCCTGTGGCTCAGAGTGGCCGGCTGGCTCCTGAAATTCGGCATTGCGCAGGATTCCTCCAAGACCAAAGCATGCACCAGAGGCAAGTCAGGCTGGATTGACAGTGCCAAGTACCTCCTGCAAACTGACACCAAGAACCTGGGCTGGTGACTTTTGTTTCTTAGGTGGAAGGGCCTGCCTATGTGTTCCAGGGCCTGTGGCTCAGAGTGGCCGGCTGGCTCCTGAAATTCGGCATTGCGCAGGATTCCTCCCCGAGTGAAGCATGCACCAGAGCCAAGTCAGGCTGGCTTGACAGTGCCAAGTACCTGCTGCAAACTGACACCAAGAACCTGGGTTGTTCTCTTTTGTTTCTTAGGTGGAAGGGCCTGCCTATGTGTTCCAGGGCCTGTGGCTCAGAGTGGCCGGCTGGCTCCTGAAATTCGGCATTGCGCAGGATTCCTCCAAGACCAAAGCATGCACCAGAGCCAAGTCAGGCTGGATTGACAGTGCCAAGTACCTCCTGCAAACTGACACCAAGAACCTGGGCTGGTGACTTTTGTTTCTTAGGTGGAAGGGCCTGCCTATGTGTTCCAGGGCCTGTGGCTCAGAGTGGCCGGCTGGCTCCTGAAATTCGGCATTGCGCAGGATTCCTCCCAGACCAAAGCATGCACCAGAGCCAAGTCAGGCTGGATTGACAGTGCCAAGTACCTGCTGCAAACTGACACCAAGAACCTGGGCAGGTGACTTTTGTTTCTTAGGTGGAAGGGCCTGCCTATGTGTTCCAGGGCCTGTGGCTCAGAGTGGCTGGCTGGCTCCTGAAATTCGGCATTGCGCAGGATTCCTCCCCGACCAAAGCATGCACCAGAGCCAAGTCAGGCTGGATTGACAGTGCCAAGTACCTGCTGCAAACTGACACCAAGAACCTGGGCTGCTCTCTTTTGTTTCTTAGGTGGAAGGGCCTGCCTATGTGTTCCAGGGCCTGTGGCTCAGAGTGGCCGGCTGGCTCCTGAAATTCGGCATTGCGCAGGATTCCTCCCAGACCAAAGCATGCACCAGGGGCAAGTCAGGCTGGATTGACAGTGCCAAGTACCTCCTGCAAACTGACACCAAGAACCTGGGCTGGTGACTTTTGTTTCTTAGGTGGAAGGGCCTGCCTATGTGTTCCAGGGCCTGTGGCTCAGAGTGGCCGGCTGGCTCCTGAAATTCGGCATTGCGCAGGATGCCTCCCCGACTGAAGCTGGCACCAGTGGCAAGTCAGGCTGGATTGACAGTGCCAAGTACCTGCTACAAACTGACACCGAGAACCTGGGTTGTTCTCTTTTGTTTCTTAGGTAGAAGGGCCTGCCTATGTGTTCCAGGGCCTGTGGCTCAGAGTGGCTGGCTGGCTCCTGAAATTCGGCATTGCGCAGGATTCCTCCCAGACCAAAGCATGCACCAGAGCCAAGTGAGGCTGGATTGACAGTGCCAAGTACCTCCTGCAAACTGACACCAAGAACCTGGGCTGGTGACTTTTGTTTCTTAGGTGGAAGGGCCTGCTTATGTGTTCAATGGCCTGTCGCTCAGAGTGGCCGGCTGGCTCCTGGAATTCGGCATTGCGCAGGATGCCTCCAAAACCAAAGCATGCACCAGAGCCAAGTCAGGCTGGCTTGACAGTGCCAAGTACCTCCTGCAAACTGACACCAAGAACCTGGGTTGTTCTCTTTTGTTTCTTAGGTGGAAGGGCCTGCCTATGTGTTCCATAGCCTGTGGCTCAGAATGGCCCGCTGGCTCCTGAAATTCGGCATTGCGCAGGTTTCCTCCCCGCCGGAAGCTGGCACAAGAGCCAAGTCAGGCTGGATTGACAGTGCCAAGTACCTCCTGCAAACTGACACCAAGAACCTGGGCTGGTGACTTTTGTTTCTTAGGTGGAAGGGCCTGCCTATGTGTTCCAGGGCCTGTGGCTCAGAGTGGCCGGCTGGCTCCTGAAATTCGGCATTGCGCACGATGCCTCCCCGACTGAAGCTGGCACCAGTGGCAAGTCAGGCTGGATTGACAGTGCCAAGTACCTGCTTCAAACTGACACCGAGAACCTGGGTTGTTCTCTTTTGTTTCTTAGGTGGAAGGGCCTGCCTATGTGTTCCAGGGCCTGTGGCTCAGAGTGGCCAGCTGGCTCCTGAAATTCGGCATTGCGCAGGATTCCTCCCAGACCAAAGCATGCACCAGAGCCAAGTCAGGCTGGATTGACAGTGCCAAGTACCTCCTGCAAACTGACACCAAGAACCTGGGTTGTTCTCTTTTGTTTCTTAGGTGGAAGGGCCTGCCTACGTGTTCCAGGGCCTGTGGCTCAGAGTGGCCGGCTGGCTCCTGAAATTCGGCATTGCGCAGGATTCCTCCAAGACCAAAGCATGCACCAGAGCCAAGTCAGGCTGGATTGACAGTGCCAAGTACCTCCTGCAAACTGACACCAAGAACCTGGGCAGGTGACTTTTGTTTCTTAGGTGGAAGGGCCTGCCTATGTGTTCCAGGGCCTGTGGCTCAGAGTGGCCGGCTGGCTCCTGAAATTCGGCATTGCGCAGGATTCCTCCCCGAGTGAAGCATGCACCAGAGCCAAGTCAGGCTGGCTTGACAGTGCCAAGTACCTCCTGAAAACTGACACCAAGAACCTGGGTTGTTCTCTTTTGTTTCTTAGGTGGAAGGGCCTGCTTATGTGTTCAATGGCCTGTCGCTCAGAGTGGCCGGCTGGCGCTTGGAATTCGGCATTGCGCAGGATGCCTCCCAGACCAAAGCATGCACCAGAGCCAAGTCAGGCTGGCTTGACAGTGCCAAGTACCTGCTGCAAACTGACACCAAGAACCTGGGTTGTTCTCTTTTGTTTCTTAGGTGGAAGGGCCTGCCTATGTGTTCCATAGCCTGTGGCTCAGAATGGCCCGCTGGCTCCTGAAATTCGGCATTGCGCAGGTTTCCTCCCCGCCGGAAGCTGGCACAAGAGCCAAGTGAGGCTGGATTGACAGTGCCAAGTACCTCCTGCAAACTGACACCAAGAACCTGGGCTGCTGACTTTTGTTTCTTAGGTGGAAGGGCCTGCCTATGTGTTCCAGGGCCTGTGGCTCAGAGTGGCCGGCTGGCTCCTGAAATTCGGCATTGCGCAGGATTCCTACCAGACCAAAGCATGCACCAGGGGCAAGTCAGGCTGGATTGACAGTGCCAAGTACCTGCTGCAAACTGACACCAAGAACCTGGGCTGGTGACTTTTGTTTCTTAGGTGGAAGGGCCTGCCTATGTGTTCCAGGGCCTGTGGCTCAGAGTGGCCGGCTGGCTCCTGAAATTCGGCATTGCGCAGGATGCCTCCCCGACTGAAGCTGGCACCAGTGGCAAGTCAGGCTGGATTGACAGTGCCAAGTACCTGCTACAAACTGACACCGAGAACCTGGGTTGTTCTCTTTTGTTTCTTAGGTGGAAGGGCCTGCCTATGTGTTCCAGGGCCTGTGGCTCAGAGTGGCCACCTGGCTCCTGAAATTCGGCATTGCGCAGGATTCCTCCCAGACCAAAGTATGCACCAGAGCCAAGTGAGGCTGGATTGACAGTGCCAAGTACCTCCTGCAAACTGACACCAAGAACCTGGGCTGGTGACTTTTGTTTCTTAGGTGGAAGGGCCTGCCTATGTGTTCCAGGGCCTGTGGCTCAGAGTGGCCGGCTGGCTCCTGAAATTCGGCATTGCGCAGGATTCCTCCCCGAGTGAAGCATGCACCAGAGCCAAGTCAGGCTGGCTTGACAGTGCCAAGTACCTGCTGCAAACTGACACCAAGAACCTGGGTTGTTCTCTTTTGTTTCTTAGGTGGAAGGGCCTGCCTATGTGTTCCAGGGCCTGTGGCTCAGAGTGGCCGGCTGGCTCCTGAAATTCGGCATTGCGCAGGATTCCTCCCAGACCAAGGCATGCACCAGAGCCAAGTCAGGCTGGATTGACAGTGCCAAGTACCTCCTGCAAACTGACACCAAGAACCTGGGTTGTTCTCTTTTGTTTCTTAGGTGGAAGGGCCTGCCTATGTGTTCCAGGGCCTGTGGCTCAGAGTGGCCGGCTGGCTCCTGAAATTCGGCATTGCGCAGGATTCCTCCAAGACCAAAGCATGCACCAGGGGCAAGTCAGGCTGGATTGACAGTGCCAAGTACCTGCTGCAAACTGACACCAAGAACCTGGGCAGGTGACTTTTGTTTCTTAGGTGGAAGGGCCTGCCTATGTGTTCCAGGGCCTGTGGCTCAGAGTGGCCACCTGGCTCCTGAAATTCGGCATTGCGCAGGATTCCTCCCCGACTGAAGCTGGCACCAGTGGCAAGTCAGGCTGGATTGACAGTGCCAAGTACCTCCTGCAAACTGACACCGAGAACCTGGGTTGTTCTCTTTTGTTTCTTAGGTGGAAGGGCCTGCCTATGTGTTCCAGGGCCTGTGGCTCAGAGTGGCTGGCTGGCTCCTGAAATTCGGCATTGCGCAGGATTCCTCCCAGACCAAAGCATGCACCAGAGCCAAGTCAGGCTGGATTGACAGTGCCAAGTACCTCCTGCAAACTGACACCAAGAACCTGGGCTGGTGACTTTTCTTTCTTAGGTGGAAGGGCCTGCCTATGTGTTCCAGGGCCTGTGGCTCAGAGTGGCCGGCTGGCTCCTGAAATTCGGCATTGCGCAGGATTCCTCCCCGAGTGAAGCATGCACCAGAGCCAAGTCAGGCTGGCTTGACAGTGCCAAGTACCTGCTGCAAACTGACACCAAGAACCTGGGTTGTTCTCTTTTGTTTCTTAGGTGGAAGGGCCTGCCTATGTGTTCCAGGGCCTGTGGCTCAGAGTGGCCGGCTGGCTCCTGAAATTCGGCATTGCGCAGGATTCCTCCAAGACCAAAGCATGCACCAGAGGCAAGTCAGGCTGGATTGACAGTGCCAAGTACCTCCTGCAAACTGACACCAAGAACCTGGGCTGGTGACTTTTGTTTCTTAGGTGGAAGGGCCTGCCTATGTGTTCCAGGGCCTGTGGCTCAGAGTGGCCGGCTGGCTCCTGAAATTCGGCATTGCGCAGGATTCCTCCCCGAGTGAAGCATGCACCAGAGCCAAGTCAGGCTGGCTTGACAGTGCCAAGTACCTGCTGCAAACTGACACCAAGAACCTGGGTTGTTCTCTTTTGTTTCTTAGGTGGAAGGGCCTGCCTATGTGTTCCAGGGCCTGTGGCTCAGAGTGGCCGGCTGGCTCCTGAAATTCGGCATTGCGCAGGATTCCTCCAAGACCAAAGCATGCACCAGAGCCAAGTCAGGCTGGATTGACAGTGCCAAGTACCTCCTGCAAACTGACACCAAGAACCTGGGCTGGTGACTTTTGTTTCTTAGGTGGAAGGGCCTGCCTATGTGTTCCAGGGCCTGTGGCTCAGAGTGGCCGGCTGGCTCCTGAAATTCGGCATTGCGCAGGATTCCTCCCAGACCAAAGCATGCACCAGAGCCAAGTCAGGCTGGATTGACAGTGCCAAGTACCTGCTGCAAACTGACACCAAGAACCTGGGCAGGTGACTTTTGTTTCTTAGGTGGAAGGGCCTGCCTATGTGTTCCAGGGCCTGTGGCTCAGAGTGGCTGGCTGGCTCCTGAAATTCGGCATTGCGCAGGATTCCTCCCCGACCAAAGCATGCACCAGAGCCAAGTCAGGCTGGATTGACAGTGCCAAGTACCTGCTGCAAACTGACACCAAGAACCTGGGCTGCTCTCTTTTGTTTCTTAGGTGGACGGGCCTGCCTATGTGTTCCAGGGCCTGTGGCTCAGAGTGGCCGGCTGGCTCCTGAAATTCGGCATTGCGCAGGATTCCTCCCAGACCAAAGCATGCACCAGGGGCAAGTCAGGCTGGATTGACAGTGCCAAGTACCTCCTGCAAACTGACACCAAGAACCTGGGCTGGTGACTTTTGTTTCTTAGGTGGAAGGGCCTGCCTATGTGTTCCAGGGCCTGTGGCTCAGAGTGGCCGGCTGGCTCCTGAAATTCGGCATTGCGCAGGATGCCTCCCCGACTGAAGCTGGCACCAGTGGCAAGTCAGGCTGGATTGACAGTGCCAAGTACCTGCTACAAACTGACACCGAGAACCTGGGTTGTTCTCTTTTGTTTCTTAGGTAGAAGGGCCTGCCTATGTGTTCCAGGGCCTGTGGCTCAGAGTGGCTGGCTGGCTCCTGAAATTCGGCATTGCGCAGGATTCCTCCCAGACCAAAGCATGCACCAGAGCCAAGTGAGGCTGGATTGACAGTGCCAAGTACCTCCTGCAAACTGACACCAAGAACCTGGGCTGGTGACTTTTGTTTCTTAGGTGGAAGGGCCTGCTTATGTGTTCAATGGCCTGTCGCTCAGAGTGGCCGGCTGGCTCCTGGAATTCGGCATTGCGCAGGATGCCTCCAAAACCAAAGCATGCACCAGAGCCAAGTCAGGCTGGCTTGACAGTGCCAAGTACCTCCTGCAAACTGACACCAAGAACCTGGGTTGTTCTCTTTTGTTTCTTAGGTGGAAGGGCCTGCCTATGTGTTCCATAGCCTGTGGCTCAGAATGGCCCGCTGGCTCCTGAAATTCGGCATTGCGCAGGTTTCCTCCCCGCCGGAAGCTGGCACAAGAGCCAAGTCAGGCTGGATTGACAGTGCCAAGTACCTCCTGCAAACTGACACCAAGAACCTGGGCTGGTGACTTTTGTTTCTTAGGTGGAAGGGCCTGCCTATGTGTTCCAGGGCCTGTGGCTCAGAGTGGCCGGCTGGCTCCTGAAATTCGGCATTGCGCACGATGCCTCCCCGACTGAAGCTGGCACCAGTGGCAAGTCAGGCTGGATTGACAGTGCCAAGTACCTGCTTCAAACTGACACCGAGAACCTGGGTTGTTCTCTTTTGTTTCTTAGGTGGAAGGGCCTGCCTATGTGTTCCAGGGCCTGTGGCTCAGAGTGGCCAGCTGGCTCCTGAAATTCGGCATTGCGCAGGATTCCTCCCAGACCAAAGCATGCACCAGAGCCAAGTCAGGCTGGATTGACAGTGCCAAGTACCTCCTGCAAACTGACACCAAGAACCTGGGTTGTTCTCTTTTGTTTCTTAGGTGGAAGGGCCTGCCTACGTGTTCCAGGGCCTGTGGCTCAGAGTGGCCGGCTGGCTCCTGAAATTCGGCATTGCGCAGGATTCCTCCAAGACCAAAGCATGCACCAGAGCCAAGTCAGGCTGGATTGACAGTGCCAAGTACCTCCTGCAAACTGACACCAAGAACCTGGGCAGGTGACTTTTGTTTCTTAGGTGGAAGGGCCTGCCTATGTGTTCCAGGGCCTGTGGCTCAGAGTGGCCGGCTGGCTCCTGAAATTCGGCATTGCGCAGGATTCCTCCCCGAGTGAAGCATGCACCAGAGCCAAGTCAGGCTGGCTTGACAGTGCCAAGTACCTCCTGAAAACTGACACCAAGAACCTGGGTTGTTCTCTTTTGTTTCTTAGGTGGAAGGGCCTGCTTATGTGTTCAATGGCCTGTCGCTCAGAGTGGCCGGCTGGCGCTTGGAATTCGGCATTGCGCAGGATGCCTCCCAGACCAAAGCATGCACCAGAGCCAAGTCAGGCTGGCTTGACAGTGCCAAGTACCTGCTGCAAACTGACACCAAGAACCTGGGTTGTTCTCTTTTGTTTCTTAGGTGGAAGGGCCTGCCTATGTGTTCCATAGCCTGTGGCTCAGAATGGCCCGCTGGCTCCTGAAATTCGGCATTGCGCAGGTTTCCTCCCCGCCGGAAGCTGGCACAAGAGCCAAGTGAGGCTGGATTGACAGTGCCAAGTACCTCCTGCAAACTGACACCAAGAACCTGGGCTGCTGACTTTTGTTTCTTAGGTGGAAGGGCCTGCCTATGTGTTCCAGGGCCTGTGGCTCAGAGTGGCCGGCTGGCTCCTGAAATTCGGCATTGCGCAGGATTCCTACCAGACCAAAGCATGCACCAGGGGCAAGTCAGGCTGGATTGACAGTGCCAAGTACCTGCTGCAAACTGCCACCAAGAACCTGGGCTGGTGACTTTTGTTTCTTAGGTGGAAGGGCCTGCCTATGTGTTCCAGGGCCTGTGGCTCAGAGTGGCCGGCTGGCTCCTGAAATTCGGCATTGCGCAGGATGCCTCCCCGACTGAAGCTGGCACCAGTGGCAAGTCAGGCTGGATTGACAGTGCCAAGTACCTGCTACAAACTGACACCGAGAACCTGGGTTGTTCTCTTTTGTTTCTTAGGTGGAAGGGCCTGCCTATGTGTTCCAGGGCCTGTGGCTCAGAGTGGCCACCTGGCTCCTGAAATTCGGCATTGCGCAGGATTCCTCCCCGAGTGAAGCATGCACCAGAGCCAAGTCAGGCTGGATTGACAGTGCCAAGTACCTCCTGCAAACTGACACCAAGAACCTGGGCTGGTGACTTTTGTTTCTTAGGTGGAAGGGCCTGCCTATGTGTTCCAGGGCCTGTGGCTCAGAGTGGCCGGCTGGCTCCTGAAATTCGGCATTGCGCAGGATTCCTCCCCGAGTGAAGCATGCACCAGAGCCAAGTCAGGCTGGCTTGACAGTGCCAAGTACCTGCTGCAAACTGACACCAAGAACCTGGGTTGTTCTCTTTTGTTTCTTAGGTGGAAGGGCCTGCCTATGTGTTCCAGGGCCTGTGGCTCAGAGTGGCCGGCTGGCTCCTGAAATTCGGCATTGCGCAGGATTCCTCCCAGACCAAGGCATGCACCAGAGCCAAGTCAGGCTGGATTGACAGTGCCAAGTACCTCCTGCAAACTGACACCAAGAACCTGGGTTGTTCTCTTTTGTTTCTTAGGTGGAAGGGCCTGCCTATGTGTTCCAGGGCCTGTGGCTCAGAGTGGCCGGCTGGCTCCTGAAATTCGGCATTGCGCAGGATTCCTCCAAGACCAAAGCATGCACCAGGGGCAAGTCAGGCTGGATTGACAGTGCCAAGTACCTGCTGCAAACTGACACCAAGAACCTGGGCAGGTGACTTTTGTTTCTTAGGTGGAAGGGCCTGCCTATGTGTTCCAGGGCCTGTGGCTCAGAGTGGCCACTTGGCTCCTGAAATTCGGCATTGCGCAGGATTCCTCCCCGACTGAAGCTGGCACCAGTGGCAAGTCAGGCTGGATTGACAGTGCCAAGTACCTGCTACAAACTGACACCGAGAACCTGGGTTGTTCTCTTTTGTTTCTTAGGTGGAAGGGCCTGCCTATGTGTTCCAGGGCCTGTGGCTCAGAGTGGCCAGCTGGCTCCTGAAATTCGGCATTGCGCAGGATTCCTCCCAGACCAAAGCATGCACCAGAGCCAAGTCAGGCTGGCTTGACAGTGCCAAGTACCTCCTGCAAACTGACACCAAGAACCTGGGCTGGTGACTTTTCTTTCTTAGGCGGAAGGGCCTGCCTATGTGTTCCAGGGCCTGTGGCTCAGAGTGGCCGGCTGGCTCCTGAAATTCGGCATTGCGCAGGATTCCTCCCCGAGTGAAGCATGCACCAGAGCCAAGTCAGGCTGGCTTGACAGTGCCAAGTACCTGCTGCAAACTGACACCAAGAACCTGGGTTGTTCTCTTTTGTTTCTTAGGTGGAAGGGCCTGCCTATGTGTTCCAGGGCCTGTGGCTCAGAGTGGCCGGCTGGCTCCTGAAATTCGGCATTGCGCAGGATTCCTCCAAGACCAAAGCATGCACCAGAGGCAAGTCAGGCTGGATTGACAGTGCCAAGTACCTCCTGCAAACTGACACCAAGAACCTGGGTTGTTCTCTTTTGTTTCTTAGGTGGAAGGGCCTGCCTATGTGTTCCATAGCCTGTGGCTCAGAGTGGCCGGCTGGCTCCTGAAATTCGGCATTGCGCAGGATTCCTCCCCGAGTGAAGCATGCACCAGAGCCAAGTCAGGCTGGCTTGACAGTGCCAAGTACCTGCTGCAAACTGACACCAAGAACCTGGGTTGTTCTCTTTTGTTTCTTAGGTGGAAGGGCCTGCCTATGTGTTCCAGGGCCTGTGGCTCAGAGTGGCCGGCTGGCTCCTGAAATTCGGCATTGCGCAGGATTCCTCCAAGACCAAAGCATGCACCAGAGCCAAGTCAGGCTGGATTGACAGTGCCAAGTACCTCCTGCAAACTGACACCAAGAACCTGGGCTGGTGACTTTTGTTTCTTAGGTGGAAGGGCCTGCCTATGTGTTCCAGGGCCTGTGGCTCAGAGTGGCCGGCCGGCTCCTGAAATTCGGCATTGCGCAGGATTCCTCCCAGACCAAAGCATGCACCAGAGCCAAGTCAGGCTGGATTGACAGTGCCAAGTACCTGCTGCAAACTGACACCAAGAACCTGGGCAGGTGACTTTTGTTTCTTAGGTGGAAGGGCCTGCCTATGTGTTCCAGGGCCTGTGGCTCAGAGTGGCTGGCTGGCTCCTGAAATTCGGCATTGCGCAGGATTCCTCCCCGACCAAAGCATGCACCAGAGCCAAGTCAGGCTGGATTGACAGTGCCAAGTACCTGCTGCAAACTGACACCAAGAACCTGGGCTGCTCTCTTTTGTTTCTTAGGTGGAAGGGCCTGCCTATGTGTTCCAGGGCCTGTGGCTCAGAGTGGCCGGCTGGCTCCTGAAATTCGGCATTGCGCAGGATTCCTCCCAGACCAAAGCATGCACCAGGGGCAAGTCAGGCTGGATTGACAGTGCCAAGTACCTCCTGCAAACTGACACCAAGAACCTGGGCTGGTGACTTTTGTTTCTTAGGTGGAAGGGCCTGCCTATGTGTTCCAGGGCCTGTGGCTCAGAGTGGCCGGCTGGCTCCTGAAATTCGGCATTGCGCAGGATGCCTCCCCGACTGAAGCTGGCACCAGTGGCAAGTCAGGCTGGATTGACAGTGCCAAGTACCTGCTACAAACTGACACCGAGAACCTGGGTTGTTCTCTTTTGTTTCTTAGGTAGAAGGGCCTGCCTATGTGTTCCAGGGCCTGTGGCTCAGAGTGGCTGGCTGGCTCCTGAAATTCGGCATTGCGCAGGATTCCTCCCAGACCAAAGCATGCACCAGAGCCAAGTGAGGCTGGATTGACAGTGCCAAGTACCTCCTGCAAACTGACACCAAGAACCTGGGCTGGTGACTTTTGTTTCTTAGGTGGAAGGGCCTGCTTATGTGTTCAATGGCCTGTCGCTCAGAGTGGCCGGCTGGCTCCTGGAATTCGGCATTGCGCAGGATGCCTCCAAAACCAAAGCATGCACCAGAGCCAAGTCAGGCTGGCTTGACAGTGCCAAGTACCTCCTGCAAACTGACACCAAGAACCTGGGTTGTTCTCTTTTGTTTCTTAGGTGGAAGGGCCTGCCTATGTGTTCCATAGCCTGTGGCTCAGAATGGCCCGCTGGCTCCTGAAATTCGGCATTGCGCAGGTTTCCTCCCCGCCGGAAGCTGGCACAAGAGCCAAGTCAGGCTGGATTGACAGTGCCAAGTACCTCCTGCAAACTGACACCAAGAACCTGGGCTGGTGACTTTTGTTTCTTAGGTGGAAGGGCCTGCCTATGTGTTCCAGGGCCTGTGGCTCAGAGTGGCCGGCTGGCTCCTGAAATTCGGCATTGCGCAGGATGCCTCCCCGACTGAAGCTGGCACCAGTGGCAAGTCAGGCTGGATTGACAGTGCCAAGTACCTGCTTCAAACTGACACCGAGAACCTGGGTTGTTCTCTTTTGTTTCTTAGGTGGAAGGGCCTGCCTATGTGTTCCAGGGCCTGTGGCTCAGAGTGGCCAGCTGGCTCCTGAAATTCGGCATTGCGCAGGATTCCTCCCAGACCAAAGCATGCACCAGAGCCAAGTCAGGCTGGATTGACAGTGCCAAGTACCTCCTGCAAACTGACACCAAGAACCTGGGTTGTTCTCTTTTGTTTCTTAGGTGGAAGGGCCTGCCTACGTGTTCCAGGGCCTGTGGCTCAGAGTGGCCGGCTGGCTCCTGAAATTCGGCATTGCGCAGGATTCCTCCAAGACCAAAGCATGCACCAGAGCCAAGTCAGGCTGGATTGACAGTGCCAAGTACCTCCTGCAAACTGACACCAAGAACCTGGGCAGGTGACTTTTGTTTCTTAGGTGGAAGGGCCTGCCTATGTGTTCCAGGGCCTGTGGCTCAGAGTGGCCGGCTGGCTCCTGAAATTCGGCATTGCGCAGGATTCCTCCCCGAGTGAAGCATGCACCAGAGCCAAGTCAGGCTGGCTTGACAGTGCCAAGTACCTCCTGAAAACTGACACCAAGAACCTGGGTTGTTCTCTTTTGTTTCTTAGGTGGAAGGGCCTGCTTATGTGTTCAATGGCCTGTCGCTCAGAGTGGCCGGCTGGCGCCTGGAATTCGGCATTGCGCAGGATGCCTCCCAGACCAAAGCATGCACCAGAGCCAAGTCAGGCTGGCTTGACAGTGCCAAGTACCTGCTGCAAACTGACACCAAGAACCTGGGTTGTTCTCTTTTGTTTCTTAGGTGGAAGGGCCTGCCTATGTGTTCCATAGCCTGTGGCTCAGAATGGCCCGCTGGCTCCTGAAATTCGGCATTGCGCAGGTTTCCTCCCCGCCGGAAGCTGGCACAAGAGCCAAGTGAGGCTGGATTGACAGTGCCAAGTACCTCCTGCAAACTGACACCAAGAACCTGGGCTGGTGACTTTTGTTTCTTAGGTGGAAGGGCCTGCCTATGTGTTCCAGGGCCTGTGGCTCAGAGTGGCCGGCTGGCTCCTGAAATTCGGCATTGCGCAGGATTCCTACCAGACCAAAGCATGCACCAGGGGCAAGTCAGGCTGGATTGACAGTGCCAAGTACCTGCTGCAAACTGCCACCAAGAACCTGGGCTGGTGACTTTTGTTTCTTAGGTGGAAGGGCCTGCCTATGTGTTCCAGGGCCTGTGGCTCAGAGTGGCCGGCTGGCTCCTGAAATTCGGCATTGCGCAGGATGCCTCCCCGACTGAAGCTGGCACCAGTGGCAAGTCAGGCTGGATTGACAGTGCCAAGTACCTGCTACAAACTGACACCGAGAACCTGGGTTGTTCTCTTTTGTTTCTTAGGTGGAAGGGCCTGCCTATGTGTTCCAGGGCCTGTGGCTCAGAGTGGCCACCTGGCTCCTGAAATTCGGCATTGCGCAGGATTCCTCCCCGAGTGAAGCATGCACCAGAGCCAAGTCAGGCTGGATTGACAGTGCCAAGTACCTCCTGCAAACTGACACCAAGAACCTGGGCTGGTGACTTTTGTTTCTTAGGTGGAAGGGCCTGCCTATGTGTTCCAGGGCCTGTGGCTCAGAGTGGCCGGCTGGCTCCTGAAATTCGGCATTGCGCAGGATTCCTCCCCGAGTGAAGCATGCACCAGAGCCAAGTCAGGCTGGCTTGACAGTGCCAAGTACCTGCTGCAAACTGACACCAAGAACCTGGGTTGTTCTCTTTTGTTTCTTAGGTGGAAGGGCCTGCCTATGTGTTCCAGGGCCTGTGGCTCAGAGTGGCCGGCTGGCTCCTGAAATTCGGCATTGCGCAGGATTCCTCCCAGACCAAGGCATGCACCAGAGCCAAGTCAGGCTGGATTGACAGTGCCAAGTACCTCCTGCAAACTGACACCAAGAACCTGGGCTGGTGACTTTTGTTTCTTAGGTGGAAGGGCCTGCCTATGTGTTCCAGGGCCTGTGGCTCAGAGTGGCCGGCTGGCTCCTGAAATTCGGCATTGCGCAGGATTCCTCCAAGACCAAAGCATGCACCAGGGGCAAGTCAGGCTGGATTGACAGTGCCAAGTACCTGCTGCAAACTGACACCAAGAACCTGGGCAGGTGACTTTTGTTTCTTAGGTGGAAGGGCCTGCCTATGTGTTCCAGGGCCTGTGGCTCAGAGTGGCCACCTGGCTCCTGAAATTCGGCATTGCGCAGGATTCCTCCCCGACTGAAGCTGGCACCAGTGGCAAGTCAGGCTGGATTGACAGTGCCAAGTACCTGCTACAAACTGACACCGAGAACCTGGGTTGTTCTCTTTTGTTTCTTAGGTGGAAGGGCCTGCCTATGTGTTCCAGGGCCTGTGGCTCAGAGTGGCTGGCTGGCTCCTGAAATTCGGCATTGCGCAGGATTCCTCCCAGACCAAAGCATGCACCAGAGCCAAGTCAGGCTGGATTGACAGTGCCAAGTACCTCCTGCAAACTGACACCAAGAACCTGGGCTGGTGACTTTTCTTTCTTAGGTGGAAGGGCCTGCCTATGTGTTCCAGGGCCTGTGGCTCAGAGTGGCCGGCTGGCTCCTGAAATTCGGCATTGCGCAGGATTCCTCCCCGAGTGAAGCATGCACCAGAGCCAAGTCAGGCTGGCTTGACAGTGCCAAGTACCTGCTGCAAACTGACACCAAGAACCTGGGCAGGTGACTTTTGTTTCTTAGGTGGAAGGGCCTGCCTATGTGTTCCAGGGCCTGTGGCTCAGAGTGGCCGGCTGGCTCCTGAAATTCGGCATTGCGCAGGATTCCTCCAAGACCAAAGCATGCACCAGAGGCAAGTCAGGCTGGATTGACAGTGCCAAGTACCTCCTGCAAACTGACACCAAGAACCTGGGTTGTTCTCTTTTGTTTCTTAGGTGGAAGGGCCTGCCTATGTGTTCCATAGCCTGTGGCTCAGAGTGGCCGGCTGGCTCCTGAAATTCGGCATTGCGCAGGATTCCTCCCCGAGTGAAGCATGCACCAGAGCCAAGTCAGGCTGGCTTGACAGTGCCAAGTACCTGCTGCAAACTGACACCAAGAACCTGGGTTGTTCTCTTTTGTTTCTTAGGTGGAAGGGCCTGCCTATGTGTTCCAGGGCCTGTGGCTCAGAGTGGCCGGCTGGCTCCTGAAATTCGGCATTGCGCAGGATTCCTCCAAGACCAAAGCATGCACCAGAGCCAAGTCAGGCTGG
Source organism: Haemorhous mexicanus (assembly GCF_027477595.1). Taxonomy (NCBI): domain Eukaryota; kingdom Metazoa; phylum Chordata; class Aves; order Passeriformes; family Fringillidae; genus Haemorhous; species Haemorhous mexicanus. Next base: position 3,902,877 of record NC_082347.1, on the reverse strand, counting down.
ATTGACAGTGCCAAGTACCTCCTGCAAACTGACACCAAGAACCTGGGCAGGTGACTTTTGTTTCTTAGGTGGAAGGGCCTGCCTATGTGTTCCAGGGCCTGTGGCTCAGAGTGGCCGGCTGGCTCCTGAAATTCGGCATTGCGCAGGATTCCTCCCAGACCAAAGCATGCACCAGAGCCAAGTCAGGCTGGATTGACAGTGCCAAGTACCTGCTGCAAACTGACACCAAGAACCTGGGCAGGTGACTTTTGTTTCTTAGGTGGAAGGGCCTGCCTATGTGTTCCAGGGCCTGTGGCTCAGAGTGGCTGGCTGGCTCCTGAAATTCGGCATTGCGCAGGATTCCTCCCCGACCAAAGCATGCACCAGAGCCAAGTCAGGCTGGATTGACAGTGCCAAGTACCTGCTGCAAACTGACACCAAGAACCTGGGCTGCTCTCTTTTGTTTCTTAGGTGGAAGGGCCTGCCTATGTGTTCCAGGGCCTGTGGCTCAGAGTGGCCGGCTGGCTCCTGAAATTCGGCATTGCGCAGGATTCCTCCCCGCCGGAAGCTGGCACCAGAGCCAAGTCAGGCTGGATTGACAGTGCCAAGTACCTCCTGCAAACTGACACCAAGAACCTGGGCTGGTGACTTTTGTTTCTTAGGTGGAAGGGCCTGCCTATGTGTTCCAGGGCCTGTGGCTCAGAGTGGCCGGCTGGCTCCTGAAATTCGGCATTGCGCAGGATTCCTCCAAGACCAAAGCATGCACCAGAGCCAAGTCAGGCTGGATTGACAGTGCCAAGTACCTGCTGCAAACTGACACCAAGAACCTGGGCAGGTGACTTTTGTTTCTTAGGTGGAAGGGCCTGCCTATGTGTTCCAGGGCCTGTGGCTCAGAGTGGCCACCTGGCTCCTGAAATTCGGCATTGCGCAGGATTCCTCCCCGACTGAAGCTGGCACCAGTGGCAAGTCAGGCTGGATTGACAGTGCCAAGTACCTGCTTCAAACTGACACCGAGAACCTGGGTTGTTCTCTTTTGTTTCTTAGGTGGAAGGGCCTGCCTATGTGTTCCAGGGCCTGTGGCTCAGAGTGGCTGGCTGGCTCCTGAAATTCGGCATTGCGCAGGATTCCTCCCAGACCAAAGCATGCACCAGAGCCAAGTCAGGCTGGATTGACAGTGCCAAGTACCTCCTGCAAACTGACACCAAGAACCTGGGCTGGTGACTTTTCTTTCTTAGGTGGAAGGGCCTGCCTATGTGTTCCAGGGCCTGTGGCTCAGAGTGGCCGGCTGGCTCCTGAAATTCGGCATTGCGCAGGATTCCTCCCCGAGTGAAGCATGCACCAGAGCCAAGTCAGGCTGGCTTGACAGTGCCAAGTACCTGATGCAAACTGACACCAAGAACCTGGGTTGTTCTCTTTTGTTTCTTAGGTGGAAGGGCCTGCCTATGTGTTCCAGGGCCTGTGGCTCAGAGTGGCCGGCTGGCTCCTGAAATTCGGCATTGCGCAGGATTCCTCCAAGACCAAAGCATGCACCAGAGGCAAGTCAGGCTGGATTGACAGTGCCAAGTACCTCCTGCAAACTGACACCAAGAACCTGGGTTGTTCTCTTTTGTTTCTTAGGTGGAAGGGCCTGCCTATGTGTTCCATAGCCTGTGGCTCAGAGTGGCCGGCTGGCTCCTGAAATTCGGCATTGCGCAGGATTCCTCCCCGAGTGAAGCATGCACCAGAGCCAAGTCAGGCTGGCTTGACAGTGCCAAGTACCTGCTGTACACTGACACCAAGAACCTGGGTTGTTCTCTTTTGTTTCTTAGGTGGAAGGGCCTGCCTATGTGTTCCAGGGCCTGTGGCTCAGAGTGGCCGGCTGGCTCCTGAAATTCGGCATTGCGCAGGATTCCTCCAAGACCAAAGCATGCACCAGAGGCAAGTCAGGCTGGATTGACAGTGCCAAGTACCTCCTGCAAACTGACACCAAGAACCTGGGCTGGTGACTTTTGTTTCTTAGGTGGAAGGGCCTGCCTATGTGTTCCAGGGCCTGTGGCTCAGAGTGGCCAGCTGGCTCCTGAAATTCGGCATTGCGCAGGATTCCTCCCAGACCAAAGCATGCACCAGAGCCAAGTCAGGCTGGATTGACAGTGCCAAGTACCTGCTGCAAACTGACACCAAGAACCTGGGCAGGTGACTTTTGTTTCTTAGGTGGAAGGGCCTGCCTATGTGTTCCAGGGCCTGTGGCTCAGAGTGGCTGGCTGGCTCCTGAAATTCGGCATTGCACAGGATTCCTCCCCGACCAAAGCATGCACCAGAGCCAAGTCAAGCTGGATTGACAGTGCCAAGTACCTGCTGCAAACTGACACCAAGAACCTGGGCTGCTCTCTTTTGTTTCTTAGGTGGAAGGGCCTGCCTATGTGTTCCAGGGCCTGTGGCTCAGAGTGGCCACCTGGCTCCTGAAATTCGGCATTGCGCAGGATTCCTCCCCGAGTGAAGCATGCACCAGAGCCAAGTCAGGCTGGCTTGACAGTGCCAAGTACCTGCTGCAAACTGACACCAAGAACCTGGGTTGTTCTCTTTTGTTTCTTAGGTGGAAGGGCCTGCCTATGTGTTCCAGGGCCTGTGGCTCAGAGTGGCCGGCTGGCTCCTGAAATTCGGCATTGCGCAGGATTCCTCCCCGAGTGAAGCATGCACCAGAGCCAAGTCAGGCTGGATTGACAGTGCCAAGTACCTCCTGCAAACTGACACCAAGAACCTGGGCAGGTGACTTTTGTTTCTTAGGTGGAAGGGCCTGCCTATGTGTTCCAGGGCCTGTGGCTCAGAGTGGCCAGCTGGCTCCTGAAATTCGGCATTGCGCAGGATTCTTCCCCGAGTGAAGCATGCACCAGAGCCAAGTCAGGCTGGCTTGACAGTGCCAAGTACCTCCTGAAAACTGACACCAAGAACCTGGGTTGTTCTCTTTTGTTTCTTAGGTGGAAGGGCCTGCTTATGTGTTCAATGGCCTGTCGCTCAGAGTGGCCGGCTGGCGCCTGGAATTCGGCATTGCGCAGGATGCCTCCCAAACCAAAGCATGCACCAGAGCCAAGTCAGGCTGGCTTGACAGTGCCAAGTACCTGCTGCAAACTGACACCAAGAACCCGGGCTGGTGACTTTTGTTTCTTAGGTGGAAGGGCCTGCCTATGTGTTCCAGGGCCTGTGGCTCAGAGTGGCCGGCTGGCTCCTGAAATTCGGCATTGCGCAGGATTCCTCCAAGACCAAAGCATGCACCAGAGCCAAGTCAGGCTGGATTGACAGTGCCAAGTACCTCCTGCAAACTGACACCAAGAACCTGGGCAGGTGACTTTTGTTTCTTAGGTGGAAGGGCCTGCCTATGTGTTCCAGGGCCTGTGGCTCAGAGTGGCCGGCTGGCTCCTGAAATTCGGCATTGCGCAGGATTCCTCCCAGACCAAAGCATGCACCAGAGCCAAGTCAGGCTGGATTGACAGTGCCAAGTACCTGCTGCAAACTGACACCAAGAACCTGGGCAGGTGACTTTTGTTTCTTAGGTGGAAGGGCCTGCCTATGTGTTCCAGGGCCTGTGGCTCAGAGTGGCTGGCTGGCTCCTGAAATTCGGCATTGCGCAGGATTCCTCCCCGACCAAAGCATGCACCAGAGCCAAGTCAGGCTGGATTGACAGTGCCAAGTACCTGCTGCAAACTGACACCAAGAACCTGGGCTGCTCTCTTTTGTTTCTTAGGTGGAAGGGCCTGCCTATGTGTTCCAGGGCCTGTGGCTCAGAGTGGCCGGCTGGCTCCTGAAATTCGGCATTGCGCAGGATTCCTCCCCGCCGGAAGCTGGCACCAGAGCCAAGTCAGGCTGGATTGACAGTGCCAAGTACCTCCTGCAAACTGACACCAAGAACCTGGGCTGGTGACTTTTGTTTCTTAGGTGGAAGGGCCTGCCTATGTGTTCCAGGGCCTGTGGCTCAGAGTGGCCGGCTGGCTCCTGAAATTCGGCATTGCGCAGGATTCCTCCAAGACCAAAGCATGCACCAGAGCCAAGTCAGGCTGGATTGACAGTGCCAAGTACCTGCTGCAAACTGACACCAAGAACCTGGGCAGGTGACTTTTGTTTCTTAGGTGGAAGGGCCTGCCTATGTGTTCCAGGGCCTGTGGCTCAGAGTGGCCACCTGGCTCCTGAAATTCGGCATTGCGCAGGATTCCTCCCCGACTGAAGCTGGCACCAGTGGCAAGTCAGGCTGGATTGACAGTGCCAAGTACCTGCTTCAAACTGACACCGAGAACCTGGGTTGTTCTCTTTTGTTTCTTAGGTGGAAGGGCCTGCCTATGTGTTCCAGGGCCTGTGGCTCAGAGTGGCCAGCTGGCTCCTGAAATTCGGCATTGCGCAGGATTCCTCCCAGACCAAAGCATGCACCAGAGCCAAGTCAGGCTGGATTGACAGTGCCAAGTACCTCCTGCAAACTGACACCAAGAACCTGGGCTGGTGACTTTTCTTTCTTAGGTGGAAGGGCCTGCCTATGTGTTCCATAGCCTGTGGCTCAGAGTGGCCGGCTGGCTCCTGAAATTCGGCATTGCGCAGGATTCCTCCCCGAGTGAAGCATGCACCAGAGCCAAGTCAGGCTGGCTTGACAGTGCCAAGTACCTGCTGTACACTGACACCAAGAACCTGGGTTGTTCTCTTTTGTTTCTTAGGTGGAAGGGCCTGCCTATGTGTTCCAGGGCCTGTGGCTCAGAGTGGCCGGCTGGCTCCTGAAATTCGGCATTGCGCAGGATTCCTCCAAGACCAAAGCATGCACCAGAGGCAAGTCAGGCTGGATTGACAGTGCCAAGTACCTCCTGCAAACTGACACCAAGAACCTGGGCTGGTGACTTTTGTTTCTTAGGTGGAAGGGCCTGCCTATGTGTTCCAGGGCCTGTGGCTCAGAGTGGCCGGCTGGCTCCTGAAATTCGGCATTGCGCAGGATTCCTCCCAGACCAAAGCATGCACCAGAGCCAAGTCAGGCTGGATTGACAGTGCCAAGTACCTGCTGCAAACTGACACCAAGAACCTGGGCAGGTGACTTTTGTTTCTTAGGTGGAAGGGCCTGCCTATGTGTTCCAGGGCCTGTGGCTCAGAGTGGCTGGCTGGCTCCTGAAATTCGGCATTGCACAGGATTCCTCCCCGACCAAAGCATGCACCAGAGCCAAGTCAGGCTGGATTGACAGTGCCAAGTACCTGCTGCAAACTGACACCAAGAACCTGGGCTGCTCTCTTTTGTTTCTTAGGTGGAAGGGCCTGCCTATGTGTTCCAGGGCCTGTGGCTCAGAGTGGCCACCTGGCTCCTGAAATTCGGCATTGCGCAGGATTCCTCCCCGAGTGAAGCATGCACCAGAGCCAAGTCAGGCTGGCTTGACAGTGCCAAGTACCTGCTGCAAACTGACACCAAGAACCTGGGTTGTTCTCTTTTGTTTCTTAGGTGGAAGGGCCTGCCTATGTGTTCCAGGGCCTGTGGCTCAGAGTGGCCGGCTGGCTCCTGAAATTCGGCATTGCGCAGGATTCCTCCCCGAGTGAAGCATGCACCAGAGCCAAGTCAGGCTGGATTGACAGTGCCAAGTACCTCCTGCAAACTGACACCAAGAACCTGGGCAGGTGACTTTTGTTTCTTAGGTGGAAGGGCCTGCCTATGTGTTCCAGGGCCTGTGGCTCAGAGTGGCCAGCTGGCTCCTGAAATTCGGCATTGCGCAGGATTCTTCCCCGAGTGAAGCATGCACCAGAGCCAAGTCAGGCTGGCTTGACAGTGCCAAGTACCTCCTGAAAACTGACACCAAGAACCTGGGTTGTTCTCTTTTGTTTCTTAGGTGGAAGGGCCTGCTTATGTGTTCAATGGCCTGTCGCTCAGAGTGGCCGGCTGGCGCCTGGAATTCGGCATTGCGCAGGATGCCTCCCAAACCAAAGCATGCACCAGAGCCAAGTCAGGCTGGCTTGACAGTGCCAAGTACCTGCTGCAAACTGACACCAAGAACCCGGGCTGGTGACTTTTGTTTCTTAGGTGGAAGGGCCTGCCTATGTGTTCCAGGGCCTGTGGCTCAGAGTGGCCGGCTGGCTCCTGAAATTCGGCATTGCGCAGGATTCCTCCCAGACCAAAGCATGCACCAGGGGCAAGTCAGGCTGGATTGACAGTGCCAAGTACCTCCTGCAAACTGACACCAAGAACCTGGGCTGGTGACTTTTGTTTCTTAGGTGGAAGGGCCTGCCTATGTGTTCCAGGGCCTGTGGCTCAGAGTGGCCGGCTGGCTCCTGAAATTCGGCATTGCGCAGGATTCCTCCCCGACTGAAGCTGGCACCAGTGGCAAGTCAGGCTGGATTGACAGTGCCAAGTACCTGCTTCAAACTGACACCGAGAACCTGGGTTGTTCTCTTTTGTTTCTTAGGTGGAAGGGCCTGCCTATGTGTTCCAGGGCCTGTGGCTCAGAGTGGCTGGCTGGCTCCTGAAATTCGGCATTGCGCAGGATTCCTCCCCGAGTGAAGCATGCACCAGAGCCAAGTCAGGCTGGCTTGACAGTGCCAAGTACCTGCTGCAAACTGACACCAAGAACCTGGGTTGTTCTCTTTTGTTTCTTAGGTGGAAGGGCCTGCCTATGTGTTCCAGGGCCTGTGGCTCAGAGTGGCCGGCTGGCTCCTGAAATTCGGCATTGCGCAGGATTCCTCCCCGAGTGAAGCATGCACCAGAGCCAAGTCAGGCTGGCTTGACAGTGCCAAGTACCTGCTGCAAACTGACACCAAGAACCTGGGTTGTTCTCTTTTGTTTCTTAGGTGGAAGGGCCTGCCTATGTGTTCCAGGGCCTGTGGCTCAGAGTGGCCGGCTGGCTCCTGAAATTCGGCATTGCGCAGGATTCATCCAAGACCAAAGCATGCACCAGAGGCAAGTCAGGCTGGATTGACAGTGCCAAGTACCTCCTGCAAACTGACACCAAGAACCTGGGTTGTTCTCTTTTGTTTCTTAGGTGGAAGGGCCTGCCTATGTGTTCCAGGGCCTGTGGCTCAGAGTGGCCGGCTGGCTCCTGAAATTCGGCATTGCGCAGGATTCCTCCCAGACCAAAGCATGCACCAGAGCCAAGTCAGGCTGGATTGACAGTGCCAAGTACCTCCTGCAAACTGACACCAAGAACCTGGGCAGGTGACTTTTGTTTCTTAGGTGGAAGGGCCTGCCTATGTGTTCCAGGGCCTGTGGCTCAGAGTGGCTGGCTGGCTCCTGAAATTCGGCATTGCACAGGATTCCTCCCCGACCAAAGCATGCACCAGAGCCAAGTCAGGCTGGATTGACAGTGCCAAGTACCTGCTGCAAACTGACACCAAGAACCTGGGCTGCTCTCTTTTGTTTCTTAGGTGGAAGGGCCTGCCTATGTGTTCCAGGGCCTGTGGCTCAGAGTGGCCGGCTGGCTCCTGAAATTCGGCATTGCGCAGGATTCCTCCCCGAGTGAAGCATGCACCAGAGCCAAGTCAGGCTGGCTTGAAAGTGCCAAGTACCTGCTGCAAACTGACACCAAGAACCTGGGTTGTTCTCTTTTGTTTCTTAGGTGGAAGGGCCTGCCTATGTGTTCCAGGGCCTGTGGCTCAGAGTGGCCGGCTGGCTCCTGAAATTCGGCATTGCGCAGGATTCCTCCCAGACCAAAGCATGCACCAGAGCCAAGTCAGGCTGGATTGACAGTGCCAAGTACCTCCTGCAAACTGACACCAAGAACCTGGCGGGTGACTTTTGTTTCTTAGGTGGAAGGGCCTGCCTATGTGTTCCAGGGCCTGTGGCTCAGAGTGGCCGGCTGGCTCCTGAAATTCGGCATTGCGCAGGATTCCTCCCAGACCAAAGCATGCACCAGAGCCAAGTCAGGCTGGATTGACAGTGCCAAGTACCTGCTGCAAACTGACACCAAGAACCTGGGCAGGTGACTTTTGTTTCTTAGGTGGAAGGGCCTGCCTATGTGTTCCAGGGCCTGTGGCTCAGAGTGGCCGGCTGGCTCCTGAAATTCGGCATTGCGCAGGATTCCTCCCAGACCAAAGCATGCACCAGAGCCAAGTCAGGCTGGATTGACAGTGCCAAGTACCTCCTGCAAACTGACACCAAGAACCTGGGTTGTTCTCTTTTGTTTCTTAGGTGGAAGGGCCTGCCTATGTGTTCCAGGGCCTGTGGCTCAGAGTGGCTGGCTGGCTCCTGAAATTCGGCATTGCACAGGATTCCTCCCCGCGTGAAGCATGCACCAGAGCCAAGTCAGGCTGGATTGACAGTGCCAAGTACCTGCTGCAAACTGACACCAAGAACCTGGGTTGCTCTCTTTTGTTTCTTAGGTGGAAGGGCCTGCCTATGTGTTCCAGGGCCTGTGGCTCAGAGTGGCCGGCTGGCTCCTGAAATTCGGCATTGCGCAGGATTCCTCCCCGAGTGAAGCATGCACCAGAGCCAAGTCAGGCTGGCTTGACAGTGCCAAGTACCTGCTGCAAACTGACACCAAGAACCTGGGTTGTTCTCTTTTGTTTCTTAGGTGGAAGGGCCTGCCAATGTGTTCCAGGGCCTGTGGCTCAGAGTGGCCGGCTGGCTCCTGAAATTCGGCATTGCGCAGGATTCCTCCCAGACCAAAGCATGCACCAGGGGCAAGTCAGGCTGGATTGACAGTGCCAAGTACCTCCTGCAAACTGACACCAAGAACCTGGGCTGGTGACTATTGTTTCTTAGGTGGAAGGGCCTGCCTATGTGTTCCAGGGCCTGTGGCTCAGAGTGGCCGGCTGGCTCCTGAAATTCGGCATTGCGCAGGATTCCTCCCCGAGTGAAGCATGCACCAGAGCCAAGTCAGGCTGGCTTGACAGTGCCAAGTACCTGCTGCAAACTGACACCAAGAACCTGGGTTGTTCTCTTTTGTTTCTTAGGTGGAAGGGCCTGCCTATGTGTTCCAGGGCCTGTGGCTCAGAGTGGCCGGCTGGCTCCAGAAATTCGGCATTGCGCAGGATTCCTCCCAGACGAAAGCATGCACCAGAGCCAAGTCAGGCTGGATTGACAGTGCCAAGTACCTCCTGCAAACTGACGCCAAGAACCTGGCAGGTGACTTTTGTTTCTTAGGTGGAAGGGCCTGCCTATGTGTTCCAGGGCCTGTGGCTCAGAGTGGCCGGCTGGCTCCTGAAATTCGGCATTGCGCAGAATTCCTCCCAGACCAAAGCATGCACCAGAGCCAAGTCAGGCTGGATTGACAGTGCCAAGTACCTGCTGCAAACTGACACCAAGAACCTGGGCAGGTGACTTTTGTTTCTTAGGTGGAAGGGCCTGCCTATGTGTTCCAGGGCCTGTGGCTCAGAGTGGCTGGCTGGCTCCTGAAATTCGGCATTGCGCAGGATTCCTCCCAGACCAAAGCATGCACCAGAGCCAAGTCAGGCTGGATTGACAGTGCCAAGTACCTGCTGCAAACTGACACCAAGAACCTGGGCAGGTGACTTTTGTTTCTTAGGTGGAAGGGCCTGCCTATGTGTTCCAGGGCCTGTGGCTCAGAGTGGCCGGCTGGCTCCTGAAATTCGGCATTGCGCAGGATTCCTCCCAGACCAAAGCATGCACCAGAGCCAAGTCAGGCTGGATTGACAGTGCCAAGTACCTCCTGCAAACTGACACCAAGAACCTGGGTTGTTCTCTTTTGTTTCTTAGGTGGAAGGGCCTGCCTATGTGTTCCAGGGCCTGTGGCTCAGAGTGGCTGGCTGGCTCCTGAAATTCGGCATTGCACAGGATTCCTCCCCGAGTGAAGCATGCACCAGAGCCAAGTCAGGCTGGATTGACAGTGCCAAGTACCTGCTGCAAACTGACACCAAGAACCTGGGTTGCTCTCTTTTGTTTCTTAGGTGGAAGGGCCTGCCTATGTGTTCCAGGGCCTGTGGCTCAGAGTGGCCGGCTGGCTCCTGAAATTCGGCATTGCGCAGGATTCCTCCCCGAGTGAAGCATGCACCAGAGCCAAGTCAGGCTGGCTTGACAGTGCCAAGTACCTGCTGCAAACTGACACCAAGAACCTGGGTTGTTCTCTTTTGTTTCTTAGGTGGAAGGGCCTGCCAATGTGTTCCAGGGCCTGTGGCTCAGAGTGGCCGGCTGGCTCCTGAAATTCGGCATTGCGCAGGATTCCTCCCAGACCAAAGCATGCACCAGGGGCAAGTCAGGCTGGATTGACAGTGCCAAGTACCTCCTGCAAACTGACACCAAGAACCTGGGCTGGTGACTATTGTTTCTTAGGTGGAAGGGCCTGCCTATGTGTTCCAGGGCCTGTGGCTCAGAGTGGCCGGCTGGCTCCTGAAATTCGGCATTGCGCAGGATTCCTCCCCGAGTGAAGCATGCACCAGAGCCAAGTCAGGCTGGCTTGACAGTGCCAAGTACCTGCTGCAAACTGACACCAAGAACCTGGGTTGTTCTCTTTTGTTTCTTAGGTGGAAGGGCCTGCCTATGTGTTCCAGGGCCTGTGGCTCAGAGTGGCCGGCTGGCTCCAGAAATTCGGCATTGCGCAGGATTCCTCCCAGACGAAAGCATGCACCAGAGCCAAGTCAGGCTGGATTGACAGTGCCAAGTACCTCCTGCAAACTGACGCCAAGAACCTGGCAGGTGACTTTTGTTTCTTAGGTGGAAGGGCCTGCCTATGTGTTCCAGGGCCTGTGGCTCAGAGTGGCCGGCTGGCTCCTGAAATTCGGCATTGCGCAGAATTCCTCCCAGACCAAAGCATGCACCAGAGCCAAGTCAGGCTGGATTGACAGTGCCAAGTACCTGCTGCAAACTGACCCCAAGAACCTGGGCAGGTGACTTTTGTTTCTTAGGTGGAAGGGCCTGCCTATGTGTTCCAGGGCCTGTGGCTCAGAGTGGCCACCTGGCTCCTGAAATTCGGCATTGCGCAGGATTCCTCCCAGACCAAAGCATGCACCAGAGCCAAGTCAGGCTGGATTGACAGTGCCAAGTACCTGCTGCAAACTGACACCAAGAACCTGGGCTGGTGACTTTTCTTTCTTAGGTGGAAGGGCCTGCCTATGTGTTCCAGGGCCTGTGGCTCAGAGTGACCGGCTGGCTCCTGAAATTCGGCATTGCGCAGGATTCCTCCCCGAGTGAAGCTGGCACCAGAGCCAAGTCAGGCTGGATTGACAGTGCCAAGTACCTGCTGCAAACTGACACCAAGAACCTGGGCTGGTGACTTTTGTTTCTTAGGTGGAAGGGCCTGCCTATGTGTTCCATAGCCTGTGGCTCAGAGTGGCCGGCCGGCTCCTGAAATTCGGCATTGCGCAGGATTCCTCCCCGAGTGAAGCATGCACCAGAGCCAAGTCAGGCTGGATTGACAGTGCCAAGTACCTGCTGCAAACTGACACCAAGAACCTGGGTTGTTCTCTTTTGTTTCTTAGGTGGAAGGGCCTGCTTATGTGTTCAATGGCCTGTCGCTCAGAGTGGCCGGCTGGCTCCTGGAATTCGGCATTGCGCAGGATGCCTCCCAAACCAAAGCATGCACCAGAGCCAAGTCAGGCTGGCTTGACAGTGCCAAGTACCTCCTGCAAACTGACACCAAGAACCTGGGTTGTTCTCTTTTGTTTCTTAGGTGGAAGGGCCTGCCTATGTGTTCCATGGCCTGTGGCTCAGAATGGCCCGCTGGCTCCTGAAATTCGGCATTGCGCAGGTTTCCTCCCCGCCGGAAGCTGGCACAAGAGCCAAGTCAGGCTGGATTGACAGTGCCAAGTACCTCCTGCAAACTGACACCAAGAACCTGGGCTGGTGACTTTTGTTTCTTAGGTGGAAGGGCCTGCCTATGTGTTCCAGGGCCTGTGGCTCAGAGTGGCCGGCCGGCTCCTGAAATTCGGCATTGCGCAGGATTCCTCCCCGAGTGAAGCATGCACCAGAGCCAAGTCAGGCTGGCTTGACAGTGCCAAGTACCTGCTGCAAACTGACACCAAGAACCTGGGTTGTTCTCTTTTGTTTCTTAGGTGGAAGGGCCTGCTTATGTGTTCAATGGCCTGTCGCTCAGAGTGGCCGGCTGGCTCCTGGAATTCGGCATTGCGCAGGATGCCTCCCAAACCAAAGCATGCACCAGAGCCAAGTCAGGCTGGCTTGACAGTGCCAAGTACCTCCTGCAAACTGACACCAAGAACCTGGGTTGTTCTCTTTTGTTTCTTAGGTGGAAGGGCCTGCCTATGTGTTCCATGGCCTGTGGCTCAGAATGGCCCGCTGGCTCCTGAAATTCGGCATTGCGCAGGTTTCCTCCCCGCCGGAAGCTGGCACAAGAGCCAAGTCAGGCTGGATTGACAGTGCCAAGTACCTCCTGAAAACTGACACCAAGAACCTGGGCTGGTGACTTTTGTTTCTTAGGTGGAAGGGCCTGCCTATGTGTTCCAGGGTCTGTGGCTCAGAGTGGCCGGCTGGCTCCGGAAATTCGGCATTGCGCAGGATTCCTCCCCGAGTGAAGCATGCACCAGAGCAAAGTCAGGCTGGCTTGACAGTGCCAAGTACCTGCTGCAAACTGACACCAAGAACCTGGGTTGTTCTCTTTTGTTTCTTAGGTGGAAGGGCCTGCCTATGTGTTCCAGGGCCTGTGGCTCAGAGTGGCCACCTGGCTCCTGAAATTCGGCATTGCGCAGGATTCCTCCAAGACCAAAGCATGCACCAGAGCCAAGTCAGGCTGGATTGACAGTGCCAAGTACCTGCTGCAAACTGACACCAAGAACCTGGGCAGGTGACTTTTGTTTCTTAGGTGGAAGGGCCTGCCTATGTGTTCCAGGGCCTGTGGCTCAGAGTGGCCGGCTGGCTCCTGAAATTCGGCATTGCGCAGGATTCCACCCAGACCAAAGCATGCACCAGAGCCAAGTCAGGCTGGATTGACAGTGCCAAGTACCTGCTGCAAAGTGACAACAAGAACCTGGGCAGGTGACTTTTGTTTCTTAGGTGGAAGGGCCTGCCTATGTGTTCCAGGGCCTGTGGCTCAGAGTGGCCGGCTGGCTCCTGAAATTCGGCATTGCGCAGGATTCCTCCCCGAGTGAAGCTGGCACCAGAGCCAAGTCAGGCTGGATTGACAGTGCCAAGTACCTGCTGCAAACTGACACCAAGAACCTGGGCTGCTGACTTTTGTTTCTTAGGTGGAAGGGCCTGCCTATGTGTTCTATAGCCTGTGGTTCAATGTGGCCGGCTGGCTCCTGAAATTCGGCATTGCGCAGGATGCCTCCCCGACTGAAGCTGGCACCAGAGCCAAGTCTGGCTGGCTTGACAGTGCCAAGTACCTGCTGCAAACTGACACCAAGAACCTGGGCTGATGACTTTTGTTTCTTAGGTGGAAGGGCCTGCCTATGTGTTCCAGGGCCTGTGGCTCAGAGTGGCCGGCTGGCTCCTGAAATTCGGCATTGCGCAGGATTCCTCCAAGACCAAAGCATGCACCAGAGCCAAGTCAGGCTGGATTGACAGTGCCAAGTACCTCCTGCAAACTGACACCAAGAACCTGGGCAGGTGACTTTTGTTTCTTAGGTGGAAGGGCCTGCCTATGTGTTCCAGGGCCTGTGGCTCAGAGTGACCGGCTGGCTCCTGAAATTCGGCATTGCGCAGGATTCCTCCCCGAGTGAAGCTGGCACCAGAGCCAAGTCAGGCTGGATTGACAGTGCCAAGTACCTGCTGCAAACTGACACCAAGAACCTGGGCTGGTGACTTTTGTTTCTTAGGTGGAAGGGCCTGCCTATGTGTTCCATAGCCTGTGGCTCAGAGTGGCCGGCCGGCTCCTGAAATTCGGCATTGCGCAGGATTCCTCCCCGAGTGAAGCATGCACCAGAGCCAAGTCAGGCTGGCTTGACAGTGCCAAGTACCTGCTGCAAACTGACACCAAGAACCTGGGTTGTTCTCTTTTGTTTCTTAGGTGGAAGGGCCTGCTTATGTGTTCAATGGCCTGTCGCTCAGAGTGGCCGGCTGGCTCCTGGAATTCGGCATTGCGCAGGATGCCTCCCAAACCAAAGCATGCACCAGAGCCAAGTCAGGCTGGCTTGACAGTGCCAAGTACCTCCTGCAAACTGACACCAAGAACCTGGGTTGTTCTCTTTTGTTTCTTAGGTGGAAGGGCCTGCCTATGTGTTCCATGGCCTGTGGCTCAGAATGGCCCGCTGGCTCCTGAAATTCGGCATTGCGCAGGTTTCCTCCCCGCCGGAAGCTGGCACAAGAGCCAAGTCAGGCTGGATTGACAGTGCCAAGTACCTCCTGCAAACTGACACCAAGAACCTGGGCTGGTGACTTTTGTTTCTTAGGTGGAAGGGCCTGCCTATGTATTCCAGGGTCTGTGGCTCAGAGTGGCCGGCTGGCTCCGGAAATTCGGCATTGCGCAGGATTCCTCCCCGAGTGAAGCATGCACCAGAGCAAAGTCAGGCTGGCTTGACAGTGCCAAGTACCTGCTGCAAACTGACACCAAGAACCTGGGTTGTTCTCTTTTGTTTCTTAGGTGGAAGGGCCTGCCAATGTGTTCCAGGGCCTGTGGCTCAGAGTGGACACCTGGCTCCTGAAATTCGGCATTGCGCAGGATTCCTCCAAGACCAAAGCATGCACCTGAGCCAAGTCAGGCTGGATTGACAGTGCCAAGTACCTGCTGCAAACTGACACCAAGAACCTGGGCAGGTGACTTTTGTTTCTTAGGTGGAAGGGCCTGCCTATGTGTTCCAGGGCCTGTGGCTCAGAGTGGCCGGCTGGCTCCTGAAATTCGGCATTGCGCAGGATTCCACCCAGACCAAAGCATGCACCAGAGCCAAGTCAGGCTGGATTGACAGTGCCAAGTACCTGCTGCAAAGTGACAACAAGAACCTGGGCAGGTGACTTTTGTTTCTTAGGTGGAAGGGCCTGCCTATGTGTTCCAGGGCCTGTGGCTCAGAGTGGCCGGCTGGCTCCTGAAATTCGGCATTGCGCAGGATTCCTCCCCGAGTGAAGCTGGCACCAGAGCCAAGTCAGGCTGGATTGACAGTGCCAAGTACCTGCTGCAAACTGACACCAAGAACCTGGGCTGCTGACTTTTGTTTCTTAGGTGGAAGGGCCTGCCTATGTGTTCTATAGCCTGTGGTTCAATGTGGCCGGCTGGCTCCTGAAATTCGGCATTGCGCTGGATGCCTCCCCGACTGAAGCTGGCACCAGAGCCAAGTCAGGCTGGATTGACAGTGCCAAGTACCTGCTGCAAACTGACACCAAGAACCTGGGCAGGTGACTTTTGTTTCTTAGGTGGAAGGGCCTGCCTATGTGTTCCAGGGCCTGTGGCTCAGAGTGGCCGGCTGGCTCCTGAAATTCGGCATTGCGCAGGATGCCTCCCCTAGTGAAGCATGCACCAGAGCCAAGTCAGGCTGGATTGAAAGTGCCAAGTACCTGCTGCAAACTGACACCAAGAACCTGGGTTGTTCTCTTTTGTTTCTTAGGTGGAAGGGCCTGCCTATGTGTTCCAGGGCCTGTGGCTCAGAGTGGCTGGCTGGCTCCTGAAATTCGGCATTGCGCAGGATTCCTCCAAGACCAAAGCATGCACCAGAGCCAAGTCAGGCTGGATTGATAGTGCCAAGTACCTCCTGCAAACTGACACCAAGAACCTGGGCAGGTGACTTTTGTTTCTTAGGTGGAAGGGCCTGCCTATGTGTTCCAGGGCCTGTGGCTCAGAGTGACCGGCTGGCTCCTGAAATTCGGCATTGCGCAGGATTCCTCCCCGAGTGAAGCTGGCACCAGAGCCAAGTCAGGCTGGATTGACAGTGCCAAGTACCTGCTGCAAACTGACACCAAGAACCTGGGCTGGTGACTTTTGTTTCTTAGGTGGAAGGGCCTGCCTATGTGTTCCATAGCCTGTGGCTCAGAGTGGCCGGCCGGCTCCTGAAATTCGGCATTGCGCAGGATTCCTCCCCGAGTGAAGCATGCACCAGAGCCAAGTCAGGCTGGCTTGACAGTGCCAAGTACCTGCTGCAAACTGACACCAAGAACCTGGGTTGTTCTCTTTTGTTTCTTAGGTGGAAGGGCCTGCTTATGTGTTCAATGGCCTGTCGCTCAGAGTGGCCGGCTGGCTCCTGGAATTCGGCATTGCGCAGGATGCCTCCCAAACCAAAGCATGCACCAGAGCCAAGTCAGGCTGGCTTGACAGTGCCAAGTACCTCCTGCAAACTGACACCAAGAACCTGGGTTGTTCTCTTTTGTTTCTTAGGTGGAAGGGCCTGCCTATGTGTTCCATGGCCTGAGGCTCAGAATGGCCCGCTGGCTCCTGAAATTCAGCATTGCGCAGGTTTCCTCCCCGCCGGAAGCTGGCACAAGAGCCAAGTCAGGCTGGATTGACAGTGCCAAGTACCTCCTGCAAACTGACACCAAGAACCTGGGCTGGTGACTTTTGTTTCTTAGGTGGAAGGGCCTGCCTATGTGTTCCAGGGTCTGTGGCTCAGAGTGGCCGGCTGGCTCCGGAAATTCGGCATTGCGCAGGATTCCTCCCCGAGTGAAGCATGCACCAGAGCAAAGTCAGGCTGGCTTGACAGTGCCAAGTACCTGCTGCAAACTGACACCAAGAACCTGGGTTGTTCTCTTTTGTTTCTTAGGTGGAAGGGCCTGCCTATGTGTTCCAGGGCCTGTGGCTCAGAGTGGCCACCTGGCTCCTGAAATTCGGCATTGCGCAGGATTCCTCCAAGACCAAAGCATGCACCAGAGCCAAGTCAGGCTGGATTGACAGTGCCAAGTACCTGCTGCAAACTGACACCAAGAACCTGGGCAGGTGACTTTTGTTTCTTAGGTGGAAGGGCCTGCCTATGTGTTCCAGGGCCTGTGGCTCAGAGTGGCCGGCTGGCTCCTGAAATTCGGCATTGCGCAGGATTCCACCCAGACCAAAGCATGCACCAGAGCCAAGTCAGGCTGGATTGACAGTGCCAAGTACCTGCTGCAAAGTGACAACAAGAACCTGGGCAGGTGACTTTTGTTTCTTAGGTGGAAGGGCCTGCCTATGTGTTCCAGGGCCTGTGGCTCAGAGTGGCCGGCTGGCTCCTGAAATTCGGCATTGCGCAGGATTCCTCCCCGAGTGAAGCTGGCACCTGGGCCAAGTCAGGCTGGATTGACAGTGCCAAGTACCTGCTGCAAACTGACACCAAGAACCTGGGCTGCTGACTTTTGTTTCTTAGGTGGAAGGGCCTGCCTATGTGTTCTATAGCCTGTGGTTCAATGTGGCCGGCTGGCTCCTGAAATTCGGCATTGCGCTGGATGCCTCCCCGACTGAAGCTGGCACCAGAGCCAAGTCTGGCTGGCTTGACAGTGCCAAGTACCTGCTGCAAACTGACACCAAGAACCTGGGCTGATGACTTTTGTTTCTTAGGTGGAAGGGCCTGCCTATGTGTTCCAGGGCCTGTGGCTCAGAGTGGCCGGCTGGCTCCTGAAATTCGGCATTGCGCAGGATTCCTCCAAGACCAAAGCATGCACCAGAGCCAAGTCAGGCTGGATTGACAGTGCCAAGTACCTGCTGCAAAGTGACAACAAGAACCTGGGCAGGTGACTTTTGTTTCTTAGGTGGAAGGGCCTGCCTATGTGTTCCAGGGCCTGTGGCTCAGAGTGGCCGGCTGGCTCCTGAAATTCGGCATTGCGCAGGATTCCTCCAAGACCAAAGCATGCACCAGAGCCAAGTCAGGCTGGATTGACAGTGCCAAGTACCTCCTGAAAACTGACACCAAGAACCTGGGCAGGTGACTTTTGTTTCTTAGGTGGAAGGGCCTGCCTATGTGTTCCAGGGCCTGTGGCTCAGAGTGACCGGCTGGCTCCTGAAATTCGGCATTGCGCAGGATTCCTCCCCGAGTGAAGCTGGCACCAGAGCCAAGTCAGGCTGGCTTGACAGTGCCAAGTACCTGCTGCAAACTGACACCAAGAACCTGGGTTGTTCTCTTTTGTTTCTTAGGTGGAAGGGCCTGCTTATGTGTTCAATGGCCTGTCGCTCAGAGTGGCCGGCTGGCTCCTGGAATTCGGCATTGCGCAGGATGCCTCCCAAACCAAAGCATGCACCAGAGCCAAGTCAGGCTGGCTTGACAGTGCCAAGTACCTCCTGCAAACTGACACCAAGAACCTGGGTTGTTCTCTTTTGTTTCTTAGGTGGAAGGGCCTGCCTATGTGTTCCAGGGCCTGTGGCTCAGAGTGGCCGGCTGGCTCCTGAAATTCGGCATTGCGCAGGATTCCTCCCCGAGTGAAGCTGGCACCAGAGCCAAGTCAGGCTGGATTGACAGTGCCAAGTACCTGCTGCAAACTGACACCAAGAACCTGGGCTGCTGACTTTTGTTTCTTAGGTGGAAGGGCCTGCCTATGTGTTCTATAGCCTGTGGTTCAATGTGGCCGGCTGGCTCCTGAAATTCGGCATTGCGCTGGATGCCTCCCCGACTGAAGCATGCACCAGAGCCAAGTCAGGCTGGCTTGACAGTGCCAAGTACCTGCTGCAAACTGACACCAAGAACCTGGGCTGATGACTTTTGTTTCTTAGGTGGAAGGGCCTGCCTATGTGTTCCAGGGCCTGTGGCTCAGAGTGGCCGGCTGGCTCCTGAAATTCGGCATTGCGCAGGATTCCTCCAAGACCAAAGCATGCACCAGAGCCAAGTCAGGCTGGATTGACAGTGCCAAGTACCTGCTGCAAACTGACACCAAGAACCTGGGTTGTTCTCTTTTGTTTCTTAGGTGGAAGGGCCTGCCTATGTGTTCCAGGGCCTGTGGCTCAGAGTGGCCGGCTGGCTCCTGAAATTCGGCAATGCGCAGGATTCCTCCCCGAGTGAAGCATGCACCAGAGCCAAGTCAGGCTGGCTTGACAGTGCCAAGTACCTGCTGCAAACTGACACCAAGAACCTGGGTTGTTCTCTTTTGTTTCTTAGGTGGAAGGGCCTGCCTATGTGTTCCAGGGCCTGTGGCTCAGAGTGGCCGGCTGGCTCCAGAAATTCGGCATTGCGCAGGATTCCTCCCAGACGAAAGCATGCACCAGAGCCAAGTCAGGCTGGCTTGACAGTGCCAAGTACCTCCTGCAAACTGACGCCAAGAACCTGGCAGGTGACTTTTGTTTCTTAGGTGGAAGGGCCTGCCTATGTGTTCCAGGGCCTGTGGCTCAGTGTGGCCGGCTGGCTCCTGAAATTCGGCATTGCGCAGAATTCCTCCCAGACCAAAGCATGCACCAGAGCCAAGTCAGGCTGGATTGACAGTGCCAAGTACCTGCTGCAAACTGACACCAAGAACCTGGGCTGGTGACTTTTGTTTCTTAGGTGGAAGGGCCTGCCTATGTGTTCCAGGGCCTGTGGCTCAGAGTGGCCGGCTGGCTCCTGAAATTCGGCATTGCGCAGGATTCCTCCCCGAGTGAAGCATGCACCAGAGCCAAGTCAGGCTGGATTGACAGTGCCAAGTACCTGCTGCAAACTGACACCAAGAACCTGGGCAGGTGACTTTTGTTTCTTAGGTGGAAGGGCCTGCCTATGTGTTCCAGGGCCTGTGGCTCAGAGTGACCGGCTGGCTCCTGAAATTCGGCATTGCGCAGGATTCCTCCCCGAGTGAAGCTGGCACCAGAGCCAAGTCAGGCTGGATTGACAGTGCCAAGTACCTGCTGCAAACTGACACCAAGAACCTGGGCTGGTGACTTTTGTTTCTTAGGTGGAAGGGCCTGCCTATGTGTTCCATAGCCTGTGGCTCAGAGTGGCCGGCCGGCTCCTGAAATTCGGCATTGCGCAGGATTCCTCCCCGAGTGAAGCATGCACCAGAGCCAAGTCAGGCTGGCTTGACAGTGCCAAGTACCTGCTGCAAACTGACACCAAGAACCTGGGTTGTTCTCTTTTGTTTCTTAGGTGGAAGGGCCTGCTTATGTGTTCAATGGCCTGTCGCTCAGAGTGGCCGGCTGGCTCCTGAAATTCGGCATTGCGCAGGATTCCTCCAAGACCAAAGCATGCACCAGAGCCAAGTCAGGCTGGATTGACAGTGCCAAGTACCTGCTGCAAACTGACACCAAGAACCTGGGCTGGTGACTATTGTTTCTTAGGTGGAAGGGCCTGCCTATGTGTTCCAGGGCCTGTGGCTCAGAGTGGCCGGCTGGCTCCTGAAATTCGGCATTGCGCAGGATTCCTCCCCGAGTGAAGCATGCACCAGAGCCAAGTCAGGCTGGCTTGACAGTGCCAAGTACCTGCTGCAAACTGACACCAAGAACCTGGGTTGTTCTCTTTTGTTTCTTAGGTGGAAGGGCCTGCCTATGTGTTCCAGGGCCTGTGGCTCAGAGTGGCCGGCTGGCTCCAGAAATTCGGCATTGCGCAGGATTCCTCCCAGACGAAAGCATGCACCAGAGCCAAGTCAGGCTGGATTGACAGTGCCAAGTACCTCCTGCAAACTGACGCCAAGAACCTGGCAGGTGACTTTTGTTTCTTAGGTGGAAGGGCCTGCCTATGTGTTCCAGGGCCTGTGGCTCAGAGTGGCCGGCTGGCTCCTGAAATTCGGCATTGCGCAGAATTCCTCCCAGACCAAAGCATGCACCAGAGCCAAGTCAGGCTGGATTGACAGTGCCAAGTACCTGCTGCAAACTGACACCAAGAACCTGGGCAGGTGACTTTTGTTTCTTAGGTGGAAGGGCCTGCCTATGTGTTCCAGGGCCTGTGGCTCAGAGTGGCCGGCTGGCTCCTGAAATTCGGCATTGCGCAGGATTCCTCCCAGACCAAAGCATGCACCAGAGCCAAGTCAGGCTGGATTGACAGTGCCAAGTACCTGCTGCAAACTGACACCAAGAACCTGGGCTGGTGACTTTTCTTTCTTAGGTGGAAGGGCCTGCCTATGTGTTCCAGGGCCTGTGGCTCAGAGTGACCGGCTGGCTCCTGAAATTCGGCATTGCGCAGGATTCCTCCCCGAGTGAAGCTGGCACCAGAGCCAAGTCAGGCTGGATTGACAGTGCCAAGTACCTGCTGCAAACTGACACCAAGAACCTGGGCTGGTGACTTTTGTTTCTTAGGTGGAAGGGCCTGCCTATGTGTTCCATATCCTGTGGCTCAGAGTGGCCGGCCGGCTCCTGAAATTCGGCATTGCGCAGGATTCCTCCCCGAGTGAAGCATGCACCAGAGCCAAGTCAGGCTGGCTTGACAGTGCCGAGTACCTGCTGCAAACTGACACCAAGAACCTGGGTTGTTCTCTTTTGTTTCTTAGGTGGAAGGGCCTGCTTATGTGTTCAATGGCCTGTCGCTCAGAGTGGCCGGCTGGCTCCTGGAATTCGGCATTGCGCAGGATGCCTCCCAAACCAAAGCATGCACCAGAGCCAAGTCAGGCTGGCTTGACAGTGCCAAGTACCTCCTGCAAACTGACACCAAGAACCTGGGTTGTTCTCTTTTGTTTCTTAGGTGGAAGGGCCTGCCTATGTGTTCCATGGCCTGTGGCTCAGAGTGGCCGGCTGGCTCCTGAAATTCGGCATTGCGCAGGTTTCCTCCCCGCCGGAAGCTGGCACAAGAGCCAAGTCAGGCTGGATTGACAGTGCCAAGTACCTCCTGCAAACTGACACCAAGAACCTGGGCTGGTGACATTTGTTTCTTAGGTGGAAGGGCCTGCCTATGTGTTCCAGGGTCTGTGGCTCAGAGTGGCCGGCTGGCTCCGGAAATTCGGCATTGCGCAGGATTCCTCCCCGAGTGAAGCATGCACCAGAGCAAAGTCAGGCTGGCTTGACAGTGCCAAGTACCTGCTGCAAACTGACACCAAGAACCTGGGTTGTTCTCTTTTGTTTCTTAGGTGGAAGGGCCTGCCTATGTGTTCCAGGGCCTGTGGCTCAGAGTGGCCGGCTGGCTCCTGAAATTCGGCATTGCGCAGGATTCCTCCAAGACCAAAGCATGCACCAGAGGCAAGTCAGGCTGGCTTGACAGTGCCAAGTACCTCCTGCAAACTGACACCAAGAACCTGGGCAGGTGACTTTTGTTTCTTAGGTGGAAGGGCCTGCCTATGTGTTCCAGGGCCTGTGGCTCAGAGTGGCCGGCTGGCTCCTGAAATTCGGCATTGCGCAGGATTCCTCCAAGACCAAAGCATGCACCAGAGCCAAGTCAGGCTGGATTGACAGTGCCAAGTACCTCCTGCAAAGTGACAACAAGAACCTGGGCAGGTGACTTTTGTTTCTTAGGTGGAAGGGCCTGCCTATGTGTTCCAGGGCCTGTGGCTCAGAGTGGCCGGCTGGCTCCTGAAATTCGGCATTACGCAGGATTCCTCCCCGAGTGAAGCTGGCACCAGAGCCAAGTCAGGCTGGATTGACAGTGCCAAGTACCTGCTGCAAACTGACACCAAGAACCTGGGCTGCTGACTTTTGTTTCTTAGGTGGAAGGGCCTGCCTATGTGTTCTATAGCCTGTGGTTCAATGTGGCCGGCTGGCTCCTGAAATTCGGCATTGCGCTGGATGCCTCCCCGACTGAAGCTGGCACCAGAGCCAAGTCTGGCTGGCTTGACAGTGCCAAGTACCTGCTGCAAACTGACACCAAGAACCTGGGCTGATGACTTTTGTTTCTTAGGTGGAAGGGCCTGCCTATGTGTTCCAGGGCCTGTGGCTCAGAGTGGCCGGCTGGCTCCTGAAATTCGGCAATGCGCAGGATTCCTCCAAGACCAAAGCATGCACCAGAGCCAAGTCAGGCTGGATTGACAGTGCCAAGTACCTGCTGCAAACTGACACCAAGAACCTGGGCTGGTGACTTTTGTTTCTTAGGTGGAAGGGCCTGCCTATGTGTTCCAGGGCCTGTGGCTCAGAGTGGCCGGCTGGCTCCTGAAATTCGGCATTGCGCAGGATTCCTCCCAGACCAAAGCATGCACCAGAGCCAAGTCAGGCTGGATTGACAGTGCCAAGAACCTGCTGCAAACTGACACCAAGAACCTGGGCTGGTGACTTTTCTTTCTTAGGTGGAAGGGCCTGCCTATGTGTTCCAGGGCCTGTGGCTCAGAGTGACCGGCTGGCTCCTGAAATTCGGCATTGCGCAGGATTCCTCCCCGAGTGAAGCTGGCACCAGAGCCAAGTCAGGCTGGATTGACAGTGCCAAGTACCTGCTGCAAACTGACACCAAGAACCTGGGCTGGTGACTTTTGTTTCTTAGGTGGAAGGGCCTGCCTATGTGTTCCATAGCCTGTGGCTCAGAGTGGCCGGCCGGCTCCTGAAATTCGGCATTGCGCAGGATTCCTCCCCGAGTGAAGCATGCACCAGAGCCAAGTCAGGCTGGCTTGACAGTGCCAAGTACCTGCTGCAAACTGACACCAAGAACCTGGGTTGTTCTCTTTTGTTTCTTAGGTGGAAGGGCCTGCTTATGTGTTCAATGGCCTGTCGCTCAGAGTGGCCGGCTGGCTCCTGGAATTCGGCATTGCGCAGGATGCCTCCCAAACCAAAGCATGCACCAGAGCCAAGTCAGGCTGGCTTGACAGTGCCAAGTACCTCCTGCAAACTGACACCAAGAACCTGGGTTGTTCTCTTTTGTTTCTTAGGTGGAAGGGCCTGCCTATGTGTTCCATGGCCTGTGGCTCAGAATGGCCCGCTGGCTCCTGAAATTCGGCATTGCGCAGGTTTCCTCCCCGCCGGAAGCTGGCACAAGAGCCAAGTCAGGCTGGATTGACAGTGCCAAGTACCTCCTGCAAACTGACACCAAGAACCTGGGCTGGTGACTTTTGTTTCTTAGGTGGAAGGGCCTGCCTATGTGTTCCAGGGTCTGTGGCTCAGAGTGGCCGGCTGGCTCCGGAAATTCGGCATTGCGCAGGATTCCTCCCCGAGTGAAGCATGCACCAGAGCAAAGTCAGGCTGGCTTGACAGTGCCAAGTACCTGCTGCAAACTGACACCAAGAACCTGGGTTGTTCTCTTTTGTTTCTTAGGTGGAAGGGCCTGCCTATGTGTTCCAGGGCCTGTGGCTCAGAGTGGCCGGCTGGCTCCTGAAATTCGGCATTGCGCAGGATTCCTCCCAGACCAAAGCATGCACCAGAGGCAAGTCAGGCTGGCTTGACAGTGCCAAGTACCTCCTGCAAACTGACACCAAGAACCTGGGCAGGTGACTTTTGTTTCTTAGGTGGAAGGGCCTGCCTATGTGTTCCAGGGCCTGTGGCTCAGAGTGACCGGCTGGCTCCTGAAATTCGGCATTGCGCAGGATTCCTCCCCGAGTGAAGCTGGCACCAGAGCCAAGTCAGGCTGGATTGACAGTGCCAAGTACCTGCTGCAAACTGACACCAAGAACCTGGGCTGGTGACTTTTGTTTCTTAGGTGGAAGGGCCTGCCTATGTGTTCCATAGCCTGTGGCTCAGAGTGGCCGGCCGGCTCCTGAAATTCGGCATTGCGCAGGATTCCTCCCCGAGTGAAGCATGCACCAGAGCCAAGTCAGGCTGGCTTGACAGTGCCAAGTACCTGCTGCAAACTGACACCAAGAACCTGGGTTGTTCTCTTTTGTTTCTTAGGTGGAAGGGCCTGCTTATGTGTTCAATGGCCTGTCGCTCAGAGTGGCCGGCTGGCTCCTGAAATTCGGCATTGCGCAGGATTCCTCCAAGACCAAAGCATGCACCAGAGCCAAGTCAGGCTGGATTGACAGTGCCAAGTACCTGCTGCAAACTGACACCAAGAACCTGGGCTGGGGACTATTGTTTCTTAGGTGGAAGGGCCTGCCTATGTGTTCCAGGGCCTGTGGCTCAGAGTGGCCGGCTGGCTCCTGAAATTCGGCATTGCGCAGGATTCCTCCCCGAGTGAAGCATGCACCAGAGCCAAGTCAGGCTGGCTTGACAGTGCCAAGTACCTGCTGCAAACTGACACCAAGAACCTGGGTTGTTCTCTTTTGTTTCTTAGGTGGAAGGGCCTGCCTATGTGTTCCAGGGCCTGTGGCTCAGAGTGGCCGGCTGGCTCCAGAAATTCGGCATTGCGCAGGATTCCTCCCAGACGAAAGCATGCACCAGAGCCAAGTCAGGCTGGATTGACAGTGCCAAGTACCTCCTGCAAACTGACGCCAAGAACCTGGCAGGTGACTTTTGTTTCTTAGGTGGAAGGGCCTGCCTATGTGTTCCAGGGCCTGTGGCTCAGAGTGGCCGGCTGGCTCCTGAAATTCGGCATTGCGCAGAATTCCTCCCAGACCAAAGCATGCACCAGAGCCAAGTCAGGCTGGATTGACAGTGCCAAGTACCTGCTGCAAACTGACACCAAGAACCTGGGCAGGTGACTTTTGTTTCTTAGGTGGAAGGGCCTGCCTATGTGTTCCAGGGCCTGTGGCTCAGAGTGGCCGGCTGGCTCCTGAAATTCGGCATTGCGCAGGATTCCTCCCAGACCAAAGCATGCACCAGAGCCAAGTCAGGCTGGATTGACAGTGCCAAGTACCTGCTGCAAACTGACACCAAGAACCTGGGCTGGTGACTTTTCTTTCTTAGGTGGAAGGGCCTGCCTATGTGTTCCAGGGCCTGTGGCTCAGAGTGACCGGCTGGCTCCTGAAATTCGGCATTGCGCAGGATTCCTCCCCGAGTGAAGCTGGCACCAGAGCCAAGTCAGGCTGGATTGACAGTGCCAAGTACCTGCTGCAAACTGACACCAAGAACCTGGGCTGGTGACTTTTGTTTCTTAGGTGGAAGGGCCTGCCTATGTGTTCCATATCCTGTGGCTCAGAGTGGCCGGCCGGCTCCTGAAATTCGGCATTGCGCAGGATTCCTCCCCGAGTGAAGCATGCACCAGAGCCAAGTCAGGCTGGCTTGACAGTGCCGAGTACCTGCTGCAAACTGACACCAAGAACCTGGGTTGTTCTCTTTTGTTTCTTAGGTGGAAGGGCCTGCTTATGTGTTCAATGGCCTGTCGCTCAGAGTGGCCGGCTGGCTCCTGGAATTCGGCATTGCGCAGGATGCCTCCCAAACCAAAGCATGCACCAGAGCCAAGTCAGGCTGGCTTGACAGTGCCAAGTACCTCCTGCAAACTGACACCAAGAACCTGGGTTGTTCTCTTTTGTTTCTTAGGTGGAAGGGCCTGCCTATGTGTTCCATGGCCTGTGGCTCAGAGTGGCCGGCTGGCTCCTGAAATTCGGCATTGCGCAGGTTTCCTCCCCGCCGGAAGCTGGCACAAGAGCCAAGTCAGGCTGGATTGACAGTGCCAAGTACCTCCTGCAAACTGACACCAAGAACCTGGGCTGGTGACATTTGTTTCTTAGGTGGAAGGGCCTGCCTATGTGTTCCAGGGTCTGTGGCTCAGAGTGGCCGGCTGGCTCCGGAAATTCGGCATTGCGCAGGATTCCTCCCCGAGTGAAGCATGCACCAGAGCAAAGTCAGGCTGGCTTGACAGTGCCAAGTACCTGCTGCAAACTGACACCAAGAACCTGGGTTGTTCTCTTTTGTTTCTTAGGTGGAAGGGCCTGCCTATGTGTTCCAGGGCCTGTGGCTCAGAGTGGCCGGCTGGCTCCTGAAATTCGGCATTGCGCAGGATTCCTCCAAGACCAAAGCATGCACCAGAGGCAAGTCAGGCTGGCTTGACAGTGCCAAGTACCTCCTGCAAACTGACACCAAGAACCTGGGCAGGTGACTTTTGTTTCTTAGGTGGAAGGGCCTGCCTATGTGTTCCAGGGCCTGTGGCTCAGAGTGGCCGGCTGGCTCCTGAAATTCGGCATTGCGCAGGATTCCTCCAAGACCAAAGCATGCACCAGAGCCAAGTCAGGCTGGATTGACAGTGCCAAGTACCTCCTGCAAAGTGACAACAAGAACCTGGGCAGGTGACTTTTGTTTCTTAGGTGGAAGGGCCTGCCTATGTGTTCCAGGGCCTGTGGCTCAGAGTGGCCGGCTGGCTCCTGAAATTCGGCATTACGCAGGATTCCTCCCCGAGTGAAGCTGGCACCAGAGCCAAGTCAGGCTGGATTGACAGTGCCAAGTACCTGCTGCAAACTGACACCAAGAACCTGGGCTGCTGACTTTTGTTTCTTAGGTGGAAGGGCCTGCCTATGTGTTCTATAGCCTGTGGTTCAATGTGGCCGGCTGGCTCCTGAAATTCGGCATTGCGCTGGATGCCTCCCCGACTGAAGCTGGCACCAGAGCCAAGTCTGGCTGGCTTGACAGTGCCAAGTACCTGCTGCAAACTGACACCAAGAACCTGGGCTGATGACTTTTGTTTCTTAGGTGGAAGGGCCTGCCTATGTGTTCCAGGGCCTGTGGCTCAGAGTGGCCGGCTGGCTCCTGAAATTCGGCAATGCGCAGGATTCCTCCAAGACCAAAGCATGCACCAGAGCCAAGTCAGGCTGGATTGACAGTGCCAAGTACCTGCTGCAAACTGACACCAAGAACCTGGGCTGGTGACTTTTGTTTCTTAGGTGGAAGGGCCTGCCTATGTGTTCCAGGGCCTGTGGCTCAGAGTGGCCGGCTGGCTCCTGAAATTCGGCATTGCGCAGGATTCCTCCCAGACCAAAGCATGCACCAGAGCCAAGTCAGGCTGGATTGACAGTGCCAAGTACCTGCTGCAAACTGACACCAAGAACCTGGGCTGGTGACTTTTCTTTCTTAGGTGGAAGGGCCTGCCTATGTGTTCCAGGGCCTGTGGCTCAGAGTGACCGGCTGGCTCCTGAAATTCGGCATTGCGCAGGATTCCTCCCCGAGTGAAGCTGGCACCAGAGCCAAGTCAGGCTGGATTGACAGTGCCAAGTACCTGCTGCAAACTGACACCAAGAACCTGGGCTGGTGACTTTTGTTTCTTAGGTGGAAGGGCCTGCCTATGTGTTCCATAGCCTGTGGCTCAGAGTGGCCGGCCGGCTCCTGAAATTCGGCATTGCGCAGGATTCCTCCCCGAGTGAAGCATGCACCAGAGCCAAGTCAGGCTGGCTTGACAGTGCCAAGTACCTGCTGCAAACTGACACCAAGAACCTGGGTTGTTCTCTTTTGTTTCTTAGGTGGAAGGGCCTGCTTATGTGTTCAATGGCCTGTCGCTCAGAGTGGCCGGCTGGCTCCTGGAATTCGGCATTGCGCAGGATGCCTCCCAAACCAAAGCATGCACCAGAGCCAAGTCAGGCTGGCTTGACAGTGCCAAGTACCTCCTGCAAACTGACACCAAGAACCTGGGTTGTTCTCTTTTGTTTCTTAGGTGGAAGGGCCTGCCTATGTGTTCCATGGCCTGTGGCTCAGAATGGCCCGCTGGCTCCTGAAATTCGGCATTGCGCAGGTTTCCTCCCCGCCGGAAGCTGGCACAAGAGCCAAGTCAGGCTGGATTGACAGTGCCAAGTACCTCCTGCAAACTGACACCAAGAACCTGGGCTGGTGACTTTTGTTTCTTAGGTGGAAGGGCCTGCCTATGTGTTCCAGGGTCTGTGGCTCAGAGTGGCCGGCTGGCTCCGGAAATTCGGCATTGCGCAGGATTCCTCCCCGAGTGAAGCATGCACCAGAGCAAAGTCAGGCTGGCTTGACAGTGCCAAGTACCTGCTGCAAACTGACACCAAGAACCTGGGTTGTTCTCTTTTGTTTCTTAGGTGGAAGGGCCTGCCTATGTGTTCCAGGGCCTGTGGCTCAGAGTGGCCGGCTGGCTCCTGAAATTCGGCATTGCGCAGGATTCCTCCCAGACCAAAGCATGCACCAGAGGCAAGTCAGGCTGGCTTGACAGTGCCAAGTACCTCCTGCAAACTGACACCAAGAACCTGGGCAGGTGACTTTTGTTTCTTAGGTGGAAGGGCCTGCCTATGTGTTCCAGGGCCTGTGGCTCAGAGTGGCCGGCTGGCTCCTGAAATTCGGCATTGCGCAGGATTCCTCCAAGACCAAAGCATGCACCAGAGCCAAGTCAGGCTGGATTGACAGTGCCAAGTACCTCCTGCAAAGTGACAACAAGAACCTGGGCAGGTGACTTTTGTTTCTTAGGTGGAAGGGCCTGCCTATGTGTTCCAGGGCCTGTGGCTCAGAGTGGCCGGCTGGCTCCTGAAATTCGGCATTACGCAGGATTCCTCCCCGAGTGAAGCTGGCACCAGAGCCAAGTCAGGCTGGATTGACAGTGCCAAGTACCTGCTGCAAACTGACACCAAGAACCTGGGCTGCTGCCTTTTGTTTCTTAGGTGGAAGGGCCTGCCTATGTGTTCTATAGCCTGTGGTTCAATGTGGCCGGCTGGCTCCTGAAATTCGGCATTGCGCTGGATGCCTCCCCGACTGAAGCTGGCACCAGAGCCAAGTCTGGCTGGCTTGACAGTGCCAAGTACCTGCTGCAAACTGACACCAAGAACCTGGGCTGATGACTTTTGTTTCTTAGGTGGAAGGGCCTGCCTATGTGTTCCAGGGCCTGTGGCTCAGAGTGGCCGGCTGGCTCGTGAAATTCGGCAATGCGCAGGATTCCTCCAAGACCAAAGCATGCACCAGAGCCAAGTCAGGCTGGATTGACAGTGCCAAGTACCTGCTGCAAACTGACACCAAGAACCTGGGTTGTTCTCTTTTGTTTCTTAGGTGGAAGGGCCTGCCTATGTGTTCCAGGGCCTGTGGCTCAGAGTGGCCGGCTGGCTCCTGAAATTCGGCATTGCGCAGGATTCCTCCAAGACCAAAGCATGCACCAGAGCCAAGTCAGGCTGGATTGACAGTGCCAAGTACCTCCTGCAAACTGACACCAAGAACCTGGGCAGGTGACTTTTGTTTCTTAGGTGGAAGGGCCTGCCTATGTGTTCCAGGGCCTGTGGCTCAGAGTGACCGGCTGGCTCCTGAAATTCGGCATTGCGCAGGATTCCTCCCCGAGTGAAGCTGGCACCAGAGCCAAGTCAGGCTGGATTGACAGTGCCAAGTACCTGCTGCAAACTGACACCAAGAACCTGGGCTGGTGACTTTTGTTTCTTAGGTGGAAGGGCCTGCCTATGTGTTCCAGGGCCTGTGGCTCAGAGTGGCCGGCTGGCTCCTGAAATTCGGCATTGCGCAGGATGCCTCCCAAACCAAAGCATGCACCAGAGCCAAGTCAGGCTGGCTTGACAGTGCCAAGTACCTCCTGCAAACTGACACCAAGAACCTGGGTTGTTCTCTTTTGTTTCTTAGGTGGAAGGGCCTGCCTATGTGTTCCATGGCCTGTGGCTCAGAGTGGCCGGCTGGCTCCTGAAATTCGGCATTGCGCAGGTTTCCTCCCCGCCGGAAGCTGGCACAAGAGCCAAGTCAGGCTGGATTGACAGTGCCAAGTACCTCCTGCAAACTGACACCAAGAACCTGGGCTGGTGACATTTGTTTCTTAGGTGGAAGGGCCTGCCTATGTGTTCCAGGGTCTGTGGCTCAGAGTGGCCGGCTGGCTCCGGAAATTCGGCATTGCGCAGGATTCCTCCCCGAGTGAAGCATGCACCAGAGCAAAGTCAGGCTGGCTTGACAGTGCCAAGTACCTGCTGCAAACTGACACCAAGAACCTGGGTTGTTCTCTTTTGTTTCTTAGGTGGAAGGGCCTGCCTATGTGTTCCAGGGCCTGTGGCTCAGAGTGGCCGGCTGGCTCCTGAAATTCGGCATTGCGCAGGATTCCTCCAAGACCAAAGCATGCACCAGAGGCAAGTCAGGCTGGCTTGACAGTGCCAAGTACCTCCTGCAAACTGACACCAAGAACCTGGGCAGGTGACTTTTGTTTCTTAGGTGGAAGGGCCTGCCTATGTGTTCCAGGGCCTGTGGCTCAGAGTGGCCGGCTGGCTCCTGAAATTCGGCATTGCGCAGGATTCCTCCAAGACCAAAGCATGCACCAGAGCCAAGTCAGGCTGGATTGACAGTGCCAAGTACCTCCTGCAAAGTGACAACAAGAACCTGGGCAGGTGACTTTTGTTTCTTAGGTGGAAGGGCCTGCCTATGTGTTCCAGGGCCTGTGGCTCAGAGTGGCCGGCTGGCTCCTGAAATTCGGCATTACGCAGGATTCCTCCCCGAGTGAAGCTGGCACCAGAGCCAAGTCAGGCTGGATTGACAGTGCCAAGTACCTGCTGCAAACTGACACCAAGAACCTGGGCTGCTGACTTTTGTTTCTTAGGTGGAAGGGCCTGCCTATGTGTTCTATAGCCTGTGGTTCAATGTGGCCGGCTGGCTCCTGAAATTCGGCATTGCGCTGGATGCCTCCCCGACTGAAGCTGGCACCAGAGCCAAGTCTGGCTGGCTTGACAGTGCCAAGTACCTGCTGCAAACTGACACCAAGAACCTGGGCTGATGACTTTTGTTTCTTAGGTGGAAGGGCCTGCCTATGTGTTCCAGGGCCTGTGGCTCAGAGTGGCCGGCTGGCTCGTGAAATTCGGCAATGCGCAGGATTCCTCCAAGACCAAAGCATGCACCAGAGCCAAGTCAGGCTGGATTGACAGTGCCAAGTACCTGCTGCAAACTGACACCAAGAACCTGGGCTGGTGACTTTTGTTTCTTAGGTGGAAGGGCCTGCCTATGTGTTCCAGGGCCTGTGGCTCAGAGTGGCCGGCTGGCTCCTGAAATTCGGCATTGCGCAGGATTCCTCCCAGACCAAAGCATGCACCAGAGCCAAGTCAGGCTGGATTGACAGTGCCAAGTACCTGCTGCAAACTGACACCAAGAACCTGGGCTGGTGACTTTTCTTTCTTAGGTGGAAGGGCCTGCCTATGTGTTCCAGGGCCTGTGGCTCAGAGTGACCGGCTGGCTCCTGAAATTCGGCATTGCGCAGGATTCCTCCCCGAGTGAAGCTGGCACCAGAGCCAAGTCAGGCTGGATTGACAGTGCCAAGTACCTGCTGCAAACTGACACCAAGAACCTGGGCTGGTGACTTTTGTTTCTTAGGTGGAAGGGCCTGCCTATGTGTTCCATAGCCTGTGGCTCAGAGTGGCCGGCCGGCTCCTGAAATTCGGCATTGCGCAGGATTCCTCCCCGAGTGAAGCATGCACCAGAGCCAAGTCAGGCTGGCTTGACAGTGCCAAGTACCTGCTGCAAACTGACACCAAGAACCTGGGTTGTTCTCTTTTGTTTCTTAGGTGGAAGGGCCTGCTTATGTGTTCAATGGCCTGTCGCTCAGAGTGGCCGGCTGGCTCCTGGAATTCGGCATTGCGCAGGATGCCTCCCAAACCAAAGCATGCACCAGAGCCAAGTCAGGCTGGCTTGACAGTGCCAAGTACCTCCTGCAAACTGACACCAAGAACCTGGGTTGTTCTCTTTTGTTTCTTAGGTGGAAGGGCCTGCCTATGTGTTCCATGGCCTGTGGCTCAGAATGGCCCGCTGGCTCCTGAAATTCGGCATTGCGCAGGTTTCCTCCCCGCCGGAAGCTGGCACAAGAGCCAAGTCAGGCTGGATTGACAGTGCCAAGTACCTCCTGCAAACTGACACCAAGAACCTGGGCTGGTGACTTTTGTTTCTTAGGTGGAAGGGCCTGCCTATGTGTTCCAGGGTCTGTGGCTCAGAGTGGCCGGCTGGCTCCGGAAATTCGGCATTGCGCAGGATTCCTCCCCGAGTGAAGCATGCACCAGAGCAAAGTCAGGCTGGCTTGACAGTGCCAAGTACCTGCTGCAAACTGACACCAAGAACCTGGGTTGTTCTCTTTTGTTTCTTAGGTGGAAGGGCCTGCCTATGTGTTCCAGGGCCTGTGGCTCAGAGTGGCCGGCTGGCTCCTGAAATTCGGCATTGCGCAGGATTCCTCCCAGACCAAAGCATGCACCAGAGGCAAGTCAGGCTGGATTGACAGTGCCAAGTACCTCCTGCAAACTGACACCAAGAACCTGGGCAGGTGACTTTTGTTTCTTAGGTGGAAGGGCCTGCCTATGTGTTCCAGGGCCTGTGGCTCAGAGTGGCCGGCTGGCTCCTGAAATTCGGCATTGCGCAGGATTCCTCCAAGACCAAAGCATGCACCAGAGCCAAGTCAGGCTGGATTGACAGTGCCAAGTACCTCCTGCAAAGTGACAACAAGAACCTGGGCAGGTGACTTTTGTTTCTTAGGTGGAAGGGCCTGCCTATGTGTTCCAGGGCCTGTGGCTCAGAGTGGCCGGCTGGCTCCTGAAATTCGGCATTACGCAGGATTCCTCCCCGAGTGAAGCTGGCACCAGAGCCAAGTCAGGCTGGATTGACAGTGCCAAGTACCTGCTGCAAACTGACACCAAGAACCTGGGCTGCTGCCTTTTGTTTCTTAGGTGGAAGGGCCTGCCTATGTGTTCTATAGCCTGTGGTTCAATGTGGCCGGCTGGCTCCTGAAATTCGGCATTGCGCTGGATGCCTCCCCGACTGAAGCTGGCACCAGAGCCAAGTCTGGCTGGCTTGACAGTGCCAAGTACCTGCTGCAAACTGACACCAAGAACCTGGGCTGATGACTTTTGTTTCTTAGGTGGAAGGGCCTGCCTATGTGTTCCAGGGCCTGTGGCTCAGAGTGGCCGGCTGGCTCGTGAAATTCGGCAATGCGCAGGATTCCTCCAAGACCAAAGCATGCACCAGAGCCAAGTCAGGCTGGATTGACAGTGCCAAGTACCTGCTGCAAACTGACACCAAGAACCTGGGTTGTTCTCTTTTGTTTCTTAGGTGGAAGGGCCTGCCTATGTGTTCCAGGGCCTGTGGCTCAGAGTGGCCGGCTGGCTCCTGAAATTCGGCATTGCGCAGGATTCCTCCAAGACCAAAGCATGCACCAGAGCCAAGTCAGGCTGGATTGACAGTGCCAAGTACCTCCTGCAAACTGACACCAAGAACCTGGGCAGGTGACTTTTGTTTCTTAGGTGGAAGGGCCTGCCTATGTGTTCCAGGGCCTGTGGCTCAGAGTGACCGGCTGGCTCCTGAAATTCGGCATTGCGCAGGATTCCTCCCCGAGTGAAGCTGGCACCAGAGCCAAGTCAGGCTGGATTGACAGTGCCAAGTACCTGCTGCAAACTGACACCAAGAACCTGGGCTGGTGACTTTTGTTTCTTAGGTGGAAGGGCCTGCCTATGTGTTCCATAGCCTGTGGCTCAGAGTGGCCGGCCGGCTCCTGAAATTCGGCATTGCGCTGGATGCCTCCCCGACTGAAGCTGGCACCAGAGCCAAGTCAGGCTGGATTGAGAGTGCCAAGTACCTGCTGCAAACTGACACCAAGAACCTGGGTTGTTCTCTTTTGTTTCTTAGGTGGAAGGGCCTGCTTATGTGTTCAATGGCCTGTCGCTCAGAGTGGCCGGCTGGCTCCTGGAATTCGGCATTGCGCAGGATGCCTCCCAAACCAAAGCATGCACCAGAGCCAAGTCAGGCTGGCTTGACAGTGCCAAGTACCTCCTGCAAACTGACACCAAGAACCTGGGTTGTTCTCTTTTGTTTCTTAGGTGGAAGGGCCTGCCTATGTGTTCCATGGCCTGTGGCTCAGAATGGCCCGCTGGCTCCTGAAATTCGGCATTGCGCAGGTTTCCTCCCCGCCGGAAGCTGGCACAAGAGCCAAGTCAGGCTGGATTGACAGTGCCAAGTACCTCCTGAAAACTGACACCAAGAACCTGGGCTGGTGACTTTTGTTTCTTAGGTGGAAGGGCCTGCCTATGTGTTCCAGGGTCTGTGGCTCAGAGTGGCCGGCTGGCTCCGGAAATTCGGCATTGCGCAGGATTCCTCCCCGAGTGAAGCATGCACCAGAGCAAAGTCAGGCTGGCTTGACAGTGCCAAGTACCTGCTGCAAACTGACACCAAGAACCTGGGTTGTTCTCTTTTGTTTCTTAGGTGGAAGGGCCTGCCTATGTGTTCCAGGGCCTGTGGCTCAGAGTGGCCGGCTGGCTCCTGAAATTCGGCATTGCGCAGGATTCCTCCAAGACCAAAGCATGCACCAGAGCCAAGTCAGGCTGGATTGACAGTGCCAAGTACCTGCTGCAAACTGACACCAAGAACCTGGGCAGGTGACTTTTGTTTCTTAGGTGGAAGGGCCTGCCTATGTGTTCCAGGGCCTGTGGCTCAGAGTGGCCGGCTGGCTCCTGAAATTCGGCATTGCGCAGGATTCCACCCAGACCAAAGCATGCACCAGAGCCAAGTCAGGCTGGATTGACAGTGCCAAGTACCTGCTGCAAAGTGACAACAAGAACCTGGGCAGGTGACTTTTGTTTCTTAGGTGGAAGGGCCTGCCTATGTGTTCCAGGGCCTGTGGCTCAGAGTGGCCGGCTGGCTCCTGAAATTCGGCATTGCGCAGGATTCCTCCCCGAGTGAAGCTGGCACCAGAGCCAAGTCAGGCTGGATTGACAGTGCCAAGTACCTGCTGCAAACTGACACCAAGAACCTGGGCTGCTGACTTTTGTTTCTTAGGTGGAAGGGCCTGCCTATGTGTTCTATAGCCTGTGGTTCAATGTGGCCGGCTGGCTCCTGAAATTCGGCATTGCGCTGGATGCCTCCCCGACTGAAGCTGGCACCAGAGCCAAGTCTGGCTGGCTTGACAGTGCCAAGTACCTGCTGCAAACTGACACCAAGAACCTGGGCTGATGACTTTTGTTTCTTAGGTGGAAGGGCCTGCCTATGTGTTCCAGGGCCTGTGGCTCAGAGTGGCCGGCTGGCTCCTGAAATTCGGCATTGCGCAGGATTCCTCGAAGACCAAAGCATGCACCAGAGGCAAGTCAGGCTGGATTGACAGTGCCAAGTACCTGCTGCAAACTGACACCAAGAACCTGGGTTGTTCTCTTTTGTTTCTTAGGTGGAAGGGCCTGCCTATGTGTTCCAGGGCCTGTGGCTCAGAGTGGCCGGCTGGCTCCTGAAATTCGGCATTGCGCAGGATTCCTCCAAGACCAAAGCATGCACCAGAGCCAAGTCAGGCTGGATTGACAGTGCCAAGTACCTCCTGCAAACTGACACCAAGAACCTGGGCAGGTGACTTTTGTTTCTTAGGTGGAAGGGCCTGCCTATGTGTTCCAGGGCCTGTGGCTCAGAGTGACCGGCTGGCTCCTGAAATTCGGCATTGCGCAGGATTCCTCCCCGACTGAAGCATGCACCAGAGCCAAGTCAGGCTGGATTGACAGTGCCAAGTACCTGCTGCAAACTGACACCAAGAACCTGGGCTGGTGACTTTTGTTTCTTAGGTGGAAGGGCCTGCCTATGTGTTCCAGGGTCTGTGGCTCAGAGTGGCCGGCTGGCTCCTGAAATTCGGCATTGCGCACGATGCCTCCCCGACTGAAGCTGGCACCAGTGGCAAGTCAGGCTGGATTGACAGTGCCAAGTACCTGCTTCAAACTGACACCGAGAACCTGGGTTGTTCTCTTTTGTTTCTTAGGTGGAAGGGCCTGCCTATGTGTTCCAGGGCCTGTGGCTCAGAGTGGCCACCTGGCTCCTGAAATTCGGCATTGCGCAGGATTCCTCCCAGACCAAAGCATGCACCAGAGCCAAGTCAGGCGGGATTGACAGTGCCAAGTACCTCCTGCAAACTGACACCAAGAACCTGGGCTGGTGACTTTTGTTTCTTAGGTGGAAGGGCCTGCCTATGTGTTCCAGGGTCTGTGGCTCAGAGTGGCCGGCTGGCTCCTGAAATTCGGCATTGCGCAGGATTCCTCCCCGAGTGAAGCTGGCACCAGAGCCAAGTCTGGCTGGCTTGACAGTGCCAAGTACCTCCTGCAAACTGACACCAAGAACCTGGGTTGTTCTCTTTTGTTTCTTAGGTGGAAGGGCCTGCCTATGTGTTCCAGGGCCTGTGGCTCAGAGTGGCCACCTGGCTCCTGAAATTCGGCATTGCGCAGGATTCCTCCAAGACCAAAGCATGCACCAGAGCCAAGTCAGGCTGGATTGAGAGTGCCAAGTACCTGCTGCAAACTGACACCAAGAACCTGGGCTGGTGACTTTTGTTTCTTAGGTGGAAGGGCCTGCCTATGTGTTCCAGGGCCTGTGGCTCAGAGTGGCCGGCTGGCTCCTGAAATTCGGCATTGCGCAGGATTCCTCCCCGAGTGAAGCATGCACCAGAGCCAAGTCAGGCTGGCTTGACAGTGCCAAGTACCTGCTTCAAACTGACACCAAGAACCTGGGCTGGTGACTTTTGTTTCTTAGGTGGAAGGGCCTGCCTATGTGTTCCAGGGCCTGTGGCTCAGAGTGGCCGGCTGGCTCCTGAAATTCGGCATTGCGCAGGATTCCTCCCCGAGTGAAGCATGCACCAGTGGCAAGTCAGGCTGGATTGACAGTGCCAAGTACCTGCTTCAAACTGACACCGAGAACCTGGGTTGTTCTCTTTTGTTTCTTAGGTGGAAGGGCCTGCCTATGTGTTCCAGGGCCTGTGGCTCAGAGTGGCCGGCTGGCTCCTGAAATTCGGCATTGCGCAGGATTCCTCCCAGACCAAAGCATGCACCAGAGCCAAGTCAGGCTGGATTGACAGTGCCAAGTACCTCCTGCAAACTGACACCAAGAACCTGGGCTGGTGACTTTTGTTTCTTAGGTGGAAGGGCCTGCCTATGTGTTCCAGGGCCTGTGGCTCAGAGTGACCGGCTGGCTCCTGAAATTCGGCATTGCGCAGGATTCCTCCCCGACTGAAGCATGCACCAGAGCCAAGTCAGGCTGGATTGACAGTGCCAAGTACCTGCTGCAAACTGACACCAAGAACCTGGGCTGGTGACTTTTGTTTCTTAGGTGGAAGGGCCTGCCTATGTGTTCCAGGGTCTGTGGCTCAGAGTGGCCGGCTGGCTCCTGAAATTCGGCATTGCGCACGATGCCTCCCCGACTGAAGCTGGCACCAGTGGCAAGTCAGGCTGGATTGACAGTGCCAAGTACCTGCTTCAAACTGACACCGAGAACCTGGGTTGTTCTCTTTTGTTTCTTAGGTGGAAGGGCCTGCCTATGTGTTCCAGGGCCTGTGGCTCAGAGTGGCCACCTGGCTCCTGAAATTCGGCATTGCGCAGGATTCCTCCCAGACCAAAGCATGCACCAGAGCCAAGTCAGGCTGGATTGACAGTGCCAAGTACCTCCTGCAAACTGACACCAAGAACCTGGGCTGGTGACTTTTGTTTCTTAGGTGGAAGGGCCTGCCTATGTGTTCCAGGGTCTGTGGCTCAGAGTGGCCGGCTGGCTCCTGAAATTCGGCATTGCGCAGGATTCCTCCCCGAGTGAAGCTGGCACCAGAGCCAAGTCTGGCTGGCTTGACAGTGCCAAGTACCTCCTGCAAACTGACACCAAGAACCTGGGTTGTTCTCTTTTGTTTCTTAGGTGGAAGGGCCTGCCTATGTGTTCCAGGGCCTGTGGCTCAGAGTGGCCACCTGGCTCCTGAAATTCGGCATTGCGCAGGATTCCTCCAAGACCAAAGCATGCACCAGAGCCAAGTCAGGCTGGATTGAGAGTGCCAAGTACCTGCTGCAAACTGACACCAAGAACCTGGGCTGGTGACTTTTGTTTCTTAGGTGGAAGGGCCTGCCTATGTGTTCCAGGGCCTGTGGCTCAGAGTGGCCGGCTGGCTCCTGAAATTCGGCATTGCGCAGGATTCCTCCCCGAGTGAAGCATGCACCAGAGCCAAGTCAGGCTGGCTTGACAGTGCCAAGTACCTGCTTCAAACTGACACCAAGAACCTGGGCTGGTGACTTTTGTTTCTTAGGTGGAAGGGCCTGCCTATGTGTTCCAGGGCCTGTGGCTCAGAGTGGCCGGCTGGCTCCTGAAATTCGGCATTGCGCAGGATTCCTCCCCGAGTGAAGCATGCACCAGTGGCAAGTCAGGCTGGATTGACAGTGCCAAGTACCTGCTTCAAACTGACACCGAGAACCTGGGTTGTTCTCTTTTGTTTCTTAGGTGGAAGGGCCTGCCTATGTGTTCCAGGGCCTGTGGCTCAGAGTGGCCGGCTGGCTCCTGAAATTCGGCATTGCGCAGGATTCCTCCCAGACCAAAGCATGCACCAGAGCCAAGTCAGGCTGGATTGACAGTGCCAAGTACCTCCTGCAAACTGACACCAAGAACCTGGGCTGGTGACTTTTGTTTCTTAGGTGGAAGGGCCTGCCTATGTGTTCCAGGGTCTGTGGCTCAGAGTGGCCGGCTGGCTCCGGAAATTCGGCATTGCGCAGGATTCCTCCCCGAGTGAAGCATGCACCAGAGCCAAGTCAGGCTGGCTTGACAGTGCCAAGTACCTCCTGCAAACTGACACCAAGAACCTGGGTTGTTCTCTTTTGTTTCTTAGGTGGAAGGGCCTGCCTATGTGTTCCAGGGCCTGTGGCTCAGAGTGGCCGGCTGGCTCCTGAAATTCGGCATTGCGCAGGATTCCTCCCAGACCAAAGCATGCACCAGAGGCAAGTCAGGCTGGCTTGACAGTGCCAAGTACCTCCTGCAAACTGACACCAAGAACCTGGGCAGGTGACTTTTGTTTCTTAGGTGGAAGGGCCTGCCTATGTGTTCCAGGGCCTGTGGCTCAGAGTGGCCGGCTGGCTCCTGAAATTCGGCATTGCGCAGGATTCCTCCAAGACCAAAGCATGCACCAGAGCCAAGTCAGGCTGGATTGACAGTGCCAAGTACCTCCTGCAAAGTGACAACAAGAACCTGGGCAGGTGACTTTTGTTTCTTAGGTGGAAGGGCCTGCCTATGTGTTCCAGGGCCTGTGGCTCAGAGTGACCGGCTGGCTCCTGAAATTCGGCATTACGCAGGATTCCTCCCCGAGTGAAGCTGGCACCAGAGCCAAGTCAGGCTGGATTGACAGTGCCAAGTACCTGCTGCAAACTGACACCAAGAACCTGGGCTGCTGCCTTTTGTTTCTTAGGTGGAAGGGCCTGCCTATGTGTTCTATAGCCTGTGGTTCAATGTGGCCGGCTGGCTCCTGAAATTCGGCATTGCGCTGGATGCCTCCCCGACTGAAGCTGGCACCAGAGCCAAGTCTGGCTGGCTTGACAGTGCCAAGTACCTGCTGCAAACTGACACCAAGAACCTGGGCTGATGACTTTTGTTTCTTAGGTGGAAGGGCCTGCCTATGTGTTCCAGGGCCTGTGGCTCAGAGTGGCCGGCTGGCTCGTGAAATTCGGCAATGCGCAGGATTCCTCCAAGACCAAAGCATGCACCAGAGCCAAGTCAGGCTGGATTGACAGTGCCAAGTACCTGCTGCAAACTGACACCAAGAACCTGGGTTGTTCTCTTTTGTTTCTTAGGTGGAAGGGCCTGCCTATGTGTTCCAGGGCCTGTGGCTCAGAGTGGCCGGCTGGCTCCTGAAATTCGGCATTGCGCAGGATTCCTCCAAGACCAAAGCATGCACCAGAGCCAAGTCAGGCTGGATTGACAGTGCCAAGTACCTCCTGCAAACTGACACCAAGAACCTGGGCAGGTGACTTTTGTTTCTTAGGTGGAAGGGCCTGCCTATGTGTTCCAGGGCCTGTGGCTCAGAGTGACCGGCTGGCTCCTGAAATTCGGCATTGCGCAGGATTCCTCCCCGAGTGAAGCTGGCACCAGAGCCAAGTCAGGCTGGATTGACAGTGCCAAGTACCTGCTGCAAACTGACACCAAGAACCTGGGCTGGTGACTTTTGTTTCTTAGGTGGAAGGGCCTGCCTATGTGTTCCAGGGCCTGTGGCTCAGAGTGGCCGGCTGGCTCCTGAAATTCGGCATTGCGCAGGATGCCTCCCAAACCAAAGCATGCACCAGAGCCAAGTCAGGCTGGCTTGACAGTGCCAAGTACCTCCTGCAAACTGACACCAAGAACCTGGGTTGTTCTCTTTTGTTTCTTAGGTGGAAGGGCCTGCCTATGTGTTCCATGGCCTGTGGCTCAGAGTGGCCGGCTGGCTCCTGAAATTCGGCATTGCGCAGGTTTCCTCCCCGCCGGAAGCTGGCACAAGAGCCAAGTCAGGCTGGATTGACAGTGCCAAGTACCTCCTGCAAACTGACACCAAGAACCTGGGCTGGTGACATTTGTTTCTTAGGTGGAAGGGCCTGCCTATGTGTTCCAGGGTCTGTGGCTCAGAGTGGCCGGCTGGCTCCGGAAATTCGGCATTGCGCAGGATTCCTCCCCGAGTGAAGCATGCACCAGAGCAAAGTCAGGCTGGCTTGACAGTGCCAAGTACCTGCTGCAAACTGACACCAAGAACCTGGGTTGTTCTCTTTTGTTTCTTAGGTGGAAGGGCCTGCCTATGTGTTCCAGGGCCTGTGGCTCAGAGTGGCCGGCTGGCTCCTGAAATTCGGCATTGCGCAGGATTCCTCCAAGACCAAAGCATGCACCAGAGGCAAGTCAGGCTGGCTTGACAGTGCCAAGTACCTCCTGCAAACTGACACCAAGAACCTGGGCAGGTGACTTTTGTTTCTTAGGTGGAAGGGCCTGCCTATGTGT
This sequence comes from Haemorhous mexicanus, assembly GCF_027477595.1. Classification (NCBI taxonomy): domain Eukaryota; kingdom Metazoa; phylum Chordata; class Aves; order Passeriformes; family Fringillidae; genus Haemorhous; species Haemorhous mexicanus. The sequence continues at coordinate 3,861,919 of NC_082347.1, read as the reverse complement.
TCCAGGGCCTGTGGCTCAGAGTGGCCGGCTGGCTCCTGAAATTCGGCATTGCGCAGGATTCCTCCAAGACCAAAGCATGCACCAGAGCCAAGTCAGGCTGGATTGACAGTGCCAAGTACCTCCTGCAAAGTGACAACAAGAACCTGGGCAGGTGACTTTTGTTTCTTAGGTGGAAGGGCCTGCCTATGTGTTCCAGGGCCTGTGGCTCAGAGTGGCCGGCTGGCTCCTGAAATTCGGCATTACGCAGGATTCCTCCCCGAGTGAAGCTGGCACCAGAGCCAAGTCAGGCTGGATTGACAGTGCCAAGTACCTGCTGCAAACTGACACCAAGAACCTGGGCTGCTGACTTTTGTTTCTTAGGTGGAAGGGCCTGCCTATGTGTTCTATAGCCTGTGGTTCAATGTGGCCGGCTGGCTCCTGAAATTCGGCATTGCGCTGGATGCCTCCCCGACTGAAGCTGGCACCAGAGCCAAGTCTGGCTGGCTTGACAGTGCCAAGTACCTGCTGCAAACTGACACCAAGAACCTGGGCTGATGACTTTTGTTTCTTAGGTGGAAGGGCCTGCCTATGTGTTCCAGGGCCTGTGGCTCAGAGTGGCCGGCTGGCTCCTGAAATTCGGCAATGCGCAGGATTCCTCCAAGACCAAAGCATGCACCAGAGCCAAGTCAGGCTGGATTGACAGTGCCAAGTACCTGCTGCAAACTGACACCAAGAACCTGGGCTGGTGACTTTTGTTTCTTAGGTGGAAGGGCCTGCCTATGTGTTCCAGGGCCTGTGGCTCAGAGTGGCCGGCTGGCTCCTGAAATTCGGCATTGCGCAGGATTCCTCCCAGACCAAAGCATGCACCAGAGCCAAGTCAGGCTGGATTGACAGTGCCAAGTACCTGCTGCAAACTGACACCAAGAACCTGGGCTGGTGACTTTTCTTTCTTAGGTGGAAGGGCCTGCCTATGTGTTCCAGGGCCTGTGGCTCAGAGTGACCGGCTGGCTCCTGAAATTCGGCATTGCGCAGGATTCCTCCCCGACTTAAGCTGGCACCAGAGCCAAGTCAGGCTGGATTGACAGTGCCAAGTACCTGCTGCAAACTGACACCAAGAACCTGGGCTGGTGACTTTTGTTTCTTAGGTGGAAGGGCCTGCCTATGTGTTCCATAGCCTGTGGCTCAGAGTGGCCGGCCGGCTCCTGAAATTCGGCATTGCGCAGGATTCCTCCCCGAGTGAAGCATGCACCAGAGCCAAGTCAGGCTGGCTTGACAGTGCCAAGTACCTGCTGCAAACTGACACCAAGAACCTGGGTTGTTCTCTTTTGTTTCTTAGGTGGAAGGGCCTGCTTATGTGTTCAATGGCCTGTCGCTCAGAGTGGCCGGCTGGCTCCTGGAATTCGGCATTGCGCAGGATGCCTCCCAAACCAAAGCATGCACCAGAGCCAAGTCAGGCTGGCTTGACAGTGCCAAGTACCTCCTGCAAACTGACACCAAGAACCTGGGTTGTTCTCTTTTGTTTCTTAGGTGGAAGGGCCTGCCTATGTGTTCCATGGCCTGTGGCTCAGAATGGCCCGCTGGCTCCTGAAATTCGGCATTGCGCAGGTTTCCTCCCCGCCGGAAGCTGGCACAAGAGCCAAGTCAGGCTGGATTGACAGTGCCAAGTACCTCCTGCAAACTGACACCAAGAACCTGGGCTGGTGACTTTTGTTTCTTAGGTGGAAGGGCCTGCCTATGTGTTCCAGGGTCTGTGGCTCAGAGTGGCCGGCTGGCTCCGGAAATTCGGCATTGCGCAGGATTCCTCCCCGAGTGAAGCATGCACCAGAGCAAAGTCAGGCTGGCTTGACAGTGCCAAGTACCTGCTGCAAACTGACACCAAGAACCTGGGTTGTTCTCTTTTGTTTCTTAGGTGGAAGGGCCTGCCTATGTGTTCCAGGGCCTGTGGCTCAGAGTGGCCGGCTGGCTCCTGAAATTCGGCATTGCGCAGGATTCCTCCCAGACCAAAGCATGCACCAGAGGCAAGTCAGGCTGGCTTGACAGTGCCAAGTACCTCCTGCAAACTGACACCAAGAACCTGGGCAGGTGACTTTTGTTTCTTAGGTGGAAGGGCCTGCCTATGTGTTCCAGGGCCTGTGGCTCAGAGTGGCCGGCTGGCTCCTGAAATTCGGCATTGCGCAGGATTCCTCCAAGACCAAAGCATGCACCAGAGCCAAGTCAGGCTGGATTGACAGTGCCAAGTACCTCCTGCAAAGTGACAACAAGAACCTGGGCAGGTGACTTTTGTTTCTTAGGTGGAAGGGCCTGCCTATGTGTTCCAGGGCCTGTGGCTCAGAGTGGCCGGCTGGCTCCTGAAATTCGGCATTACGCAGGATTCCTCCCCGAGTGAAGCTGGCACCAGAGCCAAGTCAGGCTGGATTGACAGTGCCAAGTACCTGCTGCAAACTGACACCAAGAACCTGGGCTGCTGCCTTTTGTTTCTTAGGTGGAAGGGCCTGCCTATGTGTTCTATAGCCTGTGGTTCAATGTGGCCGGCTGGCTCCTGAAATTCGGCATTGCGCTGGATGCCTCCCCGACTGAAGCTGGCACCAGAGCCAAGTCTGGCTGGCTTGACAGTGCCAAGTACCTGCTGCAAACTGACACCAAGAACCTGGGCTGATGACTTTTGTTTCTTAGGTGGAAGGGCCTGCCTATGTGTTCCAGGGCCTGTGGCTCAGAGTGGCCGGCTGGCTCGTGAAATTCGGCAATGCGCAGGATTCCTCCAAGACCAAAGCATGCACCAGAGCCAAGTCAGGCTGGATTGACAGTGCCAAGTACCTGCTGCAAACTGACACCAAGAACCTGGGTTGTTCTCTTTTGTTTCTTAGGTGGAAGGGCCTGCCTATGTGTTCCAGGGCCTGTGGCTCAGAGTGGCCGGCTGGCTCCTGAAATTCGGCATTGCGCAGGATTCCTCCAAGACCAAAGCATGCACCAGAGCCAAGTCAGGCTGGATTGACAGTGCCAAGTACCTCCTGCAAACTGACACCAAGAACCTGGGCAGGTGACTTTTGTTTCTTAGGTGGAAGGGCCTGCCTATGTGTTCCAGGGCCTGTGGCTCAGAGTGACCGGCTGGCTCCTGAAATTCGGCATTGCGCAGGATTCCTCCCCGAGTGAAGCATGCACCAGAGCCAAGTCAGGCTGGATTGACAGTGCCAAGTACCTGCTGCAAACTGACACCAAGAACCTGGGCTGGTGACTTTTGTTTCTTAGGTGGAAGGGCCTGCCTATGTGTTCCATAGCCTGTGGCTCAGAGTGGCCGGCCGGCTCCTGAAATTCGGCATTGCGCTGGATGCCTCCCCGACTGAAGCTGGCACCAGAGCCAAGTCAGGCTGGATTGAGAGTGCCAAGTACCTGCTGCAAACTGACACCAAGAACCTGGGTTGTTCTCTTTTGTTTCTTAGGTGGAAGGGCCTGCTTATGTGTTCAATGGCCTGTCGCTCAGAGTGGCCGGCTGGCTCCTGGAATTCGGCATTGCGCAGGATGCCTCCCAAACCAAAGCATGCACCAGAGCCAAGTCAGGCTGGCTTGACAGTGCCAAGTACCTCCTGCAAACTGACACCAAGAACCTGGGTTGTTCTCTTTTGTTTCTTAGGTGGAAGGGCCTGCCTATGTGTTCCATGGCCTGTGGCTCAGAATGGCCCGCTGGCTCCTGAAATTCGGCATTGCGCAGGTTTCCTCCCCGCCGGAAGCTGGCACAAGAGCCAAGTCAGGCTGGATTGACAGTGCCAAGTACCTCCTGAAAACTGACACCAAGAACCTGGGCTGGTGACTTTTGTTTCTTAGGTGGAAGGGCCTGCCTATGTGTTCCAGGGTCTGTGGCTCAGAGTGGCCGGCTGGCTCCGGAAATTCGGCATTGCGCAGGATTCCTCCCCGAGTGAAGCATGCACCAGAGCAAAGTCAGGCTGGCTTGACAGTGCCAAGTACCTGCTGCAAACTGACACCAAGAACCTGGGTTGTTCTCTTTTGTTTCTTAGGTGGAAGGGCCTGCCTATGTGTTCCAGGGCCTGTGGCTCAGAGTGGCCGGCTGGCTCCTGAAATTCGGCATTGCGCAGGATTCCTCCAAGACCAAAGCATGCACCAGAGCCAAGTCAGGCTGGATTGACAGTGCCAAGTACCTGCTGCAAACTGACACCAAGAACCTGGGCTGGTGACTTTTGTTTCTTAGGTGGAAGGGCCTGCCTATGTGTTCCAGGGCCTGTGGCTCAGAGTGGCCGGCTGGCTCCTGAAATTCGGCATTGCGCACGATGCCTCCCCGACTGAAGCTGGCACCAGTGGCAAGTCAGGCTGGATTGACAGTGCCAAGTACCTGCTTCAAACTGACACCGAGAACCTGGGTTGTTCTCTTTTGTTTCTTAGGTGGAAGGGCCTGCCTATGTGTTCCAGGGCCTGTGGCTCAGAGTGGCTGGCTGGCTCCTGAAATTCGGCATTGCGCAGGATTCCTCCCAGACCAAAGCATGCACCAGAGCCAAGTCAGGCTGGCTTGACAGTGCCAAGTACCTGCTGCAAACTGACACCAAGAACCTGGGTTGTTCTCTTTTTTTTCTTAGGTGGAAGGGCCTGCCTATGTGTTCCAGGGCCTGTCGCTCAGAGTGGCCGGCTGGCTCCTGAAATTCGGCATTGCGCAGGATTCCTCCCAGACCAAAGCATGCACCAGAGCCAAGTCAGGCTGGCTTGACAGTGCCAAGTACCTCCTGCAAACTGACACCAAGAACCTGGGTTGTTCTCTTTTGATTCTTAGGTGGAAGGGCCTGCCTATGTGTTCCATAGCCTGTGGCTCAGAATGGCCCGCTGGCTCCTGAAATTCGGCATTGCGCAGGATTCCTCCCCGCCGGAAGCTGGCACAAGAGCCAAGTCAGGCTGGATTGACAGTGCCAAGTACCTCCTGCAAACTGACACCAAGAACCTGGGCTGCTGACTTTTGTTTCTTAGGTGGAAGGGCCTGCCTATATGTTCCAGGGCCTGTGGCTCAGAGTGGCCGGCTGGCTCCTGAAATTCGGCATTGCGCAGGATGCCTCCCCGACTGAAGCTGGCACCAGTGGCAAGTGAGGCTGGATTGACAGTGCCAAGTACCTGCTTCAAACTGACACCGAGAACCTGGGTTGTTCTCTTTTGTTTCTTAGGTGGAAGGGCCTGCCTATGTGTTCCAGGGCCTGTGGCTCAGAGTGGCCGGCTGGCTCCTGAAATTCGGCATTGCGCAGGATTCCTCCCAGACCAAAGCATGCACCAGAGCCAAGTCAGGCTGGATTGACAGTGCCAAGTACCTGCTGCAAACTGACACCAAGAACCTGGGCTGGTGACTTTTGTTTCTTAGGTGGAAGGGCCTGCCTATGTGTTCCAGGGTCTGTGGCTCAGAGTGGCCGGCTGGCTCCTGAAATTCGGCATTGCGCAGGATTCCTCCCAGACTGAAGCATGCACCAGAGCCAAGTCAGGCTGGATTGACAGTGCCAAGTACCTCCTGCAAACTGACACCAAGAACCTGGGTTGTTCTCTTTTGTTTCTTAGGTGGAAGGGCCTGCCTATGTGTTCCAGGGCCTGTGGCTCAGAGTGGCCACCTGGCTCCTGAAATTCGGCATTGCGCAGGATTCCTCCAAGACCAAAGCATGCACCAGAGCCAAGTCAGGCTGGATTGACAGTGCCAAGTACCTCCTGCAAACTGACACCAAGAACATGGGCTGGTGACTTTTGTTTCTTAGGTGGAAGGGCCTGCCTATGTGTTCCAGGGCCTGTGGCTCAGAGTGGCCGGCTGGCTCTTGAAATTCGGCATTGCGCAGGATTCCACCCAGACCAAAGCATGCACCAGAGCCAAGTCAGGCTGGATTGACAGTGCCAAGTACCTGCTGCAAAGTGACACCAAGAACCTGGGCAGGTGACTTTTGTTTTTTAGGTGGAAGGGCCTGCCTATGTGTTCCATAGCCTGTGGCTCAGAATGGCCGGCTGGCTCCTGAAATTCGGCATTGCGCAGGTTTCCTCCCCGCCGGAAGCTGGCACAAGAGCCAAGTCAGGCTGGATTGACAGTGCCAAGTACCTCCTGCAAACTGACACCAAGAACCTGGGCTGGTGACTTTTCTTTCTTAGGTGGAAGGGCCTGCCTATGTGTTCCAGGGCCTGTGGCTCAGAGTGGCCGGCTGGCTCCTGAAATTCGGCATTGCGCACGATGCCTCCCCGACTGAAGCTGGCACCAGAGCCAAGTCAGGCTGGATTGACAGTGCCAAGTACCTGCTTCAAACTGACACCGAGAACCTGGGTTGTTCTCTTTTGTTTCTTAGGTGGAAGGGCCTGCCTATGTGTTCCAGGGCCTGTGGCTCAGAGTGGCTGGCTGGCTCCTGAAATTCGGCATTGCGCAGGATTCCTCCCAGACCAAAGCATGCACCAGAGCCAAGTCAGGCTGGATTGACAGTGCCAAGTACCTGCTGCAAACTGACACCAAGAACCTGGGCTGCTGACTTTTGTTTCTTAGGTGGAAGGGCCTGCCTATGTGTTCCATAGCCTGTGGTTCAATGTGGCCGGCTGGCTCCTGAAATTCGGCATTGCGCTGGATGCCTCCCCGACTGAAGCTGGCACAAGAGCCAAGTCAGGCTGGATTGACAGTGCCAAGTACCTGCTGCAAACTGACACCGAGAACCTGGGCTGGTGACTTTTGTTTCTTAGGTGGAAGGGCCTGCCTATGTGTTCCAGGGCCTGTGGCTCAGAGTGGCCGGCTGGCTCCTGAAATTCGGCATTGCGCAGGATTCCACCCCGAGTGAAGCATGCACCAGAGCCAAGTCAGGCTGGCTTGACAGTGCCAAGTACCTGCTGCAAACTGACACCAAGAACCTGGGCTGGTGACTTTTGTTTCTTAGGTGGAAGGGCCTGCCTATGTGTTCCAGGGCCTGTGACTCAGAGTGGCCAGCTGGCTCCTGAAATTCGGCATTGCGCTGGATGCCTCCCCGAGTGAAGCATGAACCAGAGCCAAGTCAGGCTGGCTTGACAGTGCCAAGTACCTGCTGCAAAGTGACACCAAGAACCTGGGTTGTTCTCTTTTGTTTCTTAGGTGGAAGGGCCTGCTTATGTGTTCCAGGGCCTGTGGCTCAGAATGGCCCGCTGGCTCCTGAAATTCGGCATTGCGCAGGTTTCCTCCCCGCCGGAAGCTGGCACAAGAGCCAAGTCAGGCTGGATTGACAGTGCCAAGTACCTCCTGCAAACTGACACCAAGAACCTGGGCTGGTGACTTTTGTTTCTTAGGTGGAAGGGCCTGCCTATGTGTTCCAGGGCCTGTGGCTCAGAGTGGCCGGCTGGCTCCTGAAATTCGGCATTGCGCACGATGCCTCCCCGACTGAAGCTGGCACCAGTGGCAAGTCAGGCTGGATTGACAGTGCCAAGTACCTGCTTCAAACTGACACCGAGAACCTGGGTTGTTCTCTTTTGTTTCTTAGGTGGAAGGGCCTGCCTATGTGTTCCAGGGCCTGTGGCTCAGAGTGGCTGGCTGGCTCCTGAAATTCGGCATTGCGCAGGATTCCTCCCAGACCAAAGCATGCACCAGAGCCAAGTCAGGCTGGATTGACAGTGCCAAGTACCTGCTGCAAACTGACACCAAGAACCTGGGCTGGTGACTTTTGTTTCTTAGGTGGAAGGGCCTGCCTATGTGTTCCAGGGCCTGTGGCTCAGAGTGGCCGGCTGGCTCCTGAAATTTGGCATTGCGCAGGATTCCTCCCAGACCAAAGCATGCACCAGAGGCAAGTCAGGCTGGATTGACAGTGCCAAGTACCTGCTGCAAACTGACACCAAGAACCTGGGCTGGTGACTTTTGTTTCTTAGGTGGAATGGCCTGCCTATGTGTTCCAGGGCCTGTGGCTCAGAGTGGCCAGCTGGCTCCTGAAATTCGGCATTGCGCTGGATGCCTCCCCGAGTGAAGCATGCACCAGAGCCAAGTCAGGCTGGCTTGACAGTGCCAAGTACCTGCTGCAAACTGACACCAAGAACCTGGGTTGTTCTCTTTTTTTTCTTAGGTGGAAGGGCCTGCCTATGTGTTCCAGGGCCTGTCGCTCAGAGTGGCCGGCTGGCGCCTGGAATTCGGCATTGCGCAGGATGCCTCCCAAACCAAAGCATGCACCAGAGCCAAGTCAGGCTGGCTTGACAGTGCCAAGTACCTCCTGCAAACTGACACCAAGAACCTGGGTTGTTCTCTTTTGATTCTTAGGTGGAAGGGCCTGCCTATGTGTTCCATAGCCTGTGGCTCAGAATGGCCCGCTGGCTCCTGAAATTCGGCATTGCGCAGGATTCCTCCCCGCCGGAAGCTGGCACAAGAGCCAAGTCAGGCTGGATTGACAGTGCCAAGTACCTGCTGCAAACTGACACCAAGAACCTGGGCTGGTGACTTTTGTTTCTTAGGTGGAAGGGCCTGCCTATATGTTCCAGGGCCTGTGGCTCAGAGTGGCCGGCTGGCTCCTGAAATTCGGCATTGCGCAGGATTCCTCCCAGACCAAAGCATGCACCAGAGCCATGTCAGGCTGGATTGACAGTGCCAGGTACCTGCTGCAAACTGACACCAAGAACCTGGGCTGGTGACTTTTGTTTCTTAGGTGGAAGGGCCTGCCTATGTGTTCCAGGGCCTGTGGCTCAGAGTGGCCGGCTGGCTCCTGAAATTCGGCATTGCGCAGGATGCCTCCCCGACTGAAGCTGGCACCAGAGGCAAGTCAGGCTGGATTGACAGTGCCAAGTACCTGCTGCAAACTGACACCAAGAACCTGGGTTGTTCTCTTTTGTTTCTTAGGTGGAAGGGCCTGCCTATGTGTTCCAGGGCCTGTGGCTCAGAGTGGCTGGCTGGCTCCTGAAATTCGGCATTGCGCAGGATTCCTCCCAGACCAAAGCATGCACCAGAGGCAAGTCAGGCTGGATTGACAGTGCCAAGTACCTGCTGCAAAGTGACACCAAGAACCTGGGTTGTTCTCTTTTGTTTCTTAGGTGGAAGGGCCTGCCTATGTGTTCCATAGCCTGTGGCTCAGAATGGCCCGCTGGCTCCTGAAATTCGGCATTGCGCAGGTTTCCTCCCCGCCGGAAGCTGGCACAAGAGCCAAGTCAGGCTGGATTGACAGTGCCAAGTACCTGCTGCAAACTGACACCAAGAACCTGGGCTGGTGACTTTTGTTTCTTAGGTGGAAGGGCCTGCCTATGTGTTCCAGGGCCTGTGGCTCAGAGTGGCCGGCTGGCTCCTGAAATTCGGCATTGCGCACGATGCCTCCCCGACTGAAGCTGGCACCAGTGGCAAGTCAGGCTGGATTGACAGTGCCAAGTACCTGCTTCAAACTGACACCGAGAACCTGGGTTGTTCTCTTTTGTTTCTTAGGTGGAAGGGCCTGCCTATGTGTTCCAGGGCCTGTGGCTCAGAGTGGCTGGCTGGCTCCTGAAATTCGGCATTGCGCAGGATTCCTCCCAGACCAAAGCATGCACCAGAGCCAAGTCAGGCTGGCTTGACAGTGCCAAGTACCTGCTGCAAACTGACACCAAGAACCTGGGTTGTTCTCTTTTTTTTCTTAGGTGGAAGGGCCTGCCTATGTGTTCCAGGGCCTGTCGCTCAGAGTGGCCGGCTGGCTCCTGAAATTCGGCATTGCGCAGGATTCCTCCCAGACCAAAGCATGCACCAGAGCCAAGTCAGGCTGGCTTGACAGTGCCAAGTACCTCCTGCAAACTGACACCAAGAACCTGGGTTGTTCTCTTTTGATTCTTAGGTGGAAGGGCCTGCCTATGTGTTCCATAGCCTGTGGCTCAGAATGGCCCGCTGGCTCCTGAAATTCGGCATTGCGCAGGATTCCTCCCCGCCGGAAGCTGGCACAAGAGCCAAGTCAGGCTGGATTGACAGTGCCAAGTACCTCCTGCAAACTGACACCAAGAACCTGGGCTGCTGACTTTTGTTTCTTAGGTGGAAGGGCCTGCCTATATGTTCCAGGGCCTGTGGCTCAGAGTGGCCGGCTGGCTCCTGAAATTCGGCATTGCGCAGGATGCCTCCCCGACTGAAGCTGGCACCAGTGGCAAGTGAGGCTGGATTGACAGTGCCAAGTACCTGCTTCAAACTGACACCGAGAACCTGGGTTGTTCTCTTTTGTTTCTTAGGTGGAAGGGCCTGCCTATGTGTTCCAGGGCCTGTGGCTCAGAGTGGCCGGCTGGCTCCTGAAATTCGGCATTGCGCAGGATTCCTCCCAGACCAAAGCATGCACCAGAGCCAAGTCAGGCTGGATTGACAGTGCCAAGTACCTGCTGCAAACTGACACCAAGAACCTGGGCTGGTGACTTTTGTTTCTTAGGTGGAAGGGCCTGCCTATGTGTTCCAGGGTCTGTGGCTCAGAGTGGCCGGCTGGCTCCTGAAATTCGGCATTGCGCAGGATTCCTCCCCGACTGAAGCATGCACCAGAGCCAAGTCAGGCTGGATTGACAGTGCCAAGTACCTCCTGCAAACTGACACCAAGAACCTGGGTTGTTCTCTTTTGTTTCTTAGGTGGAAGGGCCTGCCTATGTGTTCCAGGGCCTGTGGCTCAGAGTGGCCACCTGGCTCCTGAAATTCGGCATTGCGCAGGATTCCTCCAAGACCAAAGCATGCACCAGAGCCAAGTCAGGCTGGATTGACAGTGCCAAGTACCTCCTGCAAACTGACACCAAGAACCTGGGCTGGTGACTTTTGTTTCTTAGGTGGAAGGGCCTGCCTATGTGTTCCAGGGCCTGTGGCTCAGAGTGGCCGGCTGGCTCTTGAAATTCGGCATTGCGCAGGATTCCACCCAGACCAAAGCATGCACCAGAGCCAAGTCAGGCTGGATTGACAGTGCCAAGTACCTGCTGCAAAGTGACACCAAGAACCTGGGCAGGTGACTTTTGTTTCTTAGGTGGAAGGGCCTGCCTATGTGTTCCAGGGCCTGTGGCTCAGAGTGACCGGCTGGCTCCTGAAATTCGGCATTGCGCAGGATTCCTCCCCGAGTGAAGCTGGCACCAGAGCCAAGTCAGGCTGGATTGACAGTGCCAAGTACCTGCTGCAAACTGACACCAAGAACCTGGGCTGGTGACTTTTGTTTCTTAGGTGGAAGGGCCTGCCTATGTGTTCCAGGGCCTGTGGCTCAGAGTGGCCGGCTGGCTCCTGAAATTCGGCATTGCGCACGATGCCTCCCCGACTGAAGCTGGCACCAGTGGCAAGTCAGGCTGGATTGACAGTGCCAAGTACCTGCTTCAAACTGACACCGAGAACCTGGGTTGTTCTCTTTTGTTTCTTAGGTGGAAGGGCCTGCCTATGTGTTCCAGGGCCTGTGGCTCAGAGTGGCTGGCTGGCTCCTGAAATTCGGCATTGCGCTGGATGCCTCCCAGACCAAAGCATGCACCAGAGGCAAGTCAGGCTGGATTGACAGTGCCAAGTACCTGCTACAAAGTGACACCAAGAACCTGGGTTGTTCTCTTTTGTTTCTTAGGTGGAAGGGCCTGCCTATGTGTTCCATAGCCTGTGGCTCAGAATGGCCGGCTGGCTCCTGAAATTCGGCATTGCGCAGGTTTCCTCCCCGCCGGAAGCTGGCACAAGAGCCAAGTCAGGCTGGATTGACAGTGCCAAGTACCTGCTGCAAACTGACACCAAGAACCTGGGCTGGTGACTTTTGTTTCTTAGGTGGAAGGGCCTGCCTATGTGTTCCAGGGCCTGTGGCTCAGAGTGGCCGGCTGGCTCCTGAAATTCGGCATTGCGCACGATGCCTCCCCGACTGAAGCTGGCACCAGTGGCAAGTCAGGCTGGATTGACAGTGCCAAGTACCTGCTTCAAACTGACACCGAGAACCTGGGTTGTTCTCTTTTGTTTCTTAGGTGGAAGGGCCTGCCTATGTGTTCCAGGGCCTGTGGCTCAGAGTGGCTGGCTGGCTCCTGAAATTCGGCATTGCGCAGGATTCCTCCCAGACCAAAGCATGCACCAGAGCCAAGTCAGGCTGGATTGACAGTGCCAAGTACCTGCTGCAAACTGACACCAAGAACCTGGGCTGCTGACTTTTGTTTCTTAGGTGGAAGGGCCTGCCTATGTGTTCCATAGCCTGTGGTTCAATGTGGCCGGCTGGCTCCTGAAATTCGGCATTGCGCTGGATGCCTCCCCGACTGAAGCTGGCACCAGAGCCAAGTCAGGCTGGATTGAGAGTGCCAAGTACCTGCTGCAAACTGACACCGAGAACCTGGGCTGGTGACTTTTGTTTCTTAGGTGGAAGGGCCTGCCTATGTGTTCCAGGGCCTGTGGCTCAGAGTGGCCGGCTGGCTCCTGAAATTCGGCATTGCGCAGGATTCCACCCCGAGTGAAGCATGCACCAGAGCCAAGTCAGGCTGGCTTGACAGTGCCAAGTACCTGCTGCAAACTGACACCAAGAACCTGGGCTGGTGACTTTTGTTTCTTAGGTGGAAGGGCCTGCCTATGTGTTCCAGGGCCTGTGGCTCAGAGTGGCCAGCTGGCTCCTGAAATTCGGCATTGCGCACGATGCCTCCCCGAGTGAAGCATGAACCACAGCCAAGTCAGGCTGGCTTGACAGTGCCAAGTACCTGCTGCAAACTGACACCAAGAACCTGGGTTGTTCTCTTTTGTTTCTTAGGTGGAAGGGCCTGCCTATGTGTTCCAGGGCCTGTGGCTCAGAGTGGCTGGCTGGCTCCTGAAATTCGGCATTGCGCAGGATTCCTCCCAGACCAAAGCATGCACCAGAGCCAAGTCAGGCTGGATTGACAGTGCCAAGTACCTGCTGCAAACTGACACCAAGAACCTGGGCTGGTGACTTTTGTTTCTTAGGTGGAAGGGCCTGCCTATGTGTTCCAGGGCCTGTGGCTCAGAGTGGCCGGCTGGCTCCTGAAATTTGGCATTGCGCAGGATTCCTCCCAGACCAAAGCATGCACCAGAGGCAAGTCAGGCTGGATTGACAGTGCCAAGTACCTGCTGCAAACTGACACCAAGAACCTGGGCAGGTGACTTTTGTTTCTTAGGTGGAAGGGCCTGCCTATGTGTTCCAGGGCCTGTGGCTCAGAGTGGCCAGCTGGCTCCTGAAATTCGGCATTGCGCTGGATGCCTCCCCGAGTGAAGCATGCACCAGAGCCAAGTCAGGCTGGCTTGACAGTGCCAAGTACCTGCTGCAAACTGACACCAAGAACCTGGGTTGTTCTCTTTTTTTTCTTAGGTGGAAGGGCCTGCCTATGTGTTCCAGGGCCTGTCGCTCAGAGTGGCCGGCTGGCGCCTGGAATTCGGCATTGCGCAGGATGCCTCCCAAACCAAAGCATGCACCAGAGCCAAGTCAGGCTGGCTTGACAGTGCCAAGTACCTCCTGCAAACTGACACCAAGAACCTGGGTTGTTCTCTTTTGATTCTTAGGTGGAAGGGCCTGCCTATGTGTTCCATAGCCTGTGGCTCAGAATGGCCCGCTGGCTCCTGAAATTCGGCATTGCGCAGGATTCCTCCCCGCCGGAAGCTGGCACAAGAGCCAAGTCAGGCTGGATTGACAGTGCCAAGTACCTGCTGCAAACTGACACCAAGAACCTGGGCTGGTGACTTTTGTTTCTTAGGTGGAAGGGCCTGCCTATATGTTCCAGGGCCTGTGGCTCAGAGTGGCCGGCTGGCTCCTGAAATTCGGCATTGCGCAGGATTCCTCCCAGACCAAAGCATGCACCAGAGCCATGTCAGGCTGGATTGACAGTGCCAGGTACCTGCTGCAAACTGACACCAAGAACCTGGGCTGGTGACTTTTGTTTCTTAGGTGGAAGGGCCTGCCTATGTGTTCCAGGGCCTGTGGCTCAGAGTGGCCGGCTGGCTCCTGAAATTCGGCATTGCGCAGGATGCCTCCCCGACTGAAGCTGGCACCAGAGGCAAGTCAGGCTGGATTGACAGTGCCAAGTACCTGCTGCAAACTGACACCAAGAACCTGGGTTGTTCTCTTTTGTTTCTTAGGTGGAAGGGCCTGCCTATGTGTTTCAGGGCCTGTGGCTCAGAGTGGCTGGCTGGCTCCTGAAATTCGGCATTGCGCAGGATTCCTCCCAGACCAAAGCATGCACCAGAGGCAAGTCAGGCTGGATTGACAGTGCCAAGTACCTGCTGCAAAGTGACACCAAGAACCTGGGTTGTTCTCTTTTGTTTCTTAGGTGGAAGGGCCTGCCTATGTGTTCCATAGCCTGTGGCTCAGAATGGCCCGCTGGCTCCTGAAATTCGGCATTGCGCAGGTTTCCTCCCCGCCGGAAGCTGGCACAAGAGCCAAGTCAGGCTGGATTGACAGTGCCAAGTACCTGCTGCAAACTGACACCAAGAACCTGGGCTGGTGACTTTTGTTTCTTAGGTGGAAGGGCCTGCCTATGTGTTCCAGGGCCTGTGGCTCAGAGTGGCCGGCTGGCTCCTGAAATTCGGCATTGCGCACGATGCCTCCCCGACTGAAGCTGGCACCAGTGGCAAGTCAGGCTGGATTGACAGTGCCAAGTACCTGCTTCAAACTGACACCAAGAACCTGGGTTGTTCTCTTTTGTTTCTTAGGTGGAAGGGCCTGCCTATGTGTTCCAGGGCCTGTGGCTCAGAGTGGCTGGCTGGCTCCTGAAATTCGGCATTGCGCAGGATTCCTCCCAGACCAAAGCATGCACCAGAGCCAAGTCAGGCTGGCTTGACAGTGCCAAGTACCTGCTGCAAACTGACACCAAGAACCTGGGTTGTTCTCTTTTTTTTCTTAGGTGGAAGGGCCTGCCTGTGTGTTCCAGGGCCTGTCGCTCAGAGTGGCCGGCTGGCTCCTGAAATTCGGCATTGCGCAGGATTCCTCCCAGACCAAAGCATGCACCAGAGCCAAGTCAGGCTGGCTTGACAGTGCCAAGTACCTCCTGCAAACTGACACCAAGAACCTGGGTTGTTCTCTTTTGATTCTTAGGTGGAAGGGCCTGCCTATGTGTTCCATAGCCTGTGGCTCAGAATGGCCCGCTGGCTCCTGAAATTCGGCATTGCGCAGGATTCCTCCCCGCCGGAAGCTGGCACAAGAGCCAAGTCAGGCTGGATTGACAGTGCCAAGTACCTCCTGCAAACTGACACCAAGAACCTGGGCTGGTGACTTTTGTTTCTTAGGTGGAAGGGCCTGCCTATATGTTCCAGGGCCTGTGGCTCAGAGTGGCCGGCTGGCTCCTGAAATTCGGCATTGCGCAGGATGCCTCCCCGACTGAAGCTGGCACCAGTGGCAAGTGAGGCTGGATTGACAGTGCCAAGTACCTGCTTCAAACTGACACCGAGAACCTGGGTTGTTCTCTTTTGTTTCTTAGGTGGAAGGGCCTGCCTATGTGTTCCAGGGCCTGTGGCTCAGAGTGGCCGGCTGGCTCCTGAAATTCGGCATTGCGCAGGATTCCTCCCAGACCAAAGCATGCACCAGAGCCAAGTCAGGCTGGATTGACAGTGCCAAGTACCTGCTGCAAACTGACACCAAGAACCTGGGCTGGTGACTTTTGTTTCTTAGGTGGAAGGGCCTGCCTATGTGTTCCAGGGTCTGTGGCTCAGAGTGGCCGGCTGGCTCCTGAAATTCGGCATTGCGCAGGATTCCTCCCCGACTGAAGCATGCACCAGAGCCAAGTCAGGCTGGATTGACAGTGCCAAGTACCTCCTGCAAACTGACACCAAGAACCTGGGTTGTTCTCTTTTGTTTCTTAGGTGGAAGGGCCTGCCTATGTGTTCCAGGGCCTGTGGCTCAGAGTGGCCACCTGGCTCCTGAAATTCGGCATTGCGCAGGATTCCTCCAAGACCAAAGCATGCACCAGAGCCAAGTCAGGCTGGATTGACAGTGCCAAGTACCTCCTGCAAACTGACACCAAGAACCTGGGCTGGTGACTTTTGTTTCTTAGGTGGAAGGGCCTGCCTATGTGTTCCAGGGCCTGTGGCTCAGAGTGGCCGGCTGGCTCTTGAAATTCGGCATTGCGCAGGATTCCACCCAGACCAAAGCATGCACCAGAGCCAAGTCAGGCTGGATTGACAGTGCCAAGTACCTGCTGCAAAGTGACACCAAGAACCTGGGCAGGTGACTTTTGTTTCTTAGGTGGAAGGGCCTGCCTATGTGTTCCAGGGCCTGTGGCTCAGAGTGACCGGCTGGCTCCTGAAATTCGGCATTGCGCAGGATTCCTCCCCGAGTGAAGCTGGCACCAGAGCCAAGTCAGGCTGGCTTGACAGTGCCAAGTACCTGCTGCAAACTGACACCAAGAACCTGGGCTGGTGACTTTTGTTTCTTAGGTGGAAGGGCCTGCCTATGTGTTCCAGGGCCTGTGGCTCAGAGTGGCCGGCTGGCTCCTGAAATTCGGCATTGCGCACGATGCCTCCCCGACTGAAGCTGGCACCAGTGGCAAGTCAGGCTGGATTGACAGTGCCAAGTACCTGCTTCAAACTGACACCGAGAACCTGGGTTGTTCTCTTTTGTTTCTTAGGTGGAAGGGCCTGCCTATGTGTTCCAGGGCCTGTGGCTCAGAGTGGCTGGCTGGCTCCTGAAATTCGGCATTGCGCTGGATGCCTCCCAGACCAAAGCATGCACCAGAGGCAAGTCAGGCTGGATTGACAGTGCCAAGTACCTGCTACAAAGTGACACCAAGAACCTGGGTTGTTCTCTTTTGTTTCTTAGGTGGAAGGGCCTGCCTATGTGTTCCATAGCCTGTGGCTCAGAATGGCCGGCTGGCTCCTGAAATTCGGCATTGCGCAGGTTTCCTCCCCGCCGGAAGCTGGCACAAGAGCCAAGTCAGGCTGGATTGACAGTGCCAAGTACCTGCTGCAAACTGACACCAAGAACCTGGGCTGGTGACTTTTGTTTCTTAGGTGGAAGGGCCTGCCTATGTGTTCCAGGGCCTGTGGCTCAGAGTGGCCGGCTGGCTCCTGAAATTCGGCATTGCGCACGATGCCTCCCCGACTGAAGCTGGCACCAGTGGCAAGTCAGGCTGGATTGACAGTGCCAAGTACCTGCTTCAAACTGACACCGTGAACCTGGGTTGTTCTCTTTTGTTTCTTAGGTGGAAGGGCCTGCCTATGTGTTCCAGGGCCTGTGGCTCAGAGTGGCTGGCTGGCTCCTGAAATTCGGCATTGCGCAGGATTCCTCCCAGACCAAAGCATGCACCAGAGGCAAGTCAGGCTGGATTGACAGTGCCAAGTACCTGCTGCAAACTGACACCAAGAACCTGGGCTGCTGACTTTTGTTTCTTAGGTGGAAGGGCCTGCCTATGTGTTCCATAGCCTGTGGTTCAATGTGGCCGGCTGGCTCCTGAAATTCGGCATTGCGCTGGATGCCTCCCCGACTGAAGCTGGCACCAGAGCCAAGTCAGGCTGGATTGAGAGTGCCAAGTACCTGCTGCAAACTGACACCGAGAACCTGGGCTGGTGACTTTTGTTTCTTAGGTGGAAGGGCCTGCCTATGTGTTCCAGGGCCTGTGGCTCAGAGTGGCCGGCTGGCTCCTGAAATTCGGCATTGCGCAGGATTCCACCCCGAGTGAAGCATGCACCAGAGCCAAGTCAGGCTGGCTTGACAGTGCCAAGTACCTGCTGCAAACTGACACCAAGAACCTGGGCTGGTGACTTTTGTTTCTTAGGTGGAAGGGCCTGCCTATGTGTTCCAGGGCCTGTGACTCAGAGTGGCCAGATGGCTCCTGAAATTCGGCATTGCGCTGGATGCCTCCCCGAGTGAAGCATGAACCAGAGCCAAGTCAGGCTGGCTTGACAGTGCCAAGTACCTGCTGCAAACTGACACCAAGAACCTGGGTTGTTCTCTTTTGATTCTTAGGTGGAAGGGCCTGCCTATGTGTTCCATAGCCTGTGGCTCAGAATGGCCCGCTGGCTCCTGAAATTCGGCATTGCGCAGGTTTCCTCCCCGCCGGAAGCTGGCACAAGAGCCAAGTCAGGCTGGATTGACAGTGCCAAGTACCTGCTGCAAACTGACACCAAGAACCTGGGCTGGTGACTTTTGTTTCTTAGGTGGAAGGGCCTGCCTATGTGTTCCAGGGCCTGTGGCTCAGAGTGGCCGGCTGGCTCCTGAAATTCGGCATTGCGCAGGATTCCTCCCAGACCAAAGCATGCACCAGAGCCATGTCAGGCTGGATTGACAGTGCCAGGTACCTGCTGCAAACTGACACCAAGAACCTGGGCTGGTGACTTTTGTTTCTCAGGTGGAAGGGCCTGCCTATGTGTTCCAGGGCCTGTGGCTCAGAGTGGCCGGCTGGCTCCTGAAATTCGGCATTGCGCAGGATGCCTCCCCGACTGAAGCATGCACCAGTGGCAAGTCAGGCTGGATTGACAGTGCCAAGTACCTGCTGCAAACTGACACCAAGAACCTGGGTTGTTCTCTTTTGTTTCTTAGGTGGAAGGGCCTGCCTATGTGTTCCAGGGCCTGTGGCTCAGAGTGGCTGGCTGGCTCCTGAAATTCGGCATTGCGCAGGATTCCTCCCAGACCAAAGCATGCACCAGAGCCAAGTCAGGCTGGATTGACAGTGCCAAGTACCTGCTGCAAACTGACACCAAGAACCTGGGCTGGTGACTTTTGTTTCTTAGGTGGAAGGGCCTGCCTATGTGTTCCAGGGCCTGTGGCTCAGAGTGGCCGGCTGGCTCCTGAAATTCGGCATTGCGCAGGATTCCTCCCAGACCAAAGCATGCACCAGAGGCAAGTCAGGCTGGATTGACAGTGCCAAGTACCTCCTGCAAACTGACACCAAGAACCTGGGCTGGTGACTTTTGTTTCTTAGGTGGAAGGGCCTGCCTATGTGTTCCAGGGCCTGTGGCTCAGAGTGGCCAGCTGGCTCCTGAAATTCGGCATTGCGCTGGATGCCTCCCCGAGTGAAGCATGCACCAGAGCCAAGTCAGGCTGGCTTGACAGTGCCAAGTACCTGCTGCAAACTGACACCAAGAACCTGGGTTGTTCTCTTTTTTTTCTTAGGTGGAAGGGCCTGCCAATGTGTTCCAGGGCCTGTCGCTCAGAGTGGCCGGCTGGCGCCTGGAATTCGGCATTGCGCAGGATGCCTCCCAAACCAAAGCATGCACCAGAGCCAAGTCAGGCTGGCTTGACAGTGCCAAGTACCTCCTGCAAACTGACACCAAGAACCTGGGTTGTTCTCTTTTGATTCTTAGGTGGAAGGGCCTGCCTATGTGTTCCATAGCCTGTGGCTCAGAATGGCCCGCTGGCTCCTGAAATTCGGCATTGCGCAGGATTCCTCCCCGCCGGAAGCTGGCACAAGAGCCAAGTCAGGCTGGATTGACAGTGCCAAGTACCTGCTGCAAACTGACACCAAGAACCTGGGCTGGTGACTTTTGTTTCTTAGGTGGAAGGGCCTGCCTATGTGTTCCAGGGCCTGTGGCTCAGAGTGACCGGCTGGCTCCTGAAATTCGGCATTGCGCAGGATTCCTCCCAGACCAAAGCATGCACCAGAGCCAAGTCAGGCTGGATTGACAGTGCCAAGTACCTGCTGCAAACTGACACCAAGAACCTGGGCTGGTGACTTTTGTTTCTTAGGTGGAAGGGCCTGCCTATGTGTTCCAGGGCCTGTGGCTCAGAGTGGCCGGCTGGCTCCTGAAATTCGGCATTGCGCAGGATGCCTCCCCGAGTGAAGCTGGCACAAGAGCCAAGTCAGGCTGGATTGACAGTGCCAAGTACCTGCTGCAAACTGACACCAAGAACCTGGGTTGTTCTCTTTTGTTTCTTAGGTGGAAGGGCCTGCCTATGTGTTCCAGGGCCTGTGGCTCAGAGTGGCTGGCTGGCTCCTGAAATTCGGCATTGCGCAGGATTCCTCCCAGACCAAAGCATGCACCAGAGGCAAGTCAGGCTGGATTGACAGTGCCAAGTACCTGCTGCAAAGTGACACCAAGAACCTGGGTTGTTCTCTTTTGTTTCTTAGGTGGAAGGGCCTGCCTATGTGTTCCATAGCCTGTGGCTCAGAATGGCCCGCTGGCTCCTGAAATTCGGCATTGCGCAGGTTTCCTCCCCGCCGGAAGCTGGCACAAGAGCCAAGTCAGGCTGGATTGACAGTGCCAAGTACCTGCTGCAAACTGACACCAAGAACCTGGGCTGGTGACTTTTGTTTCTTAGGTGGAAGGGCCTGCCTATGTGTTCCAGGGCCTGTGGCTCAGAGTGGCCGGCTGGCTCCTGAAATTCGGCATTGCGCACGATGCCTCCCCGACTGAAGCTGGCACCAGTGGCAAGTCAGGCTGGATTGAGAGTGCCAAGTACCTGCTGCAAACTGACACCAAGAACCTGGGCTGCTGACTTTTGTTTCTTAGGTGGAAGGGCCTGCTTATGTGTTCCAGGGCCTGTCGCTCAGAGTGGCCGGCTGGCTCCTGAAATTCGGCATTGCGCAGGATTCCTCCCCGAGTGAAGCATGCACCAGAGCCAAGTCAGGCTGGCTTGACAGTGCCAAGTACCTGCTGCAAACTGACACCAAGAACCTGGGCTGGTGACTTTTGTTTCTTAGGTGGAAGGGCCTGCCTATTTGTTCCAGGGCCTGTGGCTCAGAGTGGCCGGCTGGCTCCTGAAATTCGGCATTGCGCAGGATTCCTCCCAGACCAAAGCATGCACCAGAGCCAAGTCAGGCTGGATTGACAGTGCCAAGTACCTGCTGCAAACTGACACCAAGAACCTGGGCTGGTGACTTTTGTTTCTTAGGTGGAAGGGCCTGCCTATGTGTTCCAGGGTCTGTGGCTCAGAGTGGCCGGCTGGCTCCTGAAATTCGGCATTGCGCAGGATTCCTCCCCGAGTGAAGCATGCACCAGAGCCAAGTCAGGCTGGATTGACAGTGCCAAGTACCTCCTGCAAACTGACACCAAGAACCTGGGTTGTTCTCTTTTGTTTCTTAGGTGGAAGGGCCTGCCTATGTGTTCCAGGGCCTGTGGCTCAGAGTGGCCGGCTGGCTCCTGAAATTCGGCATTGCGCAGGATTCCTCCAAGACCAAAGCATGCACCAGAGCCAAGTCAGGCTGGATTGACAGTGCCAAGTACCTCCTGCAAACTGACACCAAGAACCTGGGCAGGTGACTTTTGTTTCTTAGGTGGAAGGGCCTGCCTATGTGTTCCAGGGCCTGTGGCTCAGAGTGGCCGGCTGGCTCCTAAAATTCGGCATTGCGCAGGATTCCACCCAGACCAAAGCATGCACCAGAGCCAAGTCAGGCTGGATTGACAGTGCCAAGTACCTGCTGCAAAGTGACACCAAGAACCTGGGCAGGTGACTTTTGTTTCTTAGGTGGAAGGGCCTGCCTATGTGTTCCAGGGCCTGTGGCTCAGAGTGACCGGCTGGCTCCTGAAATTCGGCATTGCGCAGGATTCCTCCCCGAGTGAAGCTGGCACCAGAGCCAAGTCAGGCTGGATTGACAGTGCCAAGTACCTGCTGCAAACTGACACCAAGAACCTGGGCTGGTGACTTTTGTTTCTTAGGTGGAAGGGCCTGCCTATGTGTTCCAGGGCCTGTGGCTCAGAGTGGCCGGCTGGCTCCTGAAATTCGGCATTGCGCACGATGCCTCCCCGACTGAAGCTGGCACCAGTGGCAAGTCAGGCTGGATTGACAGTGCCAAGTACCTGCTTCAAACTGACACCGAGAACCTGGGTTGTTCTCTTTTGTTTCTTAGGTGGAAGGGCCTGCCTATGTGTTCCAGGGCCTGTGGCTCAGAGTGGCTGGCTGGCTCCTGAAATTCGGCATTGCGCTGGATGCCTCCCAGACCAAAGCATGCACCAGAGGCAAGTCAGGCTGGATTGACAGTGCCAAGTACCTGCTACAAAGTGACACCAAGAACCTGGGTTGTTCTCTTTTGTTTCTTAGGTGGAAGGGCCTGCCTATGTGTTCCATAGCCTGTGGCTCAGAATGGCCAGCTGGCTCCTGAAATTCGGCATTGCGCAGGTTTCCTCCCCGCCGGAAGCTGGCACAAGAGCCAAGTCAGGCTGGATTGACAGTGCCAAGTACCTGCTGCAAACTGACACCAAGAACCTGGGCTGGTGACTTTTGTTTCTTAGGTGGAAGGGCCTGCCTATGTGTTCCAGGGCCTGTGGCTCAGAGTGGCCGGCTGGCTCCTGAAATTCGGCATTGCGCACGATGCCTCCCCGACTGAAGCTGGCACCAGTGGCAAGTCAGGCTGGATTGACAGTGCCAAGTACCTGCTTCAAACTGACACCGAGAACCTGGGTTGTTCTCTTTTGTTTCTTAGGTGGAAGGGCCTGCCTATGTGTTCCAGGGCCTGTGGCTCAGAGTGGCTGGCTGGCTCCTGAAATTCGGCATTGCGCAGGATTCCTCCCAGACCAAAGCATGCACCAGAGCCAAGTCAGGCTGGATTGACAGTGCCAAGTACCTGCTGCAAACTGACACCAAGAACCTGGGCTGGTGACTTTTGTTTCTTAGGTGGAAGGGCCTGCCTATGTGTTCCAGGGCCTGTGGCTCAGAGTGGCCGGCTGGCTCCTGAAATTCGGCATTGCGCAGGATTCCTCCCCGAGTGAAGCATGCACCAGAGCCAAGTCAGGCTGGCTTGACAGTGCCAAGTACCTGCTGCAAACTGACACCAAGAACCTGGGTTGTTCTCTTTTGTTTCTTAGGTGGAAGGGCCTGCCTATGTGTTCCAGGGCCTGTGGCTCAGGGTGACCGGCTGGCTCCTGAAATTCGGCATTGTGCAGGATTCCTCCCCGAGTGAAGCTGGCACCAGAGCCAAGTCAGGCTGGATTGACAGTGCCAAGTACCTGCTGCAAACTGACACCAAGAACCTGGGCTGGTGACTTTTGTTTCTTAGGTGGAAGGGCCTGCCTATGTGTTCCAGGGCCTGTGGCTCAGAGTGGCCGGCTGGCTCCTGAAATTCGGCATTGCGCTGGATGCCTCCCCGACTGAAGCTGACACCAGAGCCAAGTCAGGCTGGATTGAGAGTGCCAAGTACCTGCTGCAAACTGACACCGAGAACCTGGGCTGGTGACTTTTGTTTCTTAGGTGGAAGGGCCTGCCTATGTGTTCCAGGGCCTGTGGCTCAGAGTGGCCGGCTGGCTCCTGAAATTCGGCATTGCGCAGGATTCCTCCCCGAGTGAAGCATGCACCAGAGCCAAGTCAGGCTGGCTTGACAGTGCCAAGTACCTGCTGCAAACTGACACCAAGAACCTGGGCTGGTGACTTTTGTTTCTTAGGTGGAAGGGCCTGCCTATTTGTTCCAGGGCCTGTGACTCAGAGTGGCCAGCTGGCTCCTGAAATTCGGCATTGCGCTGGATGCCTCCCCGAGTGAAGCATGCACCAGAGCCAAGTCAGGCTGGCTTGACAGTGCCAAGTACCTGCTGCAAACTGACACCAAGAACCTGGGTTGTTCTCTTTTGTTTCTTAGGTGGAAGGGCCTGCTTATGTCTTCAATGGCCTGTCGCACAGAGTGGCCGGCTGGCTCCTGAAATTCGGCATTGCGCAGGATTCCTCCAAGACCAAAGCATGCACCAGAGCCAAGTCAGGCTGGATTGACAGTGCCAAGTACCTCCTGCAAACTGACACCAAGAACCTGGGCTGGTGACTTTTGTTTCTTAGGTGGAAGGGCCTGCCTATGTGTTCCAGGGCCTGTGGCTCAGAGTGGCCGGCTGGCTCTTGAAATTCGGCATTGCGCAGGATTCCACCCAGACCAAAGCATGCACCAGAGCCAAGTCAGGCTGGATTGACAGTGCCAAGTACCTGCTGCAAAGTGACACCAAGAACCTGGGCAGGTGACTTTTGTTTCTTAGGTGGAAGGGCCTGCCTATGTGTTCCAGGGCCTGTGGCTCAGAGTGGCCGGCTGGCTCCTGAAATTCGGCATTGCGCAGGATTCCACCCAGACCAAAGCATGCACCAGAGCCAAGTCAGGCTGGATTGACAGTGCCAAGTACCTGCTGCAAACTGACACCAAGAACCTGGGCTGGTGACTTTTGTTTCTTAGGTGGAAGGGCCTGCCTATGTGTTCCATAGCCTGTGGTTCAATGTGGCCGGCTGGCTCCTGAAATTCGGCATTGCGCTGGATGCCTCCCCGACTGAAGCGGGCACCAGTGGCAAGTCAGGCTGGATTGAGAGTGCCAAGTACCTGCTGCAAACTGACACCAAGAACCTGGGCTGGTGACTTTTGTTTCTTAGGTGGAAGGGCCTGCCTATATGTTCCAGGGCCTGTGGCTCAAAGTGGCCGGCTGGCTCCTGAAATTCGGCATTGCGCAGGATTCCTCCCAGACCAAAGCATGCACCAGAGCCATGTCAGGCTGGATTGACAGTGCCAGGTACCTGCTGCAAACTGACACCAAGAACCTGGGCTGGTGACTTTTGTTTCTTAGGTGGAAGGGCCTGCCTATGTGTTCCAGGGCCTGTGGCTCAGAGTGGCCGGCTGGCTCCTGAAATTCGGCATTGCGCACGATGCCTCCCCGACTGAAGCTGGCACCAGTGGCAAGTCAGGCTGGATTGACAGTGCCAAGTACCTCCTGCAAACTGACACCGAGAACCTGGGTTGTTCTCTTTTGTTTCTTAGGTGGAAGGGCCTGCCTATGTGTTCCAGGGCCTGTGGCTCAGAGTGGCTGGCTGGCTCCTGAAATTCGGCATTGTGCAGGATTCCTCCCCGAGTGAAGCTGGCACCAGAGCCAAGTCAGGCTGGATTGACAGTGCCAAGTACCTGCTGCAAACTGACACCAAGAACCTGGGCTGCTGACTTTTGTTTCTTAGGTGGAAGGGCCTGCCTATGTGTTCCAGGGCCTGTGGCTCAGAGTGGCCGGCTGGCTCCTGAAATTCGGCATTGCGCTGGATGCCTCCCCGACTGAAGCGGGCACCAGTGGCAAGTCAGGCTGGATTGAGAGTGCCAAGTACCTGCTGCAAACTGACACCAAGAACCTGGGCTGGTGACTTTTGTTTCTTAGGTGGAAGGGCCTGCCTATATGTTCCAGGGCCTGTGGCTCAGAGTGGCCGGCTGGCTCCTGAAATTCGGCATTGCGCAGGATTCCTCCCAGACCAAAGCATGCACCAGAGCCATGTCAGGCTGGATTGACAGTGCCAGGTACCTGCTGCAAACTGACACCAAGAACCTGGGCTGGTGACTTTTGTTTCTTAGGTGGAAGGGCCTGCCTATGTGTTCCAGGGTCTGTGGCTCAGAGTGGCCGGCTGGCTCCTGAAATTCGGCATTGCGCACGATGCCTCCCCGACTGATGCTGGCACCAGTGGCAAGTCAGGCTGGATTGACAGTGCCAAGTACCTGCTTCAAACTGACACCGAGAACCTGGGCTGGTGACTTTTGTTTCTTAGGTGGAAGGGCCTGCCTATGTGTTCCAGGGCCTGTGGCTCAGAGTGGCTGGCTGGCTCCTGAAATTCGGCATTGCGCTGGATGCCTCCCAGACCAAAGCATGCACCAGAGGCAAGTCAGGCTGGATTGACAGTGCCAAGTACCTGCTGCAATGTGACACCAAGAACCTGGGTTGTTCTCTTTTGTTTCTTAGGTGGAAGGGCCTGCCTATGTGTTCCATAGCCTGTGGCTCAGAATGGCCCGCTGGCTCCTGAAATTCGGCATTGCGCAGGTTTCCTCCCCACCGGAAGCTGGCACAAGAGCCAAGTCAGGCTGGATTGACAGTGCCAAGTACCTGCTGCAAACTGACACCAAGAACCTGGGCTGGTGACTTTTGTTTCTTAGGTGGAAGGGCCTGCCTATGTGTTCCAGGGCCTGTGGCTCAGAGTGGCCGGCTGGCTCCTGAAATTCGGCATTGCGCACGATGCCTCCCCGACTGAAGCTGGCACCAGTGGCAAGTCAGGCTGGATTGACAGTGCCAAGTACCTGCTTCAAACTGACACCGAGAACCTGGGTTGTTCTCTTTTGTTTCTTAGGTGGAAGGGCCTGCCTATGTGTTCCAGGGCCTGTGGCTCAGAGTGGCTGGCTGGCTCCTGAAATTCGGCATTGCGCAGGATTCCTCCCAGACCAAAGCATGCACCAGAGCCAAGTCAGGCTGGATTGACAGTGCCAAGTACCAGCTGCAAACTGACACCAAGAACCTGGGCTGGTGACTTTTGTTTCTTAGGTGGAAGGGCCTGCCTATGTGTTCCAGGGCCTGTGGCTCAGAGTGGCCGGCTGGCTCCTGAAATTCGGCATTGCGCAGGATTCCACCCAGACCAAAGCATGCACCAGAGCCAAGTCAGGCTGGATTGACAGTGCCAAGTACCTCCTGCAAAGTGACACCAAGAACCTGGGCAGGTGACTTTTGTTTCTTAGGTGGAAGGGCCTGCCTATGTGTTCCAGGGCCTGTGGCTCAGAGTGGCCGGCTGGCTCCTGAAATTCGGCATTGTGCAGGATTCTTCCCCGAGTGAAGCTGGCACCAGAGCCAAGTCAGGCTGGATTGACAGTGCCAAGTACCTGCTGCAAACTGACACCAAGAACCTGGGCTGCTGACTTTTGTTTCTTAGGTGGAAGGGCCTGCCTATGTGTTCCATAGCCTGTGGTTCAATGTGGCCGGCTGGCTCCTGAAATTCGGCATTGCGCTGGATGCCTCCCCGACTGAAGCTGGCACCAGAGCCAAGTCAGGCTGGATTGAGAGTGCCAAGTACCTGCTGCAAACTGACACCGAGAACCTGGGCTGGTGACTTTTGTTTCTTAGGTGGAAGGGCCTGCCTATGTGTTCCAGGGCCTGTGGCTCAGAGTGGCCGGCTGGCTCCTGAAATTCGGCATTGCGCAGGATTCCTCCCCGAGTGAAGCATGCACCAGAGCCAAGTCAGGCTGGCTTGACAGTGCCAAGTACCTGCTGCAAACTGACACCAAGAACCTGGGCTGGTGACTTTTGTTTCTTAGGTGGAAGGGCCTGCCTATGTGTTCCAGGGCCTGTGGCTCAGAGTGGCCGGCTGGCTCCTGAAATTCGGCATTGCGCAGGATTCCTCCCAGACCAAAGCATGCACCAGAGCCAAGTCAGGCTGGATTGACAGTGCCAAGTACCTGCTGCAAACTGACACCAAGAACCTGGGCTGGTGACTTTTGTTTCTTAGGTGGAAGGGCCTGCCTATGTGTTCCAGGGCCTGTGACTCAGAGTGGCCAGCTGGCTCCTGAAATTCGGCATTGCGCTGGATGCCTCCCCGAGTGAAGCATGCACCAGAGCCAAGTCAGGCTGGCTTGACAGTGCCAAGTACCTGCTGCAAACTGACACCAAGAACCTGGGTTGTTCTCTTTTGTTTCTTAGGTGGAAGGGCCTGCTTATGTGTTCAATGGCCTGTCGCTCAGAGTGGCCGGCTGGCGCCTGGAATTCGGCATTGCGCAGGATGCCTCCCAAACCAAAGCATGCACCAGAGCCAAGTCAGGCTGGCTTGACAGTGCCAAGTACCTGCTGCAAACTGACACCAAGAACCTGGGTTGTTCTCTTTTGATTCTTAGGTGGAAGGGCCTGCCTATGTGTTCCATAGCCTGTGGCTCAGAGTGGCCCGCTGGCTCCTGAAATTCGGCATTGCGCAGGTTTCCTCCCCGCCGGAAGCTGGCACCAGAGCCAAGTCAGGCTGGATTGACAGTGCCAAGTACCTGCTGCAAACTGACACCAAGAACCTGGGCTGATGACTTTTGTTTCTTAGGTGGAAGGGCCTGCCTATATGTTCCAGGGCCTGTGGCTCAGAGTGGCCGGCTGGCTCCTGAAATTCGGCATTGCGCAGGATTCCTCCCAGACCAAAGCATGCACCAGAGCCATGTCAGGCTGGATTGACAGTGCCAGGTACCTGCTGCAAACTGACACCAAGAACCTGGGCAGGTGACTTTTGTTTCTTAGGTGGAAGGGCCTGCCTATGTGTTCCAGGGCCTGTGGCTCAGAGTGGCCGGCTGGCTCCTGAAATTCGGCATTGCGCAGGATTCCTCCCCGACTGAAGCTGGCACCAGTGGCAAGTCAGGCTGGATTGACAGTGCCAAGTACCTGCTTCAAACTGACACCAAGAACCTGGGTTGTTCTCTTTTGTTTCTTAGGTGGAAGGGTCTGCCTATGTGTTCCAGGGCCTGTGGCTCAGAGTGGCTGGCTGGCTCCTGAAATTCGGCATTGCGCAGGATTCCTCCCAGACCAAAGCATGCACCAGAGCCAAGTCAGGCTGGATTGACAGTGCCAAGTACCTGCTGCAAACTGACACCAAGAACCTGGGTTGTTCTCTTTTGTTTCTTAGGTGGAAGGGCCTGCTTATGTGTTCAATGGCCTGTCGCTCAGAGTGGCCGGCTGGCTCCTGAAATTCGGCATTGCGCAGGATTCCTCCAAGACCAAAGCATGCACCAGAGCCAAGTCAGGCTGGATTGACAGTGCCAAGTACCTCCTGCAAACTGACACCAAGAACCTGGGCTGGTGACTTTTGTTTCTTAGGTGGAAGGGCCTGCCTATGTGTTCCAGGGCCTGTGGCTCAGATTGGCCGGCTGGCTCTTGAAATTCGGCATTGCGCAGGATTCCACCCAGACCAAAGCATGCACCAGAGCCAAGTCAGGCTGGATTGACAGTGCCAAGTACCTGCTGCAAAGTGACACCAAGAACCTGGGCAGGTGACTTTTGTTTCTTAGGTGGAAGGGCCTGCCTATGTGTTCCAGGGCCTGTGGCTCAGAGTGACCGGCTGGCTCCTGAAATTCGGCATTGCGCAGGATTCCTCCCCGAGTGAAGCTGGCACCAGAGCCAAGTCAGGCTGGATTGACAGTGCCAAGTACCTGCTGCAAACTGACACTAACAACCTGGGCTGGTGACTTTTGTTTCTTAGGTGGAAGGGCCTGCCTATGTGTTCCATAGCCTGTGGTTCAATGTGGCCGGCTGGCTCCTGAAATTCGGCATTGCGCTGGATGCCTCCCCGACTGAAGCGGGCACCAGTGGCAAGTCAGGCTGGATTGAGAGTGCCAAGTACCTCCTGCAAACTGACACCAAGAACCTGGGCTGGTGACTTTTGTTTCTTAGGTGGAAGGGCCTGCCTATATGTTCCAGGGCCTGTGGCTCAGAGTGGCCGGCTGGCTCCTGAAATTCGGCATTGCGCAGGATTCCTCCCAGACCAAAGCATGCACCAGAGCCATGTCAGGCTGGATTGACAGTGCCAGGTACCTGCTGCAAACTGACACCAAGAACCTGGGCTGGTGACTTTTATTTCTTAGGTGGAAGGGCCTGCCTATGTGTTCCAGGGCCTGTGGCTCAGAGTGGCCGGCTGGCTCCTGAAATTCGGCATTGCGCACGATGCCTCCCCGACTGAAGCTGGCACCAGTGGCAAGTCAGGCTGGATTGACAGTGCCAAGTACCTGCTTCAAACTGACACCGAGAACCTGGGTTGTTCTCTTTTGTTTCTTAGGTGGAAGGGCCTGCCTATGTGTTCCAGGGCCTGTGGCTCAGAGTGGCTGGCTGGCTCCTGAAATTCGGCATTGCGCTGGATGCCTCCCAGACCAAAGCATGCACCAGAGGCAAGTCAGGCTGGATTGACAGTGCCAAGTACCTGCTGCAAAGTGACACCAAGAACCTGGGTTGTTCTCTTTTGTTTCTTAGGTGGAAGGGCCTGCCTATGTGTTCCATAGCCTGTGGCTCAGAATGGCCCGCTGGCTCCTGAAATTCGGCATTGCGCAGGATTCCTCCCAGACCAAAGCATGCACCAGAGCCAAGTCAGGCTGGATTGACAGTGCCAAGTACCTGCTGCAAACTGACACCAAGAACCTGGGCTGGTGACTTTTGTTTCTTAGGTGGAAGGGCCTGCCTATGTGTTCCAGGGCCTGTGGCTCAGAGTGGCCGGCTGGCTCCTGAAATTCGGCATTGCGCACGATGCCTCCCCGACTGAAGCTGGCACCAGTGGCAAGTCAGGCTGGATTGACAGTGCCAAGTACCTGCTTCAAACTGACACCGAGAACCTGGGTTGTTCTCTTTTGTTTCTTAGGTGGAAGGGCCTGCCTATGTGTTCCAGGGCCTGTGGCTCAGAGTGGCCGGCTGGCTCCTGAAATTCGGCATTGCGCAGGATTCCTCCCAGACCAAAGCATGCACCAGAGCCAAGTCAGGCTGGCTTGACAGTGCCAAGTACCTGCTGCAAACTGACACCAAGAACCTGGGCTGGTGACTTTTGTTTCTTAGGTGGAAGGGCCTGCCTATGTGTTCCAGGGCCTGTGGCTCAGAGTGGCCGGCTGGCTCCTGAAATTCGGCATTGCGCAGGATTCCACCCAGACCAAAGCATGCACCAGAGCCAAGTCAGGCTGGATTGACAGTGCCAAGTACCTCCTGCAAAGTGACACCAAGAACCTGGGCAGGTGACTTTTGTTTCTTAGGTGGAAGGGCCTGCCTATGTGTTCCAGGGCCTGTGGCTCAGAGTGACCGGCTGGCTCCTGAAATTCGGCATTGTGCAGGATTCCTCCCCGAGTGAAGCTGGCACCAGAGCCAAGTCAGGCTGGATTGACAGTGCCATGTACCTGCTGCCAACTGACACCAAGAACCTGGGCTGGTGACTTTTGTTTCTTAGGTGGAAGGGCCTGCCTATGTGTTCCATAGCCTGTGGTTCAATGTGGCCGGCTGGCTCCTGAAATTCGGCATTGCGCTGGATGCCTCCCCGACTGAAGCTGGCACCAGAGCCAAGTCAGGCTGGATTGAGAGTGCCAAGTACCTGCTGCAAACTGACACCGAGAACCTGGGCTGGTGACTTTTGTTTCTTAGGTGGAAGGGCCTGCCTATGTGTTCCAGGGCCTGTGGCTCAGAGTGGCCGGCTGGCTCCTGAAATTCGGCATTGCGCAGGATTCCTCCCCGAGTGAAGCATGCACCAGAGCCAAGTCAGGCTGGCTTGACAGTGCCAAGTACCTGCTGCAAACTGACACCAAGAACCTGGGCTGGTGACTTTTGTTTCTTAGGTGGAAGGGCCTGCCTATGTGTTCCAGGGCCTGTGGCTCAGAGTGGCCGGCTGGCTCCTGAAATTCGGCATTGCGCAGGATTCCTCCCAGACCAAAGCATGCACCAGAGGCAAGTCAGGCTGGATTGACAGTGCCAAGTACCTGCTGCAAACTGACACCAAGAACCTGGGCTGGTGACTTTTGTTTCTTAGGTGGAAGGGCCTGCCTATGTGTTCCAGGGCCTGTGACTCAGAGTGGCCACCTGGCTCCTGAAATTCGGCATTGCGCTGGATGCCTCCCCGAGTGAAGCATGCACCAGAGCCAAGTCAGGCTGGCTTGACAGTGCCAAGTACCTGCTGCAAACTGACACCAAGAACCTGGGTTGTTCTCTTTTGTTTCTTAGGTGGAAGGGCCTGCTTATATGTTCAATGGCCTGTCGCTCAGAGTGGCCGGCTGGCACCTGGAATTCGGCATTGCGCAGGATGCCTCCCAAACCAAAGCATGCACCAGAGCCAAGTCAGGCTGGCTTGACAGTGCCAAGTACCTGCTGCAAACTGACACCAAGAACCTGGGTTGTTCTCTTTTGATTCTTAGGTGGAAGGGCCTGCCTATGTGTTCCATAGCCTGTGGCTCAGAATGGCCCGCTGGCTCCTGAAATTCGGCATTGCGCAGGTTTCCTCCCCGCCGGAAGCTGGCACAAGAGCCAAGTCAGGCTGGATTGACAGTGCCAAGTACCTGCTGCAAACTGACACCAAGAACCTGGGCTGGTGACTTTTGTTTCTTAGGTGGAAGGGCCTGCCTATATGTTCCAGGGCCTGTGGCTCAGAGTGGCCGGCTGGCTCCTGAAATTCGGCATTGCGCAGGATTCCTCCCAGACCAAAGCATGCACCAGAGCCATGTCAGGCTGGATTGACAGTGCCAGGTACCTGCTGCAAACTGACACCAAGAACCTGGGCTGGTGACTTTTGTTTCTTAGGTGGAAGGGCCTGCCTATGTGTTCCAGAGCCTGTGGCTCAGAGTGGCCGGCTGGCTCCTGAAATTCGGCATTGCGCAGGATTCCTCCCCGACTGAAGCTGGCACCAGTGGCAAGTCAGGCTGGATTGACAGTGCCAAGTACCTGCTTCAAACTGACACCAAGAACCTGGGTTGTTCTCTTTTGTTTCTTAGGTGGAAGGGTCTGCCTATGTGTTCCAGGGCCTGTGGCTCAGAGTGGCTGGCTGGCTCCTGAAATTCGGCATTGCGCAGGATTCCTCCCAGACCAAAGCATGCACACGAGCCAAGTCAGGCTGGAATGACAGTGCCAAGTACCTGCTGCAAACTGACACCAAGAACCTGGGCTGGTGACTTTTGTTTCTTAGGTGGAAGGGCCTGCCTATGTGTTCCAGGGCCTGTGGCTCAGAGTGGCCGGCTGGCTCCTGAAATTCGGCATTGCGCAGGATGCCTCCCCGACTGAAACTGGCACCAGTGGCAAGTCAGGCTGGATTGACAGTGCCAAGTACCTGCTTTAAACTGACATTGAGAACCTGGGTTGTTCTCTTTTGTTTCTTAGGTGGAAGGGCCTGCCTATGTGTTCCAGGGCCTGTGGCTCAGAGTGGCTGGTTGGCTCCTGAAATTCGGCATTGCGCAGGATTCCTCCCAGACCAAAGCATGCACCAGAGCCAAGTCAGGCTGGCTTGACAGTGCCAAGTACCTGCTGCAAACTGACACCAAGAACCTGGGCTGGTGACTTTTGTTTCTTAGGTGGAAGGGCCTGCCTATGTGTTCCAGGGCCTGTGGCTCAGAGTGGCCGGCTGGCTCCTGAAATTCGGCATTGCGCAGGATTCCTCCCCGACTGAAGCATGCACCAGAGCCAAGTCAGGCTGGCTTGACAGTGCCAAGTACCTCCTGCAAACTGACACCAAGAACCTGGGTTGTTCTCTTTTGTTTCTTAGGTGGAAGGGCCTGCCTATGTGTTCCAGGGCCTGTGGCTCAGAGTGGCCACCTGGCTCCTGAAATTCGGCATTGCGCAGGATTCCTCCAAGACCAAAGCATGCACCAGAGCCAAGTCAGGCTGGATTGACAGTGCCAAGTACCTCCTGCAAACTGACACCAAGAACCTGGGCAGGTGACTTTTGTTTCTTAGGTGGAAGGGCCTGCCTATGTGTTCCAGGGCCTGTGGCTCAGAGTGGCCGGCTGGCTCCTGAAATTCGGCATTGCGCAGGATTCCTCCCAGACCAAAGCATGCACCAGAGGCAAGTCAGGCTGGATTGACAGTGCCAAGTACCTGCTGCAAACTGACACCAAGAACCTGGGCTGGTGACTTTTGTTTCTTAGGTGGAAGGGCCTGCCTATGTGTTCCAGGGCCTGTGGCTCAGAGTGGCCAGCTGGCTCCTGAAATTCGGCATTGCGCAGGATTCCTCCCCGAGTGAAGCTGGCACCAGTGGCAAGTCAGGCTGGATTGACAGTGCCAAGTACCTCCTGAAAACTGATACCAAGAACCTGGGCTGGTGACTTTTGTTTCTTAGGTGGAAGGGCCTGCCTATGTGTTCCAGGGCCTGTGGCTCAGAGTGGCCGGCTGGCTCCTGAAATTCGGCATTGCGCAGGATTCCTCCCAGACCAAAGCATGCACCAGAGCCAAGTCAGGCTGGATTGACAGTGCCAAGTACCTGCTGCAAACTGACACCAAGAACCTGGGCTGGTGACTTTTGTTTCTTAGGTGGAAGGGCCTGCCTATGTGTTCCAGGGCCTGTGGCTCAGAGTGGCCGGCTGGCTCCTGAAATTCGGCATTGCGCAGGATTCCTCCCCGAGTGAAGCATGCACCAGAGCCAAGTCAGGCTGGCTTGACAGTGCCAAGTACCTGCTGCAAACTGACACCAAGAACCTGGGTTGTTCTCTTTTGTTTCTTAGGTGGAAGGGCCTGCCTATGTGTTCCAGGGCCTGTGGCTCAGAGTGGCCGGCTGGCTCCTGAAATTCGGCATTGCGCAGGATTCCTCCAAGACCAAAGCATGCACCAGAGCCAAGTCAGGCTGGATTGACAGTGCCAAGTACCTGCTGCAAACTGACACCAAGAACCTGGGCAGGTGACTTTTGTTTCTTAGGTGGAAGGGCCTGCCTATATGTTCCAGGGCCTGTGGCTCAGAGTGACCGGCTGGCTCCTGAAATTCGGCATTGCACAGGATTCCTCCCCGACTTAAGCTGGCACCAGAGCCAAGTCAGGCTGGATTGACAGTGCCAAGTACCTCCTGCAAACTGACACCAAGAACCTGGGCTGGTGACTTTTGTTTCTTAGGTGGAAGGGCCTGCCTATGTGTTCCAGGGCCTGTGGCTCAGAGTGGCCGGCTGGCTCCTGAAATTCGGCATTGCGCAGGATGCCTCCCCGAGTGAAGCATGCACCAGAGCCAAGTCAGGCTGGCTTGACAGTGCCAAGTACCTGCTGCAAACTGACACCAAGAACCTGGGTTGTTCTCTTTTGTTTCTTAGGTGGAAGGGCCTGCCTATGTGTTCCAGGGCCTGTGGCTCAGAGTGGCCGGCTGGCTCCTGAAATTCGGCATTGCGCAGGATTCCTCCCCGAGTGAAGCATGCACCAGAGCCAAGTCAGGCTGGCTTGACAGTGCCAAGTACCTGCTGCAAAATGACACCAAGAACCTGGGTTGTTCTCTTTTGTTTCTTAGGTGGAAGGGCCTGCCTATGTGTTCCAGGGCCTGTGGCTCAGAGTGGCCAGCTGGCTCCTGAAATTCGGCATTGCACAGGATTCCTCCCAGACCAAAGCATGCACCAGAGCCAAGTCAGGCTGGATTGACAGTGCCAAGTACCTGCTGCAAACTGACACCAAGAACCTGGGCTGGTGACTTTTGTTTCTTAGGTGGAAGGGCCTGCCTATGTGTTCCAGGGCCTGTGGCTCAGAGTGGCCGGCTGGCTCCTGAAATTCGGCATTGCGCAGGATTCCTCCCAGACCAAAGCATGCACCAGTGGCAAGTCAGGCTGGATTGACAGCGCCAAGTACCTGCTGCAAACTGACACCAAGAACCTGGGCAGGTGACTTTTGTTTCTTAGGTGGAAGGGCCTGCATATGTGTTCCAGGGCCTGTGGCTCAGAGTGGCCGGCTGGCTCCTGAAAATCGGCATTGCGCAGGATTCCTCCCAGACCAAAGCATGCACCAGAGCCAAGTCAGGCTGGCTTGACAGTGCCAAGTACCTCCTGCAAACTGACACCAAGAACCTGGGCAGGTGACTTTTGTTTCTTAGGTGGAAGGGCCTGCCTATGTGTTCCATAGCCTGTGGCTCAGAATGGCCCGCTGGCTCCTGAAATTCGGCATTGCGCAGGTTTCCTCCCCGCCGGAAGCTGGCACAAGAGCCAAGTCAGGCTGGATTGACAGTGCCAAGTACCTGCTGCAAACTGACACCAAGAACCTGGGCTGGTGACTTTTGTTTCTTAGGTGGAAGGGCCTGCCTATGTGTTCCAGGGCCTGTGGCTCAGAGTGGCCGGCTGGCTCCTGAAATTCGGCATTGCGCACGATGCCTCCCCGACTGAAGCTGGCACCAGTGGCAAGTCAGGCTGGATTGACAGTGCCAAGTACCTGCTTCAAACTGACACCGAGAACCTGGGTTGTTCTCTTTTGTTTCTTAGGTGGAAGGGCCTGCCTATGTGTTCCAGGGCCTGTGGCTCAGAGTGGCTGGCTGGCTCCTGAAATTCGGCATTGCGCAGGATTCCTCCCAGACCAAAGCATGCACCAGAGCCAAGTCAGGCTGGATTGACAGTGCCAAGTACCTGCTGCAAACTGACACCAAGAACCTGGGCTGGTGACTTTTGTTTCTTAGGTGGAAGGGCCTGCCTATGTGTTCCAGGGCCTGCGGCTCAGAGTGGCCGGCTGGCTCCTGAAATTCGGCATTGCGCAGGATTCCTCCAAGACCAAAGCATGCACCAGAGCCAAGTCAGGCTGGATTGACAGTGCCAAGTACCTGTTGCAAACTGACACCAAGAACCTGGGCTGGTGACTTTTGTTTCTTAGGTGGAAGGGCCTGCCTATGTGTTCCAGGGCCTGTGGCTCAGAGTGGCCGGCTGGCTCCTGAAATTCGGCATTGCGCTGGATGCCTCCCCGAGTGAAGCATGCACCAGAGCCAAGTCAGGCTGGCTTGACAGTGCCAAGTACCTGCTGCAAACTGACACCAAGAACCTGGGTTGTTCTCTTTTTTTTCTTAGTTGGAAGGGCCTGCTTATGTGTTCAATGGCCTGTCGCTCAGAGTGGCCGGCTGGCGCCTGGAATTCGGCATTGCGCAGGATGCCTCCCAAACCAAAGCATGCACCAGAGCCAAGTCAGGCTGGCTTGACAGTGCCAAGTACCTCCTGCAAACTGACACCAAGAACCTGGGTTGTTCTCTTTTGATTCTTAGGTGGAAGGGCCTGCCTATGTGTTCCATAGCCTGTGGCTCAGAATGGCTGGCTGGCTCCTGAAATTCGGCATTGCGCAGGTTTCCTCCCCGCCGGAAGCTGGCACAAGAGCCAAGTCAGGCTGGATTGACAGTGCCAAGTACCTCCTGCAAACTGACACCAAGAACCTGGGCTGGTGACTTTTGTTTCTTAGGTGGAAGGGCCTGCCTATATGTTCCAGGGCCTGTGGCTCAGAGTGGCCGGCTGGCTCCTGAAATTCGGCATTGCGCAGGATTCCTCCCAGACCAAAGCATGCACCAGAGCCATGTCAGGCTGGATTGACAGTGCCAGGTACCTGCTGCAAACTGACACCAAGAACCTGGGCTGGTGACTTTTGTTTCTTAGGTGGAAGGGCCTGCCTATGTGTTCCAGGGCCTGTGGCTCAGAGTGGCTGGCTGGCTCCTGAAATTCGGCATTGCGCAGGATTCCTCCCAGACCAAAGCATGCACCAGAGCCAAGTCAGGCTGGCTTGACAGTGCCAAGTACCTGCTGCAAACTGACACCAAGAACCTGGGTTGTTCTCTTTTGTTTCTTAGGTGGAAGGGCCTGCCTATGTGTTCCAGGGCCTGTGGCTCAGAGTGGCCGGCTGGCTCCTGAAATTCGGCATTGCGCAGGATTCCTCCCCGACTGAAGAATGCACCAGTACCACGTCAGGCTGGATTGACAGTGCCAAGTACCTCCTGAAAACTGACACCAAGAACCTGGGTTGTTCTCTTTTGTTTCTTAGGTGGAAGGGCCTGCTTATGTGTTCAATGGCCTGTGGCTCAGAGTGGCCGGCTGGCGCCTGGAATTCGGCATTGCGCAGGATTCCTCCCCGAGTGAAGCATGCACCAGAGCCAAGTCAGGCTGGCTTGACAGTGTCAAGTACCTGCTGCAAACTGACACCAAGAACCTGGGTTGTTCTCTTTTGTTTCTTAGGTGGAAGGGCCTGCCTATGTGTTCCAGGGCCTGTGGCTCAGAGTGGCCAGCTGGCTCCTGAAATTCGGCATTGCGCAGGATTCCTTCAAGACCAAAGCATGCACCAGAGCCAAGTCAGGCTGGATTGACAGTGCCAAGTACCTCCTGCAAACTGACACCAAGAACCTGGGCTGGTGACTTTTGTTTCTTAGGTGGAAGGGCCTGCCTATGTGTTCCAGGGCCTGTGGCTCAGAGTGGCCGGCTGGCTCCTGAAATTCGGCATTGCGCAGGATTCCTCCCAGACCAAAGCATGCACCAGAGGCAAGTCAGGCTGGATTGACAGTGCCAAGTACCTGCTGCAAACTGACACCAAGAACCTGGGCAGGTGACTTTTGTTTCTTAGGTGGAAGGGCCTGCCTATGTGTTCCAGGGCCTGTGGCTCAGAGTGGCCGGCTGGCTCCTGAAATTCGGCATTGCGCAGGATTCCTCCCAGACCAAAGCATGCACCAGTGGCAAGTCAGGCTGGATTGACAGTGCCAAGTACCTGCTGCAAACTGACACCAAGAACCTGGGCTGCTCTCTTTTGCTTCTTAGGTGGAAGGGCCTG
Source organism: Haemorhous mexicanus (assembly GCF_027477595.1). Taxonomy (NCBI): domain Eukaryota; kingdom Metazoa; phylum Chordata; class Aves; order Passeriformes; family Fringillidae; genus Haemorhous; species Haemorhous mexicanus. Next base: position 3,824,301 of record NC_082347.1, on the reverse strand, counting down.
CCTATGTGTTCCAGGGCCTGTGGCTCAGAGTGGCCAGCTGGCTCCTGAAATTCGGCATTGCGCAGGATTCCTCCCCGAGTGAAGCATGCACCAGAGCCAAGTCAGGCTGGCTTGACAGTGCCAAGTACCTGCTGCAAACTGACACCAAGAACCTGGGCTGGTGACTTTTGTTTCTTAGGTGGAAGGGCCTGCCTATGTGTTCCAGGGCCTGTGGCTCAGAGTGGCCGGCTGGCTCCTGAAATTCGGCATTGCGCAGGATTCCTCCCAGACCAAAGCATGCACCAGAGGCAAGTCAGGCTGGATTGACAGTGCCAAGTACCTCCTGCAAACTGACACCAAGAACCTGGGCTGGTGACTTTTGTTTCTTAGGTGGAAGGGCCTGCCTATGTGTTCCAGGGCCTGTGGCTCAGAGTGGCCAGCTGGCTCCTGAAATTCGGCATTGCGCAGGATTCCTCCCCGAGTGAAGCTGGCACCAGTGGCAAGTCAGGCTGGCTTGACAGTGCCAAGTACCTCCTGAAAACTGATACCAAGAACCTGGGCTGGTGACTTTTGTTTCTTAGGTGGAAGGGCCTGCCTATGTGTTCCAGGGCCTGTGGCTCAGAGTGGCTGGCTGGCTCCTGAAATTCGGCATTGCGCAGGATTCCTCCCAGACCAAAGCATGCACCAGAGCCAAGTCAGGCTGGATTGACAGTGCCAAGTACCTGCTGCAAACTGACACCAAGAACCTGGGCTGGTGACTTTTGTTTCTTAGGTGGAAGGGCCTGCCTATGTGTTCCAGGGCCTGTGGCTCAGAGTGGCCGGCTGGCTCCTGAAATTCGGCATTGCGCAGGATTCCTCCCCGAGTGAAGCATGCACCAGAGCCAAGTCAGGCTGGCTTGACAGTGCCAAGTACCTGCTGCAAACTGACACCAAGAACCTGGGTTGTTCTCTTTTGTTTCTTAGGTGGAAGGGCCTGCCTATGTGTTCCAGGGCCTGTGGCTCAGAGTGGCCGGCTGGCTCCTGAAATTCGGCATTGCGCAGGATTCCTCCAAGACCAAAGCATGCACCAGAGCCAAGTCAGGCTGGATTGACAGTGCCAAGTACCTCCTGCAAACTGACACCAAGAACCTGGGCAGGTGACTTTTGTTTCTTAGGTGGAAGGGCCTGCCTATATGTTCCAGGGCCTGTGGCTCAGAGTGACCGGCTGGCTCCTGAAATTCGGCATTGCACAGGATTCCTCCCCGACTTAAGCTGGCACCAGAGCCAAGTCAGGCTGGATTGACAGTGCCAAGTACCTGCTGCAAACTGACACCAAGAACCTGGGCTGGTGACTTTTGTTTCTTAGGTGGAAGGGCCTGCCTATGTGTTCCAGGGCCTGTGGCTCAGAGTGGCCGGCTGGCTCCTGAAATTCGGCATTGCGCAGGATGCCTCCCCGACTGAAGCTGGCACCAGAGCCAAGTCAGGCTGGCTTGACAGTGCCAAGTACCTGCTGCAAACTGACACCAAGAACCAGGGCTGGTGACTTTTTTTTCTTAGGTGGAAGGGCCTGCCTATGTGTTCCAGGGCCTGTGGCTCAGAGTGGCCGGCTGGCTCCTGAAATTCGGCATTGCGCAGGATTCCTCCCCAAGTGAAGCATGCACCAGAGCCAAGTCAGGCTGGCTTGACAGTGCCAAGTACCTGCTGCAAAATGACACCAAGAACCTGGGTTGTTCTCTTTTGTTTCTTAGGTGGAAGGGCCTGCCTATGTGTTCCAGGGCCTGTGGCTCAGAGTGGCCGGCTGGCTCCTGAAATTCGGCATTGCACAGGATTCCTCCCAGACCAAAGCATGCACCAGAGCCAAGTCAGGCTGGATTGACAGTGCCAAGTACCTGCTGCAAACTGACACCAAGAACCTGGGCTGGTGACTTTTGTTTCTTAGGTGGAAGGGCCTGCCTATGTGTTCCAGGGCCTGTGGCTCAGAGTGGCCGGCTGGCTCCTGAAATTCGGCATTGCGCAGGATGCCTCCCCGACTGAAGCTGGCACCAGTGGCAAGTCAGGCTGGATTGACAGTGCCAAGTACCTGCTGCAAACTGACACCAAGAACCTGGGCAGGTGACTTTTTTTTCTTAGGTGGAAGGGCCTGCCTATGTGTTTTAGGGCCTGTGGCTCAGAGTGGCCGGCTGGCTCCTGAAATTCGGCATTGCGCAGGATTCCTCCCCGACTTAAGCTGGCACCCGTGGATAGTCAGGCTGGATTGACAGTGCCAAGTACCTGCTGCAAACTGACACCAAGAACCTGGGCTGGTGACTTTTTTTTCGTAGATGGAAGGGCCTGCCTATGTGTTCCAGGGCCTGTGGCTCAGAGTGGCCAGCTGGCTCCGAAAATTCGGCATTGCGCAGGATTCCTCCCAGACCAAAGCATGCACCAGAGCCAAGTCAGGCTGGATTGACAGTGCCAAGTACCTGCTGCAAACTGACACCAAGAACCTGGGCAGGTGACTTTTGTTTCTTAGGTGGAAGGGCCTGCCTACGTGTTCCCGGGCCTGTGGCTCAGAGTGGCCGGCCGGCTCCTGAAATTCGGCATTGCGCAGGATTCCTCCCCGACTGAAGCATGCACCAGAGCCAAGTCAGGCTGGATTGACAGTGCCAAGTACCTCCTGCAAACTGACACCAAGAACCTGGGTTGTTCTCTTTTGTTTCTTAGGTGGAAGGGCCTGCTTATGTGTTCAATGGCCTGTGGCTCAGAGTGGCCGGCTGGCGCCTGGAATTCGGCATTGCGCAGGATGCCTCCCAAACCAAAGCATGCACCAGAGCCAAGTCAGGCTGGCTTGACAGTGCCAAGTACCTCCTGCAAGCTGACACCAAGAACCTGGGTTGTTCTCTTTTGTTTCTTAGGTGGAAGGGCCTGCCTATGTGTTCCAGGGCCTGTGGCTCTGAATGGCCCGCTGGCTCCTGAAATTCGGCATTGCGCAGGATTCCTCCCAGACCAAAGCATGCACCAGAGCCAAGTCAGGCTGGCTTGACAGTGCCAAGTACCTGCTGCAAACTGACACCAAGAACCTGGGCTGCTCTCTTTTGTTTCTTAGGTGGAAGGGCCTGCCTATGTGTTCCAGGGCCTGTGGCTCAGAGTGGCCGGCTGGCTCCTGAAATTCGGCATTGCGCAGGATTTCTCCCAGACCAAAGCATGCACCAGTGGCAAGTCAGGCTGGATTGACAGTGCCAAGTACCTGCTGCAAACTGACACCAAGAACCTGGGCTGCTCTCTTTTGTTTCTTAGGTGGAAGGGCCTGCCTATGTGTTCCAGGGCCTGTGGCTCAGAGTGGCCAGCTGGCTCCTGAAATTCGGCATTGCGCAGGATTCCTCCCCGAGTGAAGCATGCACCAGAGCCAAGTCAGGCTGGCTTGACAGTGCCAAGTACCTCCTGCAAACTGACACCAAGAACCTGGGCTGGTGACTTTTGTTTCTTAGGTGGAAGGGCCTGCCTATGTGTTCCAGGGCCTGTGGCTCAGAGTGGCCAGCTGGCTCCTGAAATTCGGCATTGCGCAGGATTCCTCCCCGAGTGAAGCTGGCACCAGAGCCAAGTCAGGCTGGCTTGACAGTGCCAAGTACCTCCTGAAAACTGACACCAAGAACCTGGGCTGGTGACTTTTGTTTCTTAGGTGGAAGGGCCTGCCTATGTGTTCCAGGGCCTGTGGCTCAGAGTGGCTGGCTGGCTCCTGAAATTCGGCATTGCGCAGGATTCCTCCCAGACCAAAGCATGCACCAGAGCCAAGTCAGGCTGGATTGACAGTGCCAAGTACCTGCTGCAAACTGACACCAAGAACCTGGGCAGGTGACTTTTGTTTCTTAGGTGGAAGGGCCTGCCTATGTGTTCCAGGGCCTGTGGCTCAGAGTGGCCGGCTGGCTCCTGAAATTCGGCATTGCGCAGGATTCCTCCCAGACCAAAGCATGCACCAGAGGCAAGTCAGGCTGGATTGACAGTGCCAGCTACCTGCTGCAAACTGACACCAAGAACCTGGGCTGGTGACTTTTGTTTCTTAGGTGGAAGGGCCTGCCAATGTGTTGAAGGGCCTGCCTATGTGTTCCAGGGCCTGTGGCTCAGAGTGGCCGGCTGGCTCCTGAAATTCGGCATTGCGCAGGATGCCTCCCCGACTGAAGCTGGCACCAGGGGCAAGTCAGGCTGGATTGACAGTGCCAAGTACCTGCTGCAAACTGACACCAAGAACCTGGGCAGGTGACTTTTTTTTCTTAGGTGGAAGGGCCTGCCTATGTGTTTTAGGGCCTGTGGCTCAGAGTGGCCGGCTGGCTCCTGAGATTCGGCATTGCGCAGGATTCCTCCCCGAGTGAAGCTGGCACCCGTGGCAAGTCAGGCTGGATTGACAGTGCCAAGTACCTGCTGCAAACTGACACCAAGAACCTGGGCTGTTCTCTTTTGTTTCTTAGGTGGAAGGGCCTGCCTATGTGTTCCAGGGCCTGTGGCTCAGAGTGGCCAGCTGGCTCCTGAAATTCGGCATTGCGCAGGATTCCTCCCCGAGTGAAGCATGCACCAGAGCCAAGTCAGGCTGGCTTGACAGTGCCAAGTACCTGCTGCAAACTGACACCAAGAACCTGGGCTGGTGACTTTTGTTTCTTAGGTGGAAGGGCCTGCCTATATGTTCCAGGGCCTGTGGCTCAGAGTGGCCAGCTGGCTCCTGAAATTCGGCATTGCGCAGGATTCCTCCCCGAGTGAAGCTGGCACCAGAGCCAAGTCAGGCTAGCTTGACAGTGCCAAGTACCTCCTGAAAACTGACACCAAGAACCTGGGCTGGTGACTTTTGTTTCTTAGGTGGAAGGGCCTGCCTATGTGTTCCAGGGCCTGTGGCTCAGAGTGGCTGGCTGGCTCCTGAAATTCGGCATTGCGCAGGATTCCTCCCAGACCAAAGCATGCACCAGAGCCAAGTCAGGCTGGATTGACAGTGCCAAGTACCTGCTGCAAACTGACACCAAGAACCTGGGCAGGTGACTTTTGTTTCTTAGGTGGAAGGGCCTGCATATGTGTTCCAGGGCCTGTGGCTCAGAGTGGCCGGCTGGCTCCTGAAATTCGGCATTGCGCAGGATTCCTCCCAGACCAAAGCATGCACCAGAGCCAAGTCAGGCTGGCTTGACAGTGCCAAGTACCTCCTGCAAACTGACACCAAGAACCTGGGCAGGTGACTTTTGTTTCTTAGGTGGAAGGGCCTGCCTATGTGTTCCATAGCCTGTGGCTCAGAATGGCCCGCTGGCTCCTGAAATTCGGCATTGCGCAGGTTTCCTCCCCGCCGGAAGCTGGCACAAGAGCCAAGTCAGGCTGGATTGACAGTGCCAAGTACCTGCTGCAAACTGACACCAAGAACCTGGGCTGGTGACTTTTGTTTCTTAGGTGGAAGGGCCTGCCTATGTGTTCCAGGGCCTGTGGCTCAGAGTGGCCGGCTGGCTCCTGAAATTCGGCATTGCGCACGATGCCTCCCCGACTGAAGCTGGCACCAGTGGCAAGTCAGGCTGGATTGACAGTGCCAAGTACCTGCTTCAAACTGACACCGAGAACCTGGGTTGTTCTCTTTTGTTTCTTAGGTGGAAGGGCCTGCCTATGTGTTCCAGGGCCTGTGGCTCAGAGTGGCTGGCTGGCTCCTGAAATTCGGCATTGCGCAGGATTCCTCCCAGACCAAAGCATGCACCAGAGCCAAGTCAGGCTGGATTGACAGTGCCAAGTACCTGCTGCAAACTGACACCAAGAACCTGGGCTGGTGACTTTTGTTTCTTAGGTGGAAGGGCCTGCCTATGTGTTCCAGGGCCTGCGGCTCAGAGTGGCCGGCTGGCTCCTGAAATTCGGCATTGCGCAGGATTCCTCCAAGACCAAAGCATGCACCAGAGCCAAGTCAGGCTGGATTGACAGTGCCAAGTACCTGTTGCAAACTGACACCAAGAACCTGGGCTGGTGACTTTTGCTTCTTAGGTGGAAGGGCCTGCCTATGTGTTCCAGGGCCTGTGGCTCAGAGTGGCCGGCTGGCTCCTGAAATTCGGCATTGCGCTGGATGCCTCCCCGAGTGAAGCATGCACCAGAGCCAAGTCAGGCTGGCTTGACAGTGCCAAGTACCTGCTGCAAACTGACACCAAGAACCTGGGTTGTTCTCTTTTTTTTCTTAGTTGGAAGGGCCTGCTTATGTGTTCAATGGCCTGTCGCTCAGAGTGGCCGGCTGGCGCCTGGAATTCGGCATTGCGCAGGATGCCTCCCAAACCAAAGCATGCACCAGAGCCAAGTCAGGCTGGCTTGACAGTGCCAAGTACCTCCTGCAAACTGACACCAAGAACCTGGGTTGTTCTCTTTTGATTCTTAGGTGGAAGGGCCTGCCTATGTGTTCCATAGCCTGTGGCTCAGAATGGCTGGCTGGCTCCTGAAATTCGGCATTGCGCAGGATTCCTCCCCGCCGGAAGCTGGCACAAGAGCCAAGTCAGGCTGGATTGACAGTGCCAAGTACCTCCTGCAAACTGACACCAAGAACCTGGGCTGGTGACTTTTGTTTCTTAGGTGGAAGGGCCTGCCTATATGTTCCAGGGCCTGTGGCTCAGAGTGGCCGGCTGGCTCCTGAAATTCGGCATTGCGCAGGATTCCTCCCAGACCAAAGCATGCACCAGAGCCATGTCAGGCTGGATTGACAGTGCCAGGTACCTGCTGCAAACTGACACCAAGAACCTGGGCTGGTGACTTTTGTTTCTTAGGTGGAAGGGCCTGCCTATGTGTTCCAGGGCCTGTGGCTCAGAGTGGCTGGCTGGCTCCTGAAATTCGGCATTGCGCAGGATTCCTCCCAGACCAAAGCATGCACCAGAGCCAAGTCAGGCTGGCTTGACAGTGCCAAGTACCTGCTGCAAACTGACACCAAGAACCTGGGTTGTTCTCTTTTGTTTCTTAGGTGGAAGGGCCTGCCTATGTGTTCCAGGGCCTGTGGCTCAGAGTGGCTGGCTGGCTCCTGAAATTCGGCATTGCGCAGGATTCCTCCCCGACTGAAGCATGCACCAGTACCACGTCAGGCTGGATTGACAGTGCCAAGTACCTCCTGAAAACTGACACCAAGAACCTGGGTTGTTCTCTTTTGTTTCTTAGGTGGAAGGGCCTGCTTATGTGTTCAATGGCCTGTGGCTCAGAGTGGCCGGCTGGCGCCTGGAATTCGGCATTGCGCAGGATGCCTCCCAAACCAAAGCATGCACCAGAGCCAAGTCAGGCTGGCTTGACAGTGTCAAGTACCTGCTGCAAACTGACACCAAGAACCTGGGTTGTTCTCTTTTGTTTCTTAGGTGGAAGGGCCTGCCTATGTGTTCCAGGGCCTGTGGCTCAGAGTGGCCGGCTGGCTCCTGAAATTCGGCATTGCGCAGGATTCCTCCAAGACCAAAGCATGCACCAGAGCCAAGTCAGGCTGGATTGACAGTGCCAAGTACCTCCTGCAAACTGACACCAAGAACCTGGGCTGGTGACTTTTGTTTCTTAGGTGGAAGGGCCTGCCTATGTGTTCCAGGGCCTGTGGCTCAGAGTGGCCGGCTGGCTCCTGAAATTCGGCATTGCGCAGGATTCCTCCCAGACCAAAGCATGCACCAGAGGCAAGTCAGGCTGGATTGACAGTGCCAAGTACCTGCTGCAAACTGACACCAAGAACCTGGGCAGGTGACTTTTGTTTCTTAGGTGGAAGGGCCTGCCTATGTGTTCCAGGGCCTGTGGCTCAGAGTGGCCGGCTGGCTCCTGAAATTCGGCATTGCGCAGGATTCCTCCCAGACCAAAGCATGCACCAGTGGCAAGTCAGGCTGGATTGACAGTGCCAAGTACCTGCTGCAAACTGACACCAAGAACCTGGGCTGCTCTCTTTTGCTTCTTAGGTGGAAGGGCCTGCCTATGTGTTCCAGGGCCTGTGGCTCAGAGTGGCCAGCTGGCTCCTGAAATTCGGCATTGCGCAGGATTCCTCCCCGAGTGAAGCATGCACCAGAGCCAAGTCAGGCTGGCTTGACAGTGCCAAGTACCTGCTGCAAACTGACACCAAGAACCTGGGAAGGTGACTTTTGTTTCTTAGGTGGAAGGGCCTGCCTATGTGTTCCAGGGCCTGTGGCTCAGAGTGGCCGGCTGGCTCCTGAAATTCGGCATTGCGCAGGATTCCTCCCAGACCAAAGCATGCACCAGAGGCAAGTCAGGCTGGATTGACAGTGCCAAGTACCTCCTGCAAACTGACACCAAGAACCTGGGCTGGTGACTTTTGTTTCTTAGGTGGAAGGGCCTGCCTATGTGTTCCAGGGCCTGTGGCTCAGAGTGGCCAGCTGGCTCCTGAAATTCGGCATTGCGCAGGATTCCTCCCCGAGTGAAGCTGGCACCAGTGGCAAGTCAGGCTGGCTTGACAGTGCCAAGTACCTCCTGAAAACTGATACCAAGAACCTGGGCTGGTGACTTTTGTTTCTTAGGTGGAAGGGCCTGCCTATGTGTTCCGGGGCCTGTGGCTCAGAGTGGCTGGCTGGCTCCTGAAATTCGGCATTGCGCAGGATTCCTCCCAGACCAAAGCATGCACCAGAGCCAAGTCAGGCTGGATTGACAGTGCCAAGTACCTGCTGCAAACTGACACCAAGAACCTGGGCTGGTGACTTTTGTTTCTTAGGTGGAAGGGCCTGCCTATGTGTTCCAGGGCCTGTGGCTCAGAGTGGCCGGCTGGCTCCTGAAATTCGGCATTGCGCAGGATTCCTCCCCGAGTGAAGCATGCACCAGAGCCAAGTCAGGCTGGCTTGACAGTGCCAAGTACCTGCTGCAAACTGACACCAAGAACCTGGGTTGTTCTCTTTTGTTTCTTAGGTGGAAGGGCCTGCCTATGTGTTCCAGGGCCTGTGGCTCAGAGTGGCCGGCTGGCTCCTGAAATTCGGCATTGCGCAGGATTCCTCCAAGACCAAAGCATGCACCAGAGCCAAGTCAGGCTGGATTGACAGTGCCAAGTACCTCCTGCAAACTGACACCAAGAACCTGGGCAGGTGACTTTTGTTTCTTAGGTGGAAGGGCCTGCCTATATGTTCCAGGGCCTGTGGCTCAGAGTGACCGGCTGGCTCCTGAAATTCGGCATTGCACAGGATTCCTCCCCGACTTAAGCTGGCACCAGAGCCAAGTCAGGCTGGATTGACAGTGCCAAGTACCTGCTGCAAACTGACACCAAGAACCTGGGCTGGTGACTTTTGTTTCTTAGGTGGAAGGGCCTGCCTATGTGTTCCAGGGCCTGTGGCTCAGAGTGGCCGGCTGGCTCCTGAAATTCGGCATTGCGCAGGATGCCTCCCCGAGTGAAGCATGCACCAGAGCCAAGTCAGGCTGGCTTGACAGTGCCAAGTACCTGCTGCAAACTGACACCAAGAACCAGGGCTGGTGACTTTTTTTTCTTAGATTGAAGGGCCTGCCTATGTGTTCCAGGGCCTGTGGCTCAGAGTGGCCGGCTGGCTCCTGAAATTCGGCATTGCGCAGGATTCCTCCCCGAGTGAAGCATGCACCAGAGCCAAGTCAGGCTGGCTTGACAGTGCCAAGTACCTGCTGCAAACTGACACCAAGAACCTGGGTTGTTCTCTTTTGTTTCTTAGGTGGAAGGGCCTGCCTATGTGTTCCAGGGCCTGTGGCTCAGAGTGGCCGGCTGGCTCCTGAAATTCGGCATTGCGCAGGATTCCTCCCAGACCAAAGCATGCACCAGAGCCAAGTCAGGCTGGATTGACAGTGCCAAGTACCTGCTGCAAACTGACACCAAGAACCTGGGCTGGTGACTTTTCTTTCTTAGGTGGAAGGGCCTGCCTATGTGTTCCAGGGCCTGTGGCTCAGAGTGGCCGGCTGGCTCCTGAAATTCGGCATTGCGCAGGATGCCTCCCCGACTGAAGCTGGCACCAGTGGCAAGTCAGGCTGGATTGACAGTGCCAAGTACCTGCTGCAAACTGACACCAAGAACCTGGGCAGGTGACTTTTTTTTCTTAGGTGGAAGGGCCTGCCTATGTGTTTTAGGGCCTGTGGCTCAGAGTGGCCGGCTGGCTCCTGAAATTCGGCATTGCGCAGGATTCCTCCCCGACTTAAGCTGGCACCCGTGGATAGTCAGGCTGGATTGACAGTGCCAAGTACCTGCTGCAAACTGACACCAAGAACCTGGGCTGGTGACTTTTTTTTGGTAGATGGAAGGGCCTGCCTATGTGTTCCAGGGCCTGTGGCTCAGAGTGGCCGGCTGGCTCCGAAAATTCGGCATTGCGCAGGATTCCTCCCAGACCAAAGCATGCACCAGAGCCAAGTCAGGCTGGATTGACAGTGCCAAGTACCTGCTGCAAACTGACACCAAGAACCTGGGCAGGTGACTTTTGTTTCTTAGGTGGAAGGGCCTGCCTACGTGTTCCCGGGCCTGTGGCTCAGAGTGGCCGGCCGGCTCCTGAAATTCGGCATTGCGCAGGATTCCTCCCCGACTGAAGCATGCACCAGAGCCAAGTCAGGCTGGCTTGACAGTGCCAAGTACCTCCTGAAAACTGACACCAAGAACCTGGGTTGTTCTCTTTTGTTTCTTAGGTGGAAGGGCCTGCTTATGTGTTCAATGGCCTGTGGCTCAGAGTGGCCGGCTGGCGCCTGGAATTCGGCATTGCGAAGGATGCCTCCCAAACCAAAGCATGCACCAGAGCCAAGTCAGGCTGGCTTGACAGTGCCAAGTACCTCCTGCAAGCTGACACCAAGAACCTGGGTTGTTCTCTTTTGTTTCTTAGGTGGAAGGGCCTGCCTATGTGTTCCAGGGCCTGTGGCTCAGAGTGGCCGGCTGGCTCCTGAAATTCGGCATTGCGCCGGATTTCTCCCAGACCAAAGCATGCACCAGTGGCAAGTCAGGCTGGATTGACAGTGCCAAGTACCTGCTGCAAACTGACACCAAGAACCTGGGCTGGTGACTTTTGTTTCTTAGGTGGAAGGGCCTGCCTATGTGTTCCAGGGCCTGTGGCTCAGAGTGGCCAGCTGGCTCCTGAAATTCGGCATTGCGCAGGATTCCTCCCCGAGTGAAGCATGCACCAGAGCCAAGTCAGGCTGGCTTGACAGTGCCAAGTACCTCCTGCAAACTGACACCAAGAACCTGGGCTGGTGACTTTTGTTTCTTAGGTGGAAGGGCCTGCCTATGTGTTCCAGGGCCTGTGGCTCAGAGTGGCCAGCTGGCTCCTGAAATTCGGCATTGCGCAGGATTCCTCCCCGAGTGAAGCTGGCACCAGAGCCAAGTCAGGCTAGCTTGACAGTGCCAAGTACCTCCTGAAAACTGACACCAAGAACCTGGGCTGGTGACTTTTGTTTCTTAGGTGGAAGGGCCTGCCTATGTGTTCCAGGGCCTGTGGCTCAGAGTGGCTGGCTGGCTCCTGAAATTCGGCATTGCGCAGGATTCCTCCCAGACCAAAGCATGCACCAGAGCCAAGTCAGGCTGGATTGACAGTGCCAAGTACCTGCTGCAAACTGACACCAAGAACCTGGGCAGGTGACTTTTGTTTCTTAGGTGGAAGGGCCTGCCTATGTGTTCCAGGGCCTGTGGCTCAGAGTGGCCGGCTGGCTCCTGAAATTCGGCATTGCGCAGGATTCCTCCCAGACCAAAGCATGCACCAGAGGCAAGTCAGGCTGGATTGACAGTGCCAGCTACCTGCTGCAAACTGACACCAAGAACCTGGGCTGGTGACTTTTGTTTCTTAGGTGGAAGGGCCTGCCTATGTGTTGAAGGGCCTGCCTATGTGTTCCAGGGCCTGTGGCTCAGAGTGGCCGGCTGGCTCCTGAAATTCGGCATTGCGCAGGATGCCTCCCCGACTGAAGCTGGCACCAGTGGCAAGTCAGGCTGGATTGACAGTGCCAAGTACCTGCTGCAAACTGACACCAATAACCTGGGCAGGTGACTTTTTTTTCTTAGGTGGAAGGGCCTGCCTATGTGTTTTAGGGCCTGTGGCTCAGAGTGGCCGGCTGGCTCCTGAAATTCGGCATTGCGCAGGATTCCTCCCCGAGTGAAGCTGGCACCCGTGGCAAGTCAAGCTGGATTGACAGTGCCAAGTACCTGCTGCAAACTGACACCAAGAACCTGGGCTGTTCTCTTTTGTTTCTTAGGTGGAAGGGCCTGCCTATGTGTTCCAGGGCCTGTGGCTCAGAGTGGCCGGCTGGCTCCTGAAATTCGGCATTGCGCAGGATTCCTCCCCGAGTGAAGCATGCACCAGAGCCAAGTCAGGCTGGCTTGACAGTGCCAAGTACCTGCTGCAAACTGACACCAAGAACCTGGGCTGGTGACTTTTGTTTCTTAGGTGGAAGGGCCTGCCTATATGTTCCAGGGCCTGTGGCTCAGAGTGGCCAGCTGGCTCCTGAAATTCGGCATTGCGCAGGATTCCTCCCCGAGTGAAGCTGGCACCAGAGCCAAGTCAGGCTAGCTTGACAGTGCCAAGTACCTCCTGAAAACTGACACCAAGAACCTGGGCTGGTGACTTTTGTTTCTTAGGTGGAAGGGCCTGCCTATGTGTTCCAGGGCCTGTGGCTCAGAGTGGCTGGCTGGCTCCTGAAATTCGGCATTGCGCAGGATTCCTCCCAGACCAAAGCATGCACCAGAGCCAAGTCAGGCTGGATTGACAGTGCCAAGTACCTGCTGCAAACTGACACCAAGAACCTGGGAAGGTGACTTTTGTTACTTAGGTGGAAGGGCCTGCCTATGTGTTCCAGGGCCTGTGGCTCAGAGTGGCCGGCTGGCTCCTGAAATTCGGCATTGCGCAGGATTCCTCCCAGACCAAAGCATGCACCAGAGGCAAGTCAGGCTGGATTGACAGTGCCAGCTACCTGCTGCAAACTGACACCAAGAACCTGGGCTGGTGACTTTTGTTTCTTAGGTGGAAGGGCCTGCCTATGTGTTGAAGGGCCTGCCTATGTGTTCCAGGGCCTGTGGCTCAGAGTGGCCGGCTGGCTCCTGAAATTCGGCATTGCGCAGGATTCCTCCCCGACTGAAGCTGGCACAAGTGGCAAGTCAGGCTGGACTGACAGTGCCAAGTACCTGCTGCAAACTGACACCAAGAACCTGGGCAGGTGACTTTTTTTTCTTAGGTGGAAGGGCCTGCCTATGTGTTTTAGGGCCTGTGGCTCAGAGTGGCCGGCTGGCTCCTGAAATTCGGCATTGCGCAGGATTCCTCCCCGAGTGAAGCTGGCACCCGTGGCAAGTCAGGCTGGATTGACAGTGCCAAGTACCTGCTGCAAACTGACACCAAGAACCTGGGCTGTTCTCTTTTGTTTCTTAGGTGGAAGGGCCTGCCTATGTGTTCCAGGGCCTGTGGCTCAGAGTGGCCAGCTGGCTCCTGAAATTCGGCATTGCGCAGGATTCCTCCCCGAGTGAAGCATGCACCAGAGCCAAGTCAGGCTGGCTTGACAGTGCCAAGTACCTGCTGCAAACTGACACCAAGAACCTGGGCTGGTGACTTTTGTTTCTTAGGTGGAAGGGCCTGCCTATGTGTTCCAGGGCCTGTGGCTCAGAGTGGCCGGCTGGCTGCTGAAATTCGGCATTGCGCAGGATTCCTCCCAGACCAAAGCATGCACCAGAGCCAAGTCAGGCTGGATTGACAGTGCCAAGTACCTGCTGCAAACTGACACCAAGAACCTGGGCTGGTGACTTTTGTTTCTTAGGTGGAAGGGCCTGCCTATGTGTTCCAGGGCCTGTGGCTCAGAGTGGCCAGCTGGCTCCTGAAATTCGGCATTGCGCAGGATTCCTCCCCGAGTGAAGCTGGCACCAGAGCCAAGTCAGGCTGGCTTGACAGTGCCAAGTACCTCCTGAAAACTGACACCAAGAACCTGGGTTGTTCTCTTTTGTTTCTTAGGTGGAAGGGCCTGCCTATGTGTTCCAGGGCCTGTGGCTCAGAGTGGCCGGCTGGCTCCTGAAATTCGGCATTGCGCAGGATTCCTCCCTGAGTGAAGCATGCACCAGAGCCAAGTCAGGCTGGCTTGACAGTGCCAAGTACCTGCTGCAAACTGACACCAAGAACCTGGGCAGGTGACTTTTTTTTCTTAGGTGGAAGGGCCTGCCTATGTGTTTTAGGGCCTGTGGCTCAGAGTGGCCGGCTGGCTCCTGAAATTCGGCATTGCGCAGGATTCCTCCCCGAGTGAAGCATGCACCCGTGGCAAGTCAGGCTGGATTGACAGTGCCAAGTACCTGCTGCAAACTGACACCAAGAACCTGGGTTGTTCTCTTTTGTTTCTTAGGTGGAAGGGCCTGCCTATGTGTTCCAGGGCCTGTGGCTCAGAGTGGCCAGCTGGCTCCTGAAATTCGGCATTGCGCAGGATTCCTCCCAGACCAAAGCATGCACCAGTGGCAAGTCAGGCTGGATTGACAGTGCCAAGTACCTGCTGCAAACTGACACCAAGAACCTGGGCTGCTCTCTTTTGTTTCTTAGGTGGAAGGGCCTGCCTATGTGTTCCAGGGCCTGTGGCTCAGAGTGGCCAGCTGGCTCCTGAAATTCGGCATTGAGCAGGATTCCTCCCCGAGTGAAGCATGCACCAGAGCCAAGTCAGGCTGGCTTGACAGTGCCAAGTACCTGCTGCAAACTGACACCAAGAACCTGGGCTGGTGACTTTTGTTTCTTAGGTGGAAGGGCCTGCCTATGTGTTCCAGGGCCTGTGGCTCAGAGTGGCCGGCTGGCTCCTGAAATTCGGCATTGCGCAGGATTCCTCCCAGACCAAAGCATGCACCAGAGGCAAGTCAGGCTGGATTGACAGTGCCATGTACCTCCTGCAAACTGACACCAAGAACCTGGGCTGGTGACTTTTGTTTCTTAGGTGGAAGGGCCTGCCTATGTGTTCCAGGGCCTGTGGCTCAGAGTGGCCGGCTGGCTCCTGAAATTCGGCATTGCACAGGATTCCTCCCAGACCAAAGCATGCACCAGAGCCAAGTCAGGCTGGATTGACAGTGCCAAGTACCTGCTGCAAACTGACACCAAGAACCTGGGCTGGTGACTTTTCTTTCTTAGGTGGAAGGGCCTGCCTATGTGTTCCAGGGCCTGTGGCTCAGAGTGGCCGGCTGGCTCCTGAAATTCGGCATTGCGCAGGATGCCTCCCCGACTGAAGCTGGCACCAGTGGCAAGTCAGGCTGGATTGACAGTGCCAAGTACCTGCTGCAAACTGACACCAAGAACCTGGGCAGGTGACTTTTTTTTCTTAGGTGGAAGGGCCTGCCTATGTGTTTTAGGGCCTGTGGCTCAGAGTGGCCGGCTGGCTCCTGAAATTCGGCATTGCGCAGGATTCCTCCCCGACTTAAGCTGGCACCCGTGGATAGTCAGGCTGGATTGACAGTGCCAAGTACCTGCTGCAAACTGACACCAAGAACCTGGGCTGGTGACTTTTTTTTGGTAGATGGAAGGGCCTGCCTATGTGTTCCAGGGCCTGTGGCTCAGAGTGGCCGGCTGGCCCCGAAAATTCGGCATTGCGCAGGATTCCTCCCAGACCAAAGCATGCACCAGAGCCAAGTCAGGCTGGATTGACAGTGCCAAGTACCTGCTGCAAACTGACACCAAGAACCTGGGCAGGTGACTTTTGTTTCTTAGGTGGAAGGGCCTGCCTACGTGTTCCCGGGCCTGTGGCTCAGAGTGGCCGGCCGGCTCCTGAAATTCGGCATTGCGCAGGATTCCTCCCCGACTGAAGCATGCACCAGAGCCAAGTCAGGCTGGATTGACAGTGCCAAGTACCTCCTGAAAACTGACACCAAGAACCTGGGTTGTTCTCTTTTGTTTCTTAGGTGGAAGGGCCTGCTTATGTGTTCAATGGCCTGTGGCTCAGAGTGGCCGGCTGGCGCCTGGAATTCGGCATTGCGCAGGATGCCTCCCAAACCAAAGCATGCACCAGAGCCAAGTCAGGCTGGCTTGACAGTGCCAAGTACCTCCTGCAAGCTGACACCAAGAACCTGGGTTGTTCTCTTTTGTTTCTTAGGTGGAAGGGCCTGCCTATGTGTTCCAGGGCCTGTGGCTCAGAGTGGCCGGCTGGCTCCTGAAATTCGGCATTGCGCCGGATTTCTCCCAGACCAAAGCATGCACCAGTGGCAAGTCAGGCTGGATTGACAGTGCCAAGTACCTGCTGCAAACTGACACCAAGAACCTGGGCTGCTCTCTTTTGTTTCTTAGGTGGAAGGGCCTGCCTATGTGTTCCAGGGCCTGTGGCTCAGAGTGGCCAGCTGGCTCCTGAAATTCGGCATTGCGCAGGATTCCTCCCCGAGTGAAGCATGCACCAGAGCCAAGTCAGGCTGGCTTGACAGTGCCAAGTACCTGCTGCAAACTGACACCAAGAACCTGGGCTGGTGACTTTTGTTTCTTAGGTGGAAGGGCCTGCCTATGTGTTCCAGGGCCTGTGGCTCAGAGTGGCCAGCTGGCTCCTGAAATTCGGCATTGCGCAGGATTCCTCCCCGAGTGAAGCTGGCACCAGAGCCAAGTCAGGCTAGCTTGACAGTGCCAAGTACCTCCTGAAAACTGACACCAAGAACCTGGGCTGGTGACTTTTGTTTCTTAGGTGGAAGGGCCTGCCTATGTGTTCCAGGGCCTGTGGCTCAGAGTGGCTGGCTGGCTCCTGAAATTCGGCATTGCGCAGGATTCCTCCCAGACCAAAGCATGCACCAGAGCCAAGTCAGGCTGGATTGACAGTGCCAAGTACCTGCTGCAAACTGACACCAAGAACCTGGGCAGGTGACTTTTGTTTCTTAGGTGGAAGGGCCTGCCTATGTGTTCCAGGGCCTGTGGCTCAGAGTGGCCGGCTGGCTCCTGAAATTCGGCATTGCGCAGGATTCCTCCCAGACCAAAGCATGCACCAGAGCCAAGTCAGGCTGGATTGACAGTGCCAAGTACCTGCTGCAAACTGACACCAAGAACCTGGGCTGGTGACTTTTGTTTCTTAGGTGGAAGGGCCTGCCTATGTGTTGAAGGGCCTGCCTATGTGTTCCAGGGCCTGTGGCTCAGAGTGGCCGGCTGGCTCCTGAAATTCGGCATTGCGCAGGATGCCTCCCCGACTGAAGCTGGCACCAGTGGCAAGTCAGGCTGGATTGACAGTGCCAAGTACCTGCTGCAAACTGACACCAAGAACCTGGGCAGGTGACTTTTTTTTCTTAGGTGGAAGGGCCTGCCTATGTGTTTTAGGGCCTGTGGCTCAGAGTGGCCGGCTGGCTCCTGAAATTCGGCATTGCGCAGGATTCCTCCCCGAGTGAAGCTGGCACCCGTGGCAAGTCAGGCTGGATTGACAGTGCCAAGTACCTGCTGCAAACTGACACCAAGAACCTGGGCTGTTCTCTTTTGTTTCTTAGGTGGAAGGGCCTGCCTATGTGTTCCAGGGCCTGTGGCTCAGAGTGGCCAGCTGGCTCCTGAAATTCGGCATTGCGCAGGATTCCTCCCCGAGTGAAGCATGCACCAGAGCCAAGTCAGGCTGGCTTGACAGTGCCAAGTACCTGCTGCAAACTGACACCAAGAACCTGGGCTGGTGACTTTTGTTTCTTAGGTGGAAGGGCCTGCCTATATGTTCCAGGGCCTGTGGCTCAGAGTGGCCAGCTGGCTCCTGAAATTCGGCATTGCGCAGGATTCCTCCCCGAGTGAAGCTGGCACCAGAGCCAAGTCAGGCTAGCTTGACAGTGCCAAGTACCTCCTGAAAACTGACACCAAGAACCTGGGCTGGTGACTTTTGTTTCTTAGGTGGAAGGGCCTGCCTATGTGTTCCAGGGCCTGTGGCTCAGAGTGGCTGGCTGGCTCCTGAAATTCGGCATTGCGCAGGATTCCTCCCAGACCAAAGCATGCACCAGAGCCAAGTCAGGCTGGATTGACAGTGCCAAGTACCTGCTGCAAACTGACACCAAGAACCTGGGAAGGTGACTTTTGTTACTTAGGTGGAAGGGCCTGCCTATGTGTTCCAGGGCCTGTGGCTCAGAGTGGCCGGCTGGCTCCTGAAATTCGGCATTGCGCAGGATTCCTCCCAGACCAAAGCATGCACCAGAGGCAAGTCAGGCTGGATTGACAGTGCCAGCTACCTGCTGCAAACTGACACCAAGAACCTGGGCTGGTGACTTTTGTTTCTTAGGTGGAAGGGCCTGCCTATGTGTTGAAGGGCCTGCCTATGTGTTCCAGGGCCTGTGGCTCAGAGTGGCCGGCTGGCTCCTGAAATTCGGCATTGCGCAGGATTCCTCCCCGACTGAAGCTGGCACAAGTGGCAAGTCAGGCTGGACTGACAGTGCCAAGTACCTGCTGCAAACTGACACCAAGAACCTGGGCAGGTGACTTTTTTTTCTTAGGTGGAAGGGCCTGCCTATGTGTTTTAGGGCCTGTGGCTCAGAGTGGCCGGCTGGCTCCTGAAATTCGGCATTGCGCAGGATTCCTCCCCGAGTGAAGCTGGCACCCGTGGCAAGTCAGGCTGGATTGACAGTGCCAAGTACCTGCTGCAAACTGACACCAAGAACCTGGGCTGTTCTCTTTTGTTTCTTAGGTGGAAGGGCCTGCCTATGTGTTCCAGGGCCTGTGGCTCAGAGTGGCCAGCTGGCTCCTGAAATTCGGCATTGCGCAGGATTCCTCCCCGAGTGAAGCATGCACCAGAGCCAAGTCAGGCTGGCTTGACAGTGCCAAGTACCTGCTGCAAACTGACACCAAGAACCTGGGCTGGTGACTTTTGTTTCTTAGGTGGAAGGGCCTGCCTATGTGTTCCAGGGCCTGTGGCTCAGAGTGGCCGGCTGGCTGCTGAAATTCGGCATTGCGCAGGATTCCTCCCAGACCAAAGCATGCACCAGAGCCAAGTCAGGCTGGATTGACAGTGCCAAGTACCTGCTGCAAACTGACACCAAGAACCTGGGCTGGTGACTTTTGTTTCTTAGGTGGAAGGGCCTGCCTATGTGTTCCAGGGCCTGTGGCTCAGAGTGGCCAGCTGGCTCCTGAAATTCGGCATTGCGCAGGATTCCTCCCCGAGTGAAGCTGGCACCAGAGCCAAGTCAGGCTGGCTTGACAGCTCCAAGTACCTCCTGAAAACTGACACCAAGAACCTGGGTTGTTCTCTTTTGTTTCTTAGGTGGAAGGGCCTGCCTATGTGTTCCAGGGCCTGTGGCTCAGAGTGGCCGGCTGGCTCCTGAAATTCGGCATTGCACAGGATTCCTCCCAGATCAAAGCATGCACCAGAGCCAAGTCAGGCTGGCTTGACAGTGCCAAGTACCTGCTGCAAACTGACACCAATAACCTGGGCAGGTGACTTTTTTTTCTTAGGTGGAAGGGCCTGCCTATGTGTTTTAGGGCCTGTGGCTCAGAGTGGCCGGCTGGCTCCTGAAATTCGGCATTGCGCAGGATTCCTCCCCGAGTGAAGCATGCACCCGTGGCAAGTCAGGCTGGATTGACAGTGCCAAGTACCTGCTGCAAACTGACACCAAGAACCTGGGTTGTTCTCTTTTGTTTCTTAGGTGGAAGGGCCTGCCTATGTGTTCCAGGGCCTGTGGCTCAGAGTGGCCAGCTGGCTCCTGAAATTCGGCATTGCGCAGGATTCCTCCCAGACCAAAGCATGCACCAGTGGCAAGTCAGGCTGGATTGACAGTGCCAAGTACCTGCTGCAAACTGACACCAAGAACCTGGGCTGCTCTCTTTTGTTTCTTAGGTGGAAGGGCCTGCCTATGTGTTCCAGGGCCTGTGGCTCAGAGTGGCCAGCTGGCTCCTGAAATTCGGCATTGAGCAGGATTCCTCCCCGAGTGAAGCATGCACCAGAGCCAAGTCAGGCTGGCTTGACAGTGCCAAGTACCTGCTGCAAACTGACACCAAGAACCTGGGCTGGTGACTTTTGTTTCTTAGGTGGAAGGGCCTGCCTATGTGTTCCAGGGCCTGTGGCTCAGAGTGGCCGGCTGGCTCCTGAAATTCGGCATTGCGCAGGATTCCTCCCAGACCAAAGCATGCACCAGAGGCAAGTCAGGCTGGATTGACAGTGCCATGTACCTCCTGCAAACTGACACCAAGAACCTGGGCTGGTGACTTTTGTTTCTTAGGTGGAAGGGCCTGCCTATGTGTTCCAGGGCCTGTGGCTCAGAGTGGCCAGCTGGCTCCTGAAATTCGGCATTGCGCAGGATTCCTCCCCGAGTGAAGCTGGCACAAGAGCCAAGTCAGGCTGGCTTGACAGTGCCAAGTACCTCCTGAAAACTGACACCAAGAACCTGGGCTGGTGACTTTTGTTTCTTAGGTGGAAGGGCCTGCCTATGTGTTCCAGGGCCTGTGGCTCAGAGTGGCTGGCTGGCTCCTGAAATTCGGCATTGCGCAGGATTCCTCCCAGACCAAAGCATGCACCAGAGCCAAGTCAGGCTGGATTGACAGTGCCAAGTACCTGCTGCAAACTGACACCAAGAACCTGGGCTGGTGACTTTTGTTTCTTAGGTGGAAGGGCCTGCCTATGTGTTCCAGGGCCTGTGGCTCAGAGTGGCCGGCTGGCTCCTGAAATTCGGCATTGCGCAGGATTCCTCCCCGAGTGAAGCATGCACCAGAGCCAAGTCAGGCTGGCTTGACAGTGCCAAGTACCTGCTGCAAACTGACATCAAGAACCTGGGTTGTTCTCTTTTGTTTCTTAGGTGGAAGGGCCTGCCTATGTGTTCCAGGGCCTGTGGCTCAGAGTGGCCGGCTGGCTCCTGAAATTCGGCATTGCGCAGGATTCCTCCCAGACCAAAGCATGCACCAGAGCCAAGTCAGGCTGGATTGACAGTGCCAAGTACCTGCTGCAAACTGACACCAAGAACCTGGGCAGGTGACTTTTGTTTCTTAGGTGGAAGGGCCTGCCTATGTGTTCCAGGGCCTGTGGCTCAGAGTGACCGGCTGGCTCCTGAAATTCGGCATTGCACAGGATTCCTCCCCGACTTAAGCTGGCACCAGAGCCAAGTCAGGCTGGATTGACAGTGCCAAGTACCTGCTGCAAACTGACACCAAGAACCTGGGCTGGTGACTTTTCTTTCTTAGGTGGAAGGGCCTGCCTATGTGTTCCAGGGCCTGTGGCTCAGAGTGGCCGGCTGGCTCCTGAAATTCGGCATTGCGCAGGATTCCTCCCCGAGTGAAGCTGGCACCAGAGCCAAGTCAGGCTGGCTTGACAGTGCCAAGTACCTCCTGAAAACTGACACCAAGAACCTGGGCTGGTGACTTTTGTTTCTTAGGTGGAAGGGCCTGCCTATGTGTTCCAGGGCCTCTGGCTCAGAGTAGCCGGCTGGCTCCTGAAATTCGGCATTGCGCAGGATTCCTCCCAGACCAAAGCATGCACCAGAGCCAAGTCAGGCTGGATTGACAGTGCCAAGTACCTCCTGCAAACTGACACCAAGAACCTGGGCTGGTGACTTTTGTTTCTTAGGTGGAAGGGCCTGCCTATGTGTTCCAGGGTCTGTGGCTCAGAGTGGCCGGCTGGCTCCTGAAATTCGGCATTGCGCAGGATTCCTCCCAGACCAAAGCATGCACCAGAGCCAAGTCAGGCTGGATTGACAGTGCCAAGTACCTGCTGCAAACTGACACCAAGAACTTGGGCTGGTGACTTTTGTTTCTTAGGTGGAAGGGCCTGCCTATGTGTTCCCGGGCCTGTGGCTCAGAGTGGCCGGCTGGCTCCTGAAATTCGGCATTGCGCAGGATGCCTCCCCGACTGAAGCTGGCACCAGTGGCAAGTCAGGCTGGATTGACAGTGCCAAGTACCTGCTGCAAACTGACACCAAGAACCTGGGTTGTTCTCTTTTGTTTCTTAGGTGGAAGGGCCTGCCTATGTGTTCCAGGGCCTGTGGCTCAGAGTGGCCAGCTGGCTCCTGAAATTCGGCATTGCGCAGGATTCCTCCAAGACCAAAGCATGCACCAGAGCCAAGTCAGGCTGGATTGACAGTGCCAAGTACCTCCTGCAAACTGACACCAAGAACCTGGGCTGGTGACTTTTGTTTCTTAGGTGGAAGGGCCTGCCTATGTGTTCCAGGGCCTGTGGCTCAGAGTGGCCGGCTGGCTCCTGAAATTCGGCATTGCGCAGGATTCCTCCCAGACCAAAGCATGCACCAGAGCCAAGTCAGGCTGGATTGACAGTGCCAAGTACCTGCTGCAAACTGACACCAAGAACCTGGGCTGCTGACTTTTGTTTCTTAGGTGGAAGGGCCTGCCTATGTGTTCCAGGGCCTGTGGCTCAGAGTGGCCGGCTGGCTCCTGAAATTCGGCATTGCGCAGGATTCCTCCCAGACCAAAGCATGCACCAGTGGCAAGTCAGGCTGGATTGACAGTGCCAAGTACCTGCTGCAAACTGACACCAAGAACCTGGGCTGCTCTCTTTTGTTTCTTAGGTGGAAGGGCCTGCCTATGTGTTCCAGGGCCTGTGGCTCAGAGTGGCCAGCTGGCTCCTGAAATTCGGCATTGCGCAGGATTCCTCCCCGAGTGAAGCTGGCACCAGAGCCAAGTCAGGCTAGCTTGACAGTGCCAAGTACCTGCTGCAAACTGACACCAAGAACCTGGGCTGGTGACTTTTGTTTCTTAGGTGGAAGGGCCTGCCTATGTGTTCCAGGGCCTGTGGCTCAGAGTGGCCGGCTGGCTCCTGAAATTCGGCATTGCGCAGGATTCCTCCCAGACCAAAGCATGCACCAGAGCCAAGTCAGGCTGGATTGACAGTGCCAAGTACCTGCTGCAAACTGACACCAAGAACCTGGGCTGGTGACTTTTGTTTCTTAGGTGGAAGGGCCTGCCTATGTGTTCCAGGGCCTGTGGCTCAGAGTGGCCGGCTGGCTCCTGAAATTCGGCATTGCGCAGGATTCCTCCCAGACCAAAGCATGCACCAGAGGCAGGTCAGGCTGGATTGACAGTGCCAAGTACCTCCTGCAAACTGACACCAAGAACCTGGGCTGGTGACTTTTGTTTCTTAGGTGGAAGGGCCTGCCTATGTGTTCCAGGGCCTGTGGCTCAGAGTGGCCGGCTGGCTCCTGAAATTCGGCATTGCACAGGATTCCTCCCCGACTTAAGCTGGCACCAGAGCCAAGTCAGGCTGGCTTGACAGTGCCAAGTACCTGCTGCAAACTGACACCAAGAACCTGGGCTGGTGACTTTTCTTTCTTAGGTGGAAGGGCCTGCCTATGTGTTCCAGGGCCTGTGGCTCAGAGTGGCCGGCTGGCTCCTGAAATTCGGCATTGCGCAGGATGCCTCCCCTAGTGAAGCATGCACCAGAGCCAAGTCAGGCTGGCTTGACAGTGCCAAGTACCTGCTGCAAACTGACACCAAGAACCAGGGCTGGTGACTTTTTTTTCTTAGATTGAAGGGCCTGCCTATGTGTTCCAGGGCCTGTGGCTCAGAGTGGCCGGCTGGCTCCTGAAATTCGGCATTGCGCAGGATTCCTCCCAGACCAAAGCATGCACCAGAGGCAGGTCAGGCTGGATTGACAGTGCCAAGTACCTCCTGCAAACTGACACCAAGAACCTGGGCTGGTGACTTTTGTTTCTTAGGTGGAAGGGCCTGCCTATGTGTTCCAGGGCCTGTGGCTCAGAGTGACCGGCTGGCTCCTGAAATTCGGCATTGCACAGGATTCCTCCCCGACTTAAGCTGGCACCAGAGCCAAGTCAGGCTGGATTGACAGTGCCAAGTACCTGCTGCAAACTGACACCAAGAACCTGGGCTGGTGACTTTTCTTTCTTAGGTGGAAGGGCCTGCCTATGTGTTCCAGGGCCTGTGGCTCAGAGTGGCCGGCTGGCTCCTGAAATTCGGCATTGCGCAGGATGCCTCCCCTAGTGAAGCATGCACCAGAGCCAAGTCAGGCTGGCTTGACAGTGCCAAGTACCTGCTGCAAACTGACACCAAGAACCAGGGCTGGTGACTTTTTTTTCTTAGATTGAAGGGCCTGCCTATGTGTTCCAGGGCCTGTGGCTCAGAGTGGCCGGCTGGCTCCTGAAATTCGGCATTGCGCAGGATTCCTCCCCGACTGAAGCATGCACCAGAGCCAAGTCAGGCTGGCTTGACAGTGCCAAGTACCTCCTGCAAACTGACACAAAGAACCTGGGTTGTTCTCTTTTGTTTCTTAGGTGGAAGGGCCTGCCTATGTGTTCCAGGGCCTGTGGCTCAGAGTGGCCGGCTGTCTCCTGAAATTCGGCATTGCACAGGATTCCTCCCAGACCAAAGCATGCACCAGAGCCAAGTCAGGCTGGATTGACAGTGCCAAGTACCTGCTGCAAACTGACACCAAGAACCTGGGCTGGTGACTTTTGTTTCTTAGGTGGAAGGGCCTGCCTATGTGTTCCAGGGCCTGTGGCTCAGAGTGGCCGGCTGGCTCCTGAAATTCGGCATTGAGCAGGATTCCTCCCAGACCAAAGCATGCACCAGAGCCAAGTCAGGCTGGATTGACAGTGCCAAGTACCTGCTGCAAACTGACCCCAAGAACCTGGGCAGGTGACTTTTGTTTCTTAGGTGGAAGGGCCTGCCTATGTGTTCCAGGGCCTGTGGCTCAGAGTGACCGGCTGGCTCCTGAAATTCGGCATTGCGCAGGATGCCTCCCCGACTGAAGCTGGCACCAGTGGCAAGTCAGGCTGGATTGACAGTGCCAAGTACCTGCTGCAAACTGACACCAAGAACCTGGGCTGGTGACTTTTTTTTCTTAGATGGAAGGGCCTGCCTATGTGTTCCAGGGCCTGTGGCTCAGAGTGGCCGGCTGGCTCCGGAAATTCGGCATTGCGCAGGATTCCTCCCAGACCAAAGCATGCACCAGAGCCAAGTCAGGCTGGATTGACAGTGCCAAGTACCTGCTGCAAACTGACACCAAGAACCTGGGCAGGTGACTTTTGTTTCTTAGGTGGAAGGGCCTGCCTACGTGTTCCCGGGCCTGTGGCTCAGAGTGGCCGGCCGGCTCCTGAAATTCGGCATTGCGCAGGATTCCTCCCCGACTGAAGCATGCACCAGAGCCAAGTCAGGCTGGATTGACAGTGCCAAGTACCTCCTGAAAACTGACACCAAGAACCTGGGTTGTTCTCTTTTGTTTCTTAGGTGGAAGGGCCTGCTTATGTGTTCAATGGCCTGTGGCTCAGAGTGGCCGGCTGGCGCCTGGAATTCGGCATTGCGCAGGATGCCTCCCAAACCAAAGCATGCACCAGAGCCAAGTCAGGCTGGCTTGACAGTGCCAAGTACCTCCTGCAAGCTGACACCAAGAACCTGGGTTGTTCTCTTTTGTTTCTTAGGGTGAAGGGCCTGCCTATGTGTTCCATAGCCTGTGGCTCTGAATGGCCCGCTGGCTCCTGAAATTCGGCATTGCGCAGGATTCCTCCCCGACTGAAGCTGGCACAAGAGCCAAGTCAGGCTGGCTTGACAGTGCCAAGTACCTGCTGCAAACTGACACCAAGAACCTGGGCTGGTGACTTTTGTTTCTTAGGTGGAAGGGCCTGCCTATGTGTTCCAGGGTCTGTGGCTCAGAGTGGCCGGCTGGCTCCTGAAATTCGGCATTGCGCAGGATGCCTCCCCGACTGAAGCTGGCACCAGTGGCAAGTCAGGCTGGATTGACAGTGCCAAGTACCTGCTGCAAACTGACACCAAGAACCTGGGCAGGTGACTTTTTTTTCTTAGGTGGAAGGGCCTGCCTATGTGTTTTAGGGCCTGTGGCTCAGAGTGGCCGGCTGGCTCCTGAAATTCGGCATTGCGCAGGATTCCTCCCCGAGTGAAGCATGCACCCGTGGCAAGTCAGGCTGGATTGACAGTGCCAAGTACCTGCTGCAAACTGACACCAAGAACCTGGGCAGGTGACTTTTGTTTCTTAGGTGGAAGGGCCTGCCTATGTGTTCCAGGGCCTGTGGCTCAGAGTGGCCGGCTGGCTCCTGAAATTCGGCATTGCGCAGGATTCCTCCCAGACCAAAGCATGCACCAGACGCAAGTCAGGCTGGATTGACAGTGCCAAGTACCTGCTGCAAACTGACACCAAGAACCTGGGCTGGTGACTTTTGTTTCTTAGGTGGAAGGGCCTGCCTATGTGTTCCAGGGCCTGTGGCTCAGAGTGGCCGGCTGGCTCCTGAAATTCGGCATTGCACAGGATTCCTCCCCGACTTAAGGTGGCACCAGAGCCAAGTCAGGCTGGCTTGACAGTGCCAAGTACCTGCTGCAAACTGACACCAAGAACCTGGGCTGGTGACTTTTTTTTCTTAGATTGAAGGGCCTGCCTATGTGTTCCAGGGCCTGTGGCTCAGAGTGGCCGGCTGGCTCCTGAAATTCGGCATTGCGCAGGATTCCTCCCCGAGTGAAGCATGCACCAGAGCCAAGTCAGGCTGGCTTGACAGTGCCAAGTACCTCCTGCAAACTGACACCAAGAACCTGGGTTGTTCTCTTTTGTTTCTTAGGTGGAAGGGCCTGCCTATGTGTTCCAGGGCCTGTGGCTCAGAGTGGCCGGCTGGCTCCTGAAATTCGGCATTGCGCAGGATTCCTCCCCGAGTGAAGCATGCACCAGAGCCAAGTCAGGCTGGCTTGACAGTGCCAAGTACCTCCTGCAAACTGACACCAAGAACCTGGGCTGGTGACTTTTGTTTCTTAGGTGGAAGGGCCTGCCTATGTGTTCCAGGGCCTGTGGCTCAGAGTGGCCGGCTGGCTCCTGAAATTCGGCATTGCGCAGGATTCCTCCAAGACCAAAGCATGCACCAGAGCCAAGTCAGGCTGGATTGACAGTGCCAAGTACCTCCTGCAAACTGACACCAAGAACCTGGGCAGGTGACTTTTCTTTCTTAGGTGGAAGGGCCTGCCTATGTGTTCCAGGGCCTGTGGCTCAGAGTGGCCGGCTGGCTCCTGAAATTCGGCATTGCGCATAATTCCTCCCAGACCAAAGCATGCACCAGAGCCAAGTCAGGCTGGATTGACAGTGCCAAGTACCTGCTGCAAACTGACACCAAGAACCTGGGCTGGTGACTTTTGTTTCTTAGGTGGAAGGGCCTGCCTATGTGTTCCAGGGCCTGTGGCTCAGAGTGACCGGCTGGCTCCTGAAATTCGGCATTGCACAGGATTCCTCCCCGACTTAAGCTGGCACCAGAGCCAAGTCAGGCTGGCTTGACAGTGCCAAGTACCTGCTGCAAACTGACACCAAGAACCTGGGCTGGTGACTTTTCTTTCTTAGGTGGAAGGGCCTGCCTATGTGTTCCAGGGCCTGTGGCTCAGAGTGGCCGGCTGGCTCCTGAAATTCGGCATTGCGCAGGATGCCTCCCCTAGTGAAGCATGCACCAGAGCCAAGTCAGGCTGGCTTGACAGTGCCAAGTACCTGCTGCAAACTGACACCAAGAACCAGGGCTGGTGACTTTTTTTTCTTAGATTGAAGGGCCTGCCTATGTGTTCCAGGGCCTGTGGCTCAGAGTGGCCGGCTGGCTCCTGAAATTCGGCATTGCGCAGGATTCCTCCCCGAGTGAAGCATGCACCAGAGCCAAGTCAGGCTGGATTGACAGTGCCAAGTACCTGCTGCAAACTGACACCAAGAACCTGGGTTGTTCTCTTTTGTTTCTTAGGTGGAAGGGCCTGCCTATGTGTTCCAGGGCCTGTGGCTCAGAGTGGCCGGCTGGCTCCTGAAATTCGGCATTGCACAGGATTCCTCCCAGACCAAAGCATGCACCAGAGCCAAGTCAGGCTGGATTGACAGTGCCAAGTACCTGCTGCAAACTGACACCAAGAACCTGGGCAGGTGACTTTTGTTTCTTAGGTGGAAGGGCCTGCCTATGTGTTCCAGGGCCTGTGGCTCAGAGTAGCCGGCTGGCTCCTGAAATTCGGCATTGCGCAGGATTCCTCCCAGACCAAAGCATGCACCAGAGGCAAGTCAGGCTGGATTGACAGTGCCAAGTACCTCCTGCAAACTGACACCAAGAACCTGGGCAGGTGACTTTTGTTTCTTAGGTGGAAGGGCCTGCCTATGTGTTCCAGGGCCTGTGGCTCAGAGTGGCCAGCTGGCTCCTGAAATTCGGCATTGCGCAGGATTCCTCCCCGAGTGAAGCATGCACCAGAGCCAAGTCAGGCTGGCTTGACAGTGCCAAGTACCTGCTGCAAACTGACACCAAGAACCTGGGCTGGTGACTTTTGTTTCTTAGGTGGAAAGGCCTGCCTATGTGTTCCAGGGCCTGTGGCTCAGAGTGGCCGGCTGGCTCCTGAAATTCGGCATTGCGCAGGATTCCTCCCAGACCAAAGCATGCACCAGAGCCAAGTCAGGCTGGATTGACAGTGCCAAGTACCTGCTGCAAACTGACACCAAGAACCTGGGCTGGTGACTTTTGTTTCTTAGGTGGAAGGGCCTGCCTATGTGTTCCAGGGCCTGTGGCTCAGAGTGGCCAGCTGGCTCCTGAAATTCGGCATTGCGCAGGATTCCTCCCCGAGTGAAGCTGGCACCAGAGCCAAGTCAGGCTGGCTTGACAGTGCCAAGTACCTCCTGAAAACTGACACCAAGAACCTGGGCTGGTGACTTTTGTTTCTTAGGTGGAAGGGCCTGCCTATGTGTTCCAGGGCCTGTGGCTCAGAGTGGCTGGCTGGCTCCTGAAATTCGGCATTGCGCAGGATTCCTCCCAGACCAAAGCTGGCACCAGTGGCAAGTCAGGCTGGATTGACAGTGCCAAGTACCTGCTGCAAACTGACACCAAGAACCTGGGCAGGTGACTTTTGTTTCTTAGGTGGAAGGGCCTGCCTATGTGTTCCAGGGCCTGTGGCTCAGAGTAGCCGGCTGGCTCCTGAAATTCGGCATTGCGCAGGATTCCTCCCAGACCAAAGCATGCACCAGAGGCAAGTCAGGCTGGATTGACAGTGCCAAGTACCTCCTGCAAACTGACACCAAGAACCTGGGCAGGTGACTTTTGTTTCTTAGGTGGAAGGGCCTGCCTATGTGTTCCAGGGCCTGTGGCTCAGAGTGGCCAGCTGGCTCCTGAAATTCGGCATTGCGCAGGATTCCTCCCCGAGTGAAGCATGCACCAGAGCCAAGTCAGGCTGGCTTGACAGTGCCAAGTACCTGCTGCAAACTGACACCAAGAACCTGGGCTGGTGACTTTTGTTTCTTAGGTGGAAAGGCCTGCCTATGTGTTCCAGGGCCTGTGGCTCAGAGTGGCCGGCTGGCTCCTGAAATTCGGCATTGCGCAGGATTCCTCCCAGACCAAAGCATGCACCAGAGCCAAGTCAGGCTGGATTGACAGTGCCAAGTACCTGCTGCAAACTGACACCAAGAACCTGGGCTGGTGACTTTTGTTTCTTAGGTGGAAGGGCCTGCCTATGTGTTCCAGGGCCTGTGGCTCAGAGTGGCCAGCTGGCTCCTGAAATTCGGCATTGCGCAGGATTCCTCCCCGAGTGAAGCTGGCACCAGAGCCAAGTCAGGCTGGCTTGACAGTGCCAAGTACCTCCTGAAAACTGACACCAAGAACCTGGGCTGGTGACTTTTGTTTCTTAGGTGGAAGGGCCTGCCTATGTGTTCCAGGGCCTGTGGCTCAGAGTGGCTGGCTGGCTCCTGAAATTCGGCATTGCGCAGGATTCCTCCCAGACCAAAGCTGGCACCAGTGGCAAGTCAGGCTGGATTGACAGTGCCAAGTACCTGCTGCAAACTGACACCAAGAACCTGGGCAGGTGACTTTTGTTTCTTAGGTGGAAGGGCCTGCCTATGTGTTCCAGGGCCTGTGGCTCAGAGTGACCGGCTGGCTCCTGAAATTCGGCATTGCACAGGATTCCTCCCCGACTTAAGCTGGCACCAGAGCCAAGTCAGGCTGGATTGACAGTGCCAAGTACCTGCTGCAAACTGACACCAAGAACCTGGGCTGGTGACTTTTCTTTCTTAGGTGGAAGGGCCTGCCTATGTGTTCCAGGGCCTGTGGCTCAGAGTGGCCGGCTGGCTCCTGAAATTCGGCATTGCGCAGGATGCCTCCCCTAGTGAAGCATGCACCAGAGCCAAGTCAGGCTGGCTTGACAGTGCCAAGTACCTGCTGCAAACTGACACCAAGAACCAGGGCTGGTGACTTTTTTTTCTTA
Source organism: Haemorhous mexicanus (assembly GCF_027477595.1). NCBI lineage: Eukaryota > Metazoa > Chordata > Aves > Passeriformes > Fringillidae > Haemorhous > Haemorhous mexicanus. The sequence goes on along the minus strand of NC_082347.1, from coordinate 3,794,419 downwards.
GATTGAAGGGCCTGCCTATGTGTTCCAGGGCCTGTGGCTCAGAGTGGCCGGCTGGCTCCTGAAATTCGGCATTGCACAGGATTCCTCCCCGAGTGAAGCATGCACCAGAGCCAAGTCAGGCTGGATTGACAGTGCCAAGTACCTCCTGCAAACTGACACCAAGAACCTGGGCAGGTGACTTTTGTTTCTTAGGTGGAAGGGCCTGCCTATGTGTTCCAGGGCCTGTGGCTCAGAGTGACCGGCTGGCTCCTGAAATTCGGCATTGCACAGGATTCCTCCCCGACTTAAGCTGGCACCAGAGCCAAGTCAGGCTGGATTGACAGTGCCAAGTACCTGCTGCAAACTGACACCAAGAACCTGGGCTGGTGACTTTTCTTTCTTAGGTGGAAGGGCCTGCCTATGTGTTCCAGGGCCTGTGGCTCAGAGTGGTCGGCTGGCTCCTGAAATTCGGCATTGCGCAGGATGCCTCCCCTAGTGAAGCATGCACCAGAGCCAAGTCAGGCTGGCTTGACAGTGCCAAGTACCTGCTGCAAACTGACACCAAGAACCAGGGCTGGTGACTTTTTTTTCTTAGATTGAAGGGCCTGCCTATGTGTTCCAGGGCCTGTGGCTCAGAGTGGCCGGCTGGCTCCTGAAATTCGGCATTGCACAGGATTCCTCCCCGAGTGAAGCATGCACCAGAGCCAAGTCAGGCTGGATTGACAGTGCCAAGTACCTCCTGCAAACTGACACCAAGAACCTGGGTTGTTCTCTTTTGTTTCTTAGGTGGAAGGGCCTGCCTATGTGTTCCAGGGCCTGTGGCTCAGAGTGGCCGGCTGGCTCCTGAAATTCGGCATTGCGCAGGATTCCTCCAAGACCAAAGCATGCACCAGGGCCAAGTCAGGCTGGATTGACAGTGCCAAATACCTCCTGCAAACTGACACCAAGAACCTGGGCAGGTGACTTTTGTTTCTTAGGTGGAAGGGCCTGCCTATGTGTTCCAGGGCCTGTGGCTCAGAGTGGCCGGCTGGCTCCTGAAATTCGGCATTGCGCAGGATTCCTCCAAGACCAAAGCATGCACCAGAGCCAAGTCAGGCTGGATTGACAGTGCCAAGTACCTGCTGCAAACTGACACCAAGAACCTGGGCAGGTGACTTTTGTTTCTTAGGTGGAAGGGCCTGCCTATGTGTTCCAGGGCCTGTGGCTCAGAGTGGCCGGCTGGCTCCTGAAATTCGGCATTGCACAGGATTCCTCCCCGACTTAAGCTGGCACCAGAGCCAAGTCAGGCTGGATTGACAGTGCCAAGTACCTGCTGCAAACTGACACCAAGAACCTGGGCTGGTGACTTTTCTTTCTTAGGTGGAAGGGCCTGCCTATGTGTTCCAGGGCCTGTGGCTCAGAGTGGCCGGCTGGCTCCTGAAATTCGGCATTGCGCAGGATGCCTCCCCTAGTGAAGCATGCACCAGAGCCAAGTCAGGCTGGATTGACAGTGCCAAGTACCTGCTGCAAACTGACACCAAGAACCAGGGCTGGTGACTTTTTTTTCTTAGATTGAAGGGCCTGCCTATGTGTTCCAGGGCCTGTGGCTCAGAGTGGCCGGCTGGCTCCTGAAATTCGGCATTGCGCAGGATTCCTCCCAGACCAAAGCATGCACCAGAGCCAAGTCAGGCTGGCTTGACAGTGCCAAGTACCTGCTGCAAACTGACACCAAGAACCTGGGTTGTTCTCTTTTGTTTCTTAGGTGGAAGGGCCTGCCTATGTGTTCCAGGGCCTGTGGCTCAGAGTGGCCGGCTGGCTCCTGAAATTCCGCATTGCACAGGATTCCTCCAAGACCAAAGCATGCACCAGAGCCAAGTCAGGCTGGATTGACAGTGCCAAGTACCTGCTGCAAACTGACACCAAGAACCTGGGCAGGTGACTTTTGTTTCTTAGGTGGAAGGGCCTGCCTATGTGTTCCAGGGCCTGTGGCTCAGAGTGGCCGGCTGGCTCCTGAAATTCGGCATTGCGCAGGATTCCTCCCAGACCAAAGCATGCACCAGTGGCAAGTCAGGCTGGATTGACAGTGCCAAGTACCTGCTGCAAACTGACACCAAGAACCTGGGCTGCTCTCTTTTGTTTCTTAGGTGGAAGGGCCTGCCTATGTGTTCCAGGGCCTGTGGCTCAGAGTGGCCAGCTGGCTCCTGAAATTCGGCATTGCGCAGGATTCCTCCCCGAGTGAAGCATGCACCAGAGCCAAGTCAGGCTGGCTTGACAGTGCCAAGTACCTGCTGCAAACTGACACCAAGAACCTGGGCTGGTGACTTTTGTTTCTTAGGTGGAAGGGCCTGCCTATGTGTTCCAGGGCCTGTGGCTCAGAGTGGCCGGCTGGCTCCTGAAATTCGGCATTGCGCAGGATTCCTCCCCGAGTGAAGCATGCACCAGAGGCAAGTCAGGCTGGATTGACAGTGCCAAGTACCTGCTGCAAACTGACACCAAGAACCTGGGCTGCTCTCTTTTGTTTCTTAGGTGGAAGGGCCTGCCTATGTGTTCCAGGGCCTGTGGCTCAGAGTGGCCAGCTGGCTCCTGAAATTCGGCATTGCGCAGGATTCCTCCCCGAGTGAAGCTGGCACCAGAGCCAAGTCAGGCTGGCTTGACAGTGCCAAGTACCTCCTGAAAACTGACACCAAGAACCTGGGCTGGTGACTTTTGTTTCTTAGGTGGAAGGGCCTGCCTATGTGTTCCAGGGCCTGTGGCTCAGAGTGGCCGGCTGGCTCCTGAAATTCGGCATTGCGCAGGATTCCTCCCAGACCAAAGCTGGCACCAGTGGCAAGTCAGGCTGGATTGACAGTGCCAAGTACCTGCTGCAAACTGACACCAAGAACCTGGGCTGGTGACTTTTGTTTCTTAGGTGGAAGGGCCTGCCTATGTGTTCCAGGGCCTGTGGCTCAGAGTGGCCGGCTGGCTCCTGAAATTCGGCATTGCACAGGATTCCTCCCCGACTTAAGCTGGCACCAGAGCCAAGTCAGGCTGGCTTGACAGTGCCAAGTACCTCCTGCAAACTGACACCAAGAACCTGGGCTGGTGACTTTTGTTTCTTAGGTGGAAGGGCCTGCCTATGTGTTCCAGGGCCTGTGGCTCAGAGTGGCCGGCTGGCTCCTGAAATTCGGCATTGCGCAGGATTCCTCCAAGACCAAAGCATGCACCAGGGGCAAGTCAGGCTGGATTGACAGTGCCAAGTACCTGCTGCAAACTGACACCAAGAACCTGGGCTGGTGACTTTTCTTTCTTAGGTGGAAGGGCCTGCCTATGTGTTCCAGGGCCTGTGGCTCAGAGTGACCGGCTGGCTCCTGAAATTCGGCATTGCACAGGATTCCTCCCCGACTTAAGCTGGCACCAGAGCCAAGTCAGGCTGGATTGACAGTGCCAAGTACCTGCTGCAAACTGACACCAAGAACCTGGGCTGGTGACTTTTCTTTCTTAGGTGGAAGGGCCTGCCTATGTGTTCCAGGGCCTGTGGCTCCGAGTGGCCGGCTGGCTCCTGAAATTCGGCATTGCGCAGGATGCCTCCCCTAGTGAAGCATGCACCAGAGGCAAGTCAGGCTGGCTTGACAGTGCCAAGTACCTGCTGCAAACTGACACCAAGAACCTGGGTTGTTCTCTTTTGTTTCTTAGGTGGAAGGGCCTGCCTATGTGTTCCATAGCCTGTGGCTCAGAATGGCCCGCTGGCTCCTGAAATTCGGCATTGCGCAGGTTTCCTCCCCGCCGGAAGCTGGCACAAGAGCCAAGTCAGGCTGGATTGACAGTGCCAAGTACCTCCTGCAAACTGACACCAAGAACCTGGGCAGGTGACTTTTGTTTCTTAGGTGGAAGGGCCTGCCTATGTGTTCCAGGGCCTGTGGCTCAGAGTGGCCGGCTGGCTCCTGAAATTCGGCATTGCACAGGATTCCTCCCCGACTTAAGCTGGCACCAGAGCCAAGTCAGGCTGGATTGACAGTGCCAAGTACCTGCTGCAAACTGACACCAAGAACCTGGGCTGGTGACTTTTCTTTCTTAGGTGGAAGGGCCTGCCTATGTGTTCCAGGGCCTGTGGCTCAGAGTGGCCGGCTGGCTCCTGAAATTCGGCATTGCGCAGGATGCCTCCCCTAGTGAAGCATGCACCAGAGCCAAGTCAGGCTGGCTTGACAGTGCCAAGTACCTGCTGCAAACTGACACCAAGAACCAGGGCTGGTGACTTTTTTTTCTTAGGTGGAAGGGCCTGCCTATGTGTTCCAGGGCCTGTGGCTCAGAGTGGCCGGCTGGCTCCTGAAATTCGGCATTGCGCAGGATTCCTCCCCGAGTGAAGCATGCACCAGAGCCAAGTCAGGCTGGCTTGACAGTGCCAAGTACCTCCTGCAAACTGACACCAAGAACCTGGGTTGTTCTCTTTTGTTTCTTAGGTGGAAGGGCCTGCCTATGTGTTCCAGGGCCTGTGGCTCAGAGTGGCCGGCTGGCTCCTGAAATTCGGCATTGCGCAGGATTCCTCCCCGAGTGAAGCATGCACCAGAGCCAAGTCAGGCTGGCTTGACAGTGCCAAGTACCTGCTGCAAACTGACACCAAGAACCTGGGTTGTTCTCTTTTGTTTCTTAGGTGGAAGGGCCTGCCTATGTGTTCCAGGGCCTGTGGCTCAGAGTGGCCGGCTGGCTCCTGAAATTCGGCATTGCGCAGGATTCCTCCAAGACCAAAGCATGCACCAGAGCCAAGTCAGGCTGGATTGACAGTGGCAAGTACCTCCTGCAAACTGACACCAAGAACCTGGGCAGGTGACTTTTGTTTCTTAGGTGGAAGGGCCTGCCTATGTGTTCCAGGGCCTGTGGCTCAGAGTGGCCGGCTGGCTCCTGAAATTCGGCATTGCGCAGGATTCCTCCAAGACCAAATCATGCACCAGAGCCAAGTCAGGCTGGATTGACAGTGCCAAGTACCTGCTGCAAACTGACACCAAGAACCTGGGCAGGTGACTTTTGTTTCTTAGGTGGAAGGGCCTGCCTATGTGTTCCAGGGCCTGTGGCTCAGAGTGGCCGGCTGGCTCCTGAAATTCGGCATTGCACAGGATTCCTCCCCGACTTAAGCTGGCACCAGAGCCAAGTCAGGCTGGCTTGACAGTGCCAAGTACCTGCTGCAAACTGACACCAAGAACCTGGGCTGGTGACTTTTCTTTCTTAGGTGGAAGGGCCTGCCTATGTGTTCCAGGGCCTGTGGCTCAGAGTGGCCGGCTGGCTCCTGAAATTCGGCATTGCGCAGGATGCCTCCCCTAGTGAAGCATGCACCAGAGCCAAGTCAGGCTGGCTTGACAGTGCCAAGTACCTGCTGCAAACTGACACCAAGAACCAGGGCTGGTGACTTTTTTTTCTTAGATTGAAGGGCCTGCCTATGTGTTCCAGGGCCTGTGGCTCAGAGTGGCCGGCTGGCTCCTGAAATTCGGCATTGCGCAGGATTCCTCGCCGAGTGAAGCTGGCACCAGAGCCAAGTCAGGCTGGCTTGACAGTGCCAAGTACCTCCTGAAAACTGACACCAAGAACCTGGGCTGGTGACTTTTGTTTCTTAGGTGGAAGGGCCTGCCTATGTGTTCCAGGGCCTGTGGCTCAGAGTGGCCGGCTGGCTCCTGAAATTCGGCATTGTGCAGGATTCCTCCCAGACAAAAGCATGCACCAGAGCCAAGTCAGGCTGGATTGACAGTGCCAAGTACCTGCTGCAAACTGACACCAAGAACCTGGGCTGGTGACTTTTTTTTCTTAGGTGGAAGGGCCTGCCTATGTGTTCCAGGGCCTGTGGCTCAGAGTGGCCGGCTGGCTCCTGAAATTCGGCATTGCACAGGATTCCTCCAAGACCAAAGCATGCACCAGAGCCAAGTCAGGCTGGATTGACAGTGCCAAGTACCTGCTGCAAACTGACACCAAGAACCTGGGCTGGTGACTTTTGTTTCTTAGGTGGAAGGGCCTGCCTATGTGTTCCAGGGCCTGTGGCTCAGAGTGGCCGGCTGGCTCCTGAAATTCGGCATTGCGCAGGATTCCTCCCAGACCAAAGCATGCACCAGTGGCAAGTCAGGCTGGATTGACAGTGCCAAGTACCTGCTGCAAACTGACACCAAGAACCTGGGCTGGTGACTTTTCTTTCTTAGGTGGAAGGGCCTGCCTATGTGTTCCAGGGCCTGTGGCTCAGAGTGGCCGGCTGGCTCCTGAAATTCGGCATTGCGCAGGATTCCTCCAAGACCAAATCATGCACCAGTTGCAAGTCAGGCTGGATTGACAGTGCCAAGTACCTCCTGCAAACTGACACCAAGAACCTGGGCAGGTGACTTTTGTTTCTTAGGTGGAAGGGCCTGCCTATGTGTTCCAGGGCCTGTGGCTCAGAGTGGCCGGCTGGCTCCTGAAATTCGGCATTGCACAGGATTCCTCCCCGACTTAAGCTGGCACCAGAGCCAAGTCAGGCTGGATTGACAGTGCCAAGTACCTGCTGCAAACTGACACCAAGAACCTGGGTTGTTCTCTTTTTTTTCTTAGGTGGAAGGGCCTGCCTATGTGTTCCAGGGCCTGTGGCTCAGAGTGGCCGGCTGGCTCCTGAAATTCGGCATTGCGCAGGATTCCTCCCAGACCAAAGCATGCACCAGAGCCAAGTCAGGCTGGATTGACAGTGCCAAGTACCTGCTGCAAACTGACACCAAGAACCTGGGCAGGTGACTTTTGTTTCTTAGGTGGAAGGGCCTGCCTATGTGTTCCAGGGCCTGTGGCTCAGAGTGGCCGGCTGGCTCCTGAAATTCGGCATTGCACAGGATTCCTCCCCGACTTAAGCTGGCACCAGAGCCAAGTCAGGCTGGATTGACAGTGCCAAGTACCTGCTGCAAACTGACACCAAGAACCTGGGCTGGTGACTTTTCTTTCTTAGGTGGAAGGGCCTGCCTATGTGTTCCAGGGCCTGTGGCTCAGAGTGGCCGGCTGGCTCCTGAAATTCGGCATTGCGCAGGATTCCTCCCCGAGTGAAGCATGCACCAGTACCAAGTCAGGCTGGCTTGACAGTGCCAAGTACCTCCTGAAAACTGACACCAAGAACCTGGGTTGTTCTCTTTTGTTTCTTAGGTGGAAGGGCATGCTTATGTGTTCAATGGCCTGTGGCACTGAATGGCCCGCTGGCTCCTGAAATTCGGCATTGCGCAGGATTCCTCCCCGACTGAAGCTGGCACAAGAGCCAAGTCAGGCTGGATTGACAGTGCCAAGTACCTCCTGCAAACTGACACCAAGAACCTGGGCAGGTGACTTTTGTTTCTTAGGTGGAAGGGCCTGCCTATGTGTTCCAGGGCCTGTGGCTCAGAGTGGCCGGCTGGCTCCTGAAATTCGGCATTGCGCAGGATTCCACCCAGACCAAAGCATGCACCAGAGGCAAGTCAGGCTGGATTGACAGTGCCAGGTACCTGCTGCAAACTGACACCAAGAACCTGGGCAGGTGACTTTTGTTTCTTAGGTGGAAGGGCCTGCCTATGTGTTCCAGGGCCTGTGGCTCAGAATGGCCCGCTGGCTCCTGAAATTCGGCATTGCGCAGGATGCCTCCCCGACTGAAGCTGGCACAAGAGCCAAGTCAGGCTGGATTGACAGTGCCAAGTACCTCCTGCAAACTGACACCAAGAACCTGGGCTGGTGACTTTTGTTTCTTAGGTGGAAGGGCCTGCCTATGTGTTCCAGGGTCTGTGGCTCAGAGTGGCCGGCTGGCTCCGGAAATTCGGCATTGCGCAGGATTCCTCCCCGAGTGAAGCATGCACCAGAGCAAAGTCAGGCTGGCTTGACAGTGCCAAGTACCTTTTGCAAACTGACACCAAGAACCTGGGTTGTTCTCTTTTGTTTCTTAGGTGGAAGGGCCTGCCTATGTGTTCCAGGGCCTGTGGCTAAGAGTGGCCACCTGGCTCCTGAAATTCGGCATTGCGCAGGATTCCGCCAAGACCAAAGCATGCACCAGAGCCAAGTCAGGCTGGATTGACAGTGCCAAGTACCTCCTGCAAACTGACACCAAGAACCTGGGCAGGTGACTTTTGTTTCTTAGGTGGAAGGGCCTGCCTATGTGTTCCAGGGCCTGTGGCTCAGAGTGGCCGGCTGGCTCCTGAAATTCGGCATTGCGCAGGATTCCACCCAGACCAAAGCATGCACCAGAGCCAAGTCAGGCTGGATTGACAGTGCCAAGTACCTGCTGCAAAGTGACAACAAGAACCTGGGCAGGTGACTTTTGTTTCTTAGGTGGAAGGGCCTGCCTATGTGTTCCAGGGCCTGTGGCTCAGAGTGACCGGCTGGCTCCTGAAATTCGGCATTGCGCAGGATTCCTCCCCGAGTGAAGCTGGCACCAGAGCCAAGTCAGGCTGGATTGACAGTGCCAAGTACCTGCTGCAAACTGACACCAAGAACCTGGGCTGCTGACTTTTGTTTCTTAGGTGGAAGGGCCTGCCTATGTGTTCTATAGCCTGTGGTTCAATGTGGCCAGCTGGCTCCTGAAATTCGGCATTGCGCTGGATGCCTCCCCGACTGAAGCTGGCACCAGAGCCAAGTCTGGCTGGCTTGACAGTGCCAAGTACCTGCTGCAAACTGACACCAAGAACCTGGGCTGATGACTTTTGTTTCTTAGGTGGAAGGGCCTGCCTATGTGTTCCAGGTCCTGTGGCTCAGAGTGACCGGCTGGCTCCTGAAATTCGGCATTGCGCAGGATTCCTCCCCGAGTGAAGCTGGCACCAGAGCCAAGTCAGGCTGGATTGACAGTGCCAAGTACCTGCTGCAAACTGACACCAAGAACCTGGGCTGGTGACTTTTGTTTCTTAGGTGGAAGGGCCTGCCTATGTGTTCCAGGGCCTGTGGCTCAGAGTGGCCGGCCGGCTCCTGAAATTCGGCATTGCGCAGGATTCCTCCCCGAGTGAAGCATGCACCAGAGCCAAGTCAGGCTGGCTTGACAGTGCCAAGTACCTCCTGAAAACTGACACCAAGAACCTGGGTTGTTCTCTTTTGTTTCTTAGGTGGAAGGGCCTGTTTATGTGTTCAATGGCCTGTCGCTCAGAGTGGCCGGCTGGCGCCTGGAATTCGGCATTGCGCAGGATGCCTCCCAAACCAAAGCATGCACCAGAGCCATGTCAGGCTGGCTTGACAGTGCCAAGTACCTGCTGCAAACTGACACCAAGAACCTGGGTTGTTCTCTCTTTTGTTTCTTAGGTGGAAGGGCCTGCCTATGTGTTCCAGGGCCTGTGGCTCAGAATGGCCCGCTGGCTCCTGAAATTCGGCATTGCGCAGGATTCCTCCCCGCAGGAAGCTGGCACAAGAGCCAAGTCAGGCTGGATTGACAGTGCCAAGTACCTGCTTCAAACTGACACCGAGAACCTGGGTTGTTCTCTTTTGTTTCTTAGGTGGAAGGGCCTGCCTATGTGTTCCAGGGCCTGTGGCACAGAGTGGCCACCTGGCTCCTGAAATTCGGCATTGCGCAGGATTCCTCCCAGACCAAAGCATGCACCAGAGCCAAGTCAGGCTGGATTGACAGTGCCAAGTACCTGCTGCAAACTGACACCAAGAACCTGGGCTGGTGACTTTTGTTTCTTAGGTGGAAGGGCCTGCCTATGTGTTCCAGGGCCTGTGGCTCAGAGTGGCCGGCTGGCTCCTGAAATTCGGCATTGCGCAGGATTCCTCCCCGAGTGAAGCATGCACCAGAGCCAAGTCAGGCTGGCTTGACAGTGCCAAGTACCTCCTGCAAACTGACACCAAGAACCTGGGTTGTTCTCTTTTGTTTCTTAGGTGGAAGGGCCTGCCTATGTGTTCCAGGGCCTGTGGCTCAGAGTGGCCGGCTGGCTCCTGAAATTCGGCATTGCGCAGGATTCCTCCAAGACCAAAGCATGCACCAGAGCCAAGTCAGGCTGGATTGACAGTGCCAAGTACCTGCTGCAAAGTGACACCAAGAACCTGGGCAGGTGACTTTTGTTTCTTAGGTGGAAGGGCCTGCCTATGTGTTCCAGGGCCTGTGGCTCAGAGTGACCGGCTGGCTCCTGAAATTCGGCATTGCGCAGGATTCCTCCCCGAGAGAAGCTGGCACCAGAGCCAAGTCAGGCTGGATTGACAGTGCCAAGTACCTGCTGCAAACTGACACCAAGAACCTGGGCTGGTGACTTTTCTTTCTTAGGTGGAAGGGCCTGCCTATGTGTTTTAGGGCCTGTGGCTCAGAGTGGCCGGCTGGCTCCTGAAATTCGGCATTGCGCAGGATTCCTCCAAGACCAAATCATGCACCAGTTGCAAGTCAGGCTGGATTGACAGTGCCAAGTACCTGCTGCAAACTGACACCAAGAACCTGGGCAGGTGACTTTTGTTTCTTAGGTGGAAGGGCCTGCCTATGTGTTCCAGGGCCTGTGGCTCAGAGTGGCCGGCTGGCTCCTGAAATTCGGCATTGCACAGGATTCCTCCCCGACTTAAGCTGGAACCAGAGCCAAGTCAGGCTGGATTGACAGTGCCAAGTACCTGCTGCAAACTGACACCAAGAACCTGGGCTGGTGACTTTTCTTTCTTAGGTGGAAGGGCCTGCCTATGTGTTTTAGGGCCTGTGGCTCAGAGTGGCCGGCTGGCTCCTGAAATTCGGCATTGCGCAGGATGCCTCCCCGACTGAAGCTGGCACCAGAGCCAAGTCAGGCTGGCTTGACAGTGCCAAGTACCTGCTGCAAACTGACACCAAGAACCAGGGCTGGTGACTTTTTTTTCTTAGATTGAAGGGCCTGCCTATGTGTTTCAGGGCCTGTGGCTCAGAGTGGCCGGCTGGCTCCTGAAATTCGGCATTGCGCAGGATTCCTCCCCGAGTGAAGCATGCACCAGAGCCAAGTCAGGCTGGCTTGACAGTGCCAAGTACCTCCTGCAAACTGACACCAAGAACCTGGGTTGTTCTCTTTTGTTTCTTAGGTGGAAGGGCCTGCCTATGTGTTCCAGGGCCTGTGGCTCAGAGTGGCCGGCTGGCTCCTGAAATTCGGCATTCCACAGGATTCCTCCCAGACCAAAGCATGCACCAGAGCCAAGTCAGGCTGGATTGACAGTGCCAAGTACCTGCTGCAAACTGACACCAAGAACCTGGGCTGGTGACTTTTGTTTCTTAGGTGGAAGGGCCTGCCTATGTGTTCCAGGGCCTGTGGCTCAGAGTGGCCGGCTGGCTCCTGAAATTCGGCATTGCGCAGGATTCCTCCCAGACCAAAGCATGCACCAGAGCCAAGTCAGGCTGGATTGACAGTGCCAAGTACCTGCTGCAAACTGACACCAAGAACCTGGGCAGGTGACTTTTGTTTCTTAGGTGGAAGGGCCTGCCTATGTGTTCCAGGGCCTGTGGCTCAGAGTTGCCGGCTGGCTCCTGAAATTCGGCATTGCGCAGGATTCCTCCCAGACCAAAGCATGCACCAGAGCCAAGTCAGGCTGGATTGACAGTGCCAAGTACCTGCTGCAAACTGACACCAAGAACCTGGGCAGGTGACTTTTGTTTCTTAGGTGGAAGGGCCTGCCTATGTGTTCCAGGGCCTGTGGCTCAGAGTGGCCGGCTGGCTCCTGAAATTCGGCATTGCGCAGGATTCCTCCCCGACTTAAGCTGGCACCAGAGCCAAGTCAGGCTGGATTGACAGTGCCAAGTACCTGCTGCAAACTGACACCAAGAACCTGGGCTGGTGACTTTTGTTTCTTAGGTGGAAGGGCCTGCCTATGTGTTCCAGGGCCTGTGGCTCAGAGTGGCCGGCTGGCTCCTGAAATTCGGCATTGCGCAGGATTCCACCCAGACCAAAGCATGCACCAGAGGCAAGTCAGGCTGGATTGACAGTGCCAGGTACCTGCTGCAAACTGACACCAAGAACCTGGGCAGGTGACTTTTGTTTCTTAGGTGGAAGGGCCTGCCTATGTGTTCCAGGGCCTGTGGCTCAGAATGGCCCGCTGGCTCCTGAAATTCGGCATTGCGCAGGATGCCTCCCCGACTGAAGCTGGCACAAGAGCCAAGTCAGGCTGGATTGACAGTGCCAAGTACCTCCTGCAAACTGACACCAAGAACCTGGGCTGGTGACTTTTGTTTCTTAGGTGGAAGGGCCTGCCTATGTGTTCCAGGGTCTGTGGCTCAGAGTGGCCGGCTGGCTCCGGAAATTCGGCATTGCGCAGGATTCCTCCCCGAGTGAAGCATGCACCAGAGCAAAGTCAGGCTGGCTTGACAGTGCCAAGTACCTTTTGCAAACTGACACCAAGAACCTGGGTTGTTCTCTTTTGTTTCTTAGGTGGAAGGGCCTGCCTATGTGTTCCAGGGCCTGTGGCTCAGAGTGGCCACCTGGCTCCTGAAATTCGGCATTGCGCAGGATTCCGCCAAGACCAAAGCATGCACCAGAGCCAAGTCAGGCTGGATTGACAGTGCCAAGTACCTCCTGCAAACTGACACCAAGAACCTGGGCAGGTGACTTTTGTTTCTTAGGTGGAAGGGCCTGCCTATGTGTTCCAGGGCCTGTGGCTCAGAGTGGCCGGCTGGCTCCTGAAATTCGGCATTGCGCAGGATTCCTCCCAGACCAAAGCATGCACCAGAGCCAAGTCAGGCTGGATTGACAGTGCCAAGTACCTGCTGCAAAGTGACAACAAGAACCTGGGCAGGTGACTTTTGTTTCTTAGGTGGAAGGGCCTGCCTATGTGTTCCAGGGCCTGTGGCTCAGAGTGACCGGCTGGCTCCTGAAATTCGGCATTGCGCAGGATTCCTCCCCGAGTGAAGCTGGCACCAGAGCCAAGTCAGGCTGGATTGACAGTGCCAAGTACCTGCTGCAAACTGACACCAAGAACCTGGGCTGCTGACTTTTGTTTCTTAGGTGGAAGGGCCTGCCTATGTGTTCTATAGCCTGTGGTTCAATGTGGCCGGCTGGCTCCTGAAATTCGGCATTGCGCTGGATGCCTCCCCGACTGAAGCTGGCACCAGAGCCAAGTCTGGCTGGCTTGACAGTGCCAAGTACCTGCTGCAAACTGACACCAAGAACCTGGGCTGATGACATTTGTTTCTTAGGTGGAAGGGCCTGCCTATGTGTTCCAGGGCCTGTGGCTCAGAGTGACCGGCTGGCTCCTGAAATTCGGCATTGCGCAGGATTCCTCCCCGAGTGAAGCTGGCACCAGAGCCAAGTCAGGCTGGATTGACAGTGCCAAGTACCTGCTGCAAACTGACACCAAGAACCTGGGCTGGTGACTTTTGTTTCTTAGGTGGAAGGGCCTGCCTATGTGTTCCAGGGCCTGTGGCTCAGAGTGGCCGGCTGGCTCCTGAAATTCGGCATTGCGCAGGATTCCTCCCCGAGTGAAGCATGCACCAGAGCCAAGTCAGGCTGGCTTGACAGTGCCAAGTACCTCCTGAAAACTGACACCAAGAACCTGGGTTGTTCTCTTTTGTTTCTTAGGTGGAAGGGCCTGCTTATGTGTTCAATGGCCTGTCGCTCAGAGTGGCCGGCTGGCGCCTGGAATTCGGCATTGCGCAGGATGCCTCCCAAACCAAAGCATGCACCAGAGCCATGTCAGGCTGGCTTGACAGTGCCAAGTACCTGCTGCAAACTGACACCAAGAACCTGGGTTGTTCTCTCTTTTGTTTCTTAGGTGGAAGGGCCTGCCTATGTGTTCCAGGGCCTGTGGCTCAGAATGGCCCGCTGGCTCCTGAAATTCGGCATTGCGCAGGTTTCCTCCCCGCAGGAAGCTGGCACAAGAGCCAAGTCAGGCTGGATTGACAGTGCCAAGTACCTGCTGCAAACTGACACCGAGAACCAGGGTTGTTCTCTTTTGTTTCTTAGGTGGAAGGGCCTGCCTATGTGTTCCAGGGCCTGTGGCACAGAGTGGCCACCTGGCTCCTGAAATTCGGCATTGCGCAGGATTCCTCCCAGACCAAAGCATGCACCAGAGCCAAGTCAGGCTGGATTGACAGTGCCAAGTACCTGCTGCAAACTGACACCAAGAACCTGGGCTGGTGACTTTTGTTTCTTAGGTGGAAGGGCCTGCCTATGTGTTCCAGGGCCTGTGGCTCAGAGTGGCCGGCTGGCTCCTGAAATTCGGCATTGCGCAGGATTCCTCCCCGAGTGAAGCATGCACCAGAGCCAAGTCAGGCTGGCTTGACAGTGCCAAGTACCTCCTGCAAACTGACACCAAGAACCTGGGTTGTTCTCTTTTGTTTCTTAGGTGGAAGGGCCTGCCTATGTGTTCCAGGGCCTGTGGCTCAGAGTGGCCGGCTGGCTCCTGAAATTCGGCATTGCGCAGGATTCCTCCAAGACCAAAGCATGCACCAGAGCCAAGTCAGGCTGGATTGACAGTGCCAAGTACCTGCTGCAAAGTGACACCAAGAACCTGGGCAGGTGACTTTTGTTTCTTAGGTGGAAGGGCCTGCCTATGTGTTCCAGGGCCTGTGGCTCAGAGTGACCGGCTGGCTCCTGAAATTCGGCATTGCGCAGGATTCCTCCCCGAGAGAAGCTGGCACCAGAGCCAAGTCAGGCTGGATTGACAGTCCCTAGTACCTGCTGCAAACTGACACCAAGAACCTGGGCTGCTGACTTTTGTTTCTTAGGTGGAAGGGCCTGCCTATGTGTTCCATAGCCTGTGGTTCAATGTGGCCGGCTGGCTCCTGAAATTCGGCATTGCGCAGGATGCCTCCCCGACTGAAGCTGGCACCAGAGCCAAGTCAGGCTGGATTGACAGTGCCAAGTACCTGCTGCAAACTGACACCAAGAACCTGGGCTGGTGACTTTTTTTTCTTAGGTGGAAGGGCCTGCCTATGTGTTCCAGGGCCTGTGGCTCAGAGTGGCTGGCTGGCTCCTGAAATTCGGCATTGCGCAGGATTCCTCCCCGAGTGAAGCATGCACCAGAGCCAAGTCAGGCTGGCTTGACAGTGCCAAGTACCTCCTGAAAACTGACACCAAGAACCTGGGCTGGTGACTTTTGTTTCTTAGGTGGAAGGGCCTGCCTATGTGTTCCATAGCCTGTGGCTCAGAGTGGCCGGCTGGCTCCTGAAATTCGGCATTGCGCAGGTTTCCTCCCCGCCGGAAGCTGGCACAAGAGCCAAGTCAGGCTGGATTGACAGTGCCAAGTACCTGCTGCAAACTGACACCAAGAACCTGGGCTGGTGACTTTTGTTTCTTAGGTGGAAGGGCCTGCCTATGTGTTCCAGGGCCTGTGGCTCAGAGTGGCCGGCTGGCTCCTGAAATTCGGCATTGCACAGGATTCCTCCCCGACTTAAGCTGGCACCAGAGCCAAGTCAGGCTGGATTGACAGTGCCAAGTACCTCCTGCAAACTGACACCGAGAACCTGGGTTGTTCTCTTTTGTTTCTTAGGTGGAAGGGCCTGCCTATGTGTTCCAGGGCCTGTGGCTCAGAGTGACCGGCTGGCTCCTGAAATTCGGCATTGCGCAGGATTCCACCCAGACCAAAGCATGCACCAGAGCCAAGTCAGGCTGGATTGACAGTGCCAAGTACCTGCTGCAAAGTGACACCAAGAACCTGGGCAGGTGACTTTTGTTTCTTAGGTGGAAGGGCCTGCCTATGTGTTCCAGGGCCTGTGGCTCAGAGTGGCTGGCTGGCTCCTGAAATTCGGCATTGCGCAGGATTCCTCCCAGACCAAAGCATGCACCAGAGCCAAGTCAGGCTGGATTGACAGTGCCAAGTACCTGCTGAAAACTGACACCAAGAACCTGGGCTGCTGACTTTTGTTTCTTAGGTGGAAGGGCCTGCCTATGTGTTCCAGGGCCTGTGGCTCAGAGTGGCCACCTGGCTCCTGAAATTCGGCATTGCGCAGGATTCCTCCCCGAGTGAAGCATGCACCAGAGCCAAGTCAGGCTGGCTTGACAGTGCCAAGTACCTTCTGCAAACTGACACCAAGAACCTGGGTTGTTCTCTTTTGTTTCTTAGGTGGAAGGGCCTGCCTATGTGTTCCAGGGCCTGTGGCTCAGAGTGGCCGGCTGGCTCCTGAAATTCGGCATTGCGCAGGATTCCTCCCAGACCAAAGCATGCACCAGAGCCAAGTCAGGCTGGATTGACAGTGCCAAGTACCTGCTGCAAACTGACACCAAGAACCTGGGTTGTTCTCTTTTGTTTCTTAGGTGGAAGGGCCTGCCTATGTGTTCCAGGGCCTGTGGCTCAGAGTGGCTGGCTGGCTCCTTAAATTCTGCATTGCTCAGGATTCCTCCCCTAGTGAAGCATGCACCAGAGCCAAGTCAGGCTGGATTGACAGTGCCAAGTACCTGCTGCAAACTGACACCAAGAACCTGGGCTGGTGACTTTTGTTTCTTAGGTGGAAGGGCCTGCCTATGTGTTCCAGGGCCTGTGGCTCAGAGTGGCCGGCTGGCTCCTGAAATTCGGCATTGCGCAGGATTCCTCCCTGAGTGAAGCATGCACCAGAGCCAAGTCAGGCTGGCTTGACAGTGCCAAGTACCTCCTGCAAACTGACACCAAGAACCTGGGTTGTTCTCTTTTGTTTCTTAGGTGGAAGGGCCTGCCTATGTGTTCCAGGGCCTGTGGCTCAGAGTGGCCGGCTGGCTCCTGAAATTCGGCATTGCACAGGATTCCTCCCAGACCAAAGCATGCACCAGAGCCAAGTCAGGCTGGATTGACAGTGCCAAGTACCTGCTGCAAACTGACACCAAGAACCTGGGCTGGTGACTTTTGTTTCTTAGGTGGAAGGGCCTGCCTATGTGTTCCAGGGCCTGTGGCTCAGAGTGGCCAGCTGGCTCCTGAAATTCGGCATTGCGCAGGATGCCTCCCCGACTGAAGCATGCACCAGAGCCAAGTCAGGCTGGCTTGACAGTGCCAAGTACCTGCTGCAAACTGACACCAAGAACCTGGGTTGTTCTCTTTTGTTTCTTAGGTGGAAGGGCCTGCTTATGTGTTCAATGGCCTGTCGCTCAGAGTGGCCGGCTGGCGCCTGGAATTCGGCATTGCGCAGGATCCCTCCCAAACCAAAGCATGCACCAGAGCCAAGTCAGGCTGGCTTGACAGTGCCAAGTACCTCCTGCAAACTGACACCAAGAACCTGGGTTGTTCTCTTTTGTTTCTTAGGTGGAAGGGCCTGCCTATGTGTTCCATAGCCTGTGGCTCAGAATGGCCCGCTGGCTCCTGAAATTCGGCATTGCGCAGGTTTCCTCCCCGCCGGAAGCTGGCACCAGAGCCAAGTCAGGCTGGATTGACAGTGCCAAGTACCTGCTGCAAAGTGACACCAAGAACCTGGGCAGGTGACTTTTGTTTCTTAGGTGGAAGGGCCTGCCTATGTGTTCCAGGGCCTGTGGCTCAGAGTGGCCGGCTGGCTCCTGAAATTCGGCATTGCACAGGATTCCTCCCAGACCAAAGCATGCACCAGAGCCATGTCAGGCTGGATTGACAGTGCCAGGTACCTGCTGCAAACTGACACCAAGAACCTGGGCTGGTGACTTTTGTTTCTTAGGTGGAAGGGCCTGCCTATGTGTTCCAGGGCCTGTGGCTCAGAGTGGCCGGCTGGCTCCTGAAATTCGGCATTGCGCAGGATTCCTCCCCGAGTGAAGCTGGCACCAGAGCCAAGTCAGGCTGGCTTGACAGTGCCATGTACCTGTTTCAAACTGACACCAAGAACCTGGGCTGGTGACTTTTTTTTCTTAGGTGGAAGGGCCTGCCTATGTGTTCCAGGGCCTGTGGCTCAGAGTGGCCGGCTGGCTCCTGAAATTCGGCATTGCGCAGGATTCCTCCCAGACCAAAGCATGCACCAGAGCCAAGTCAGGCTGGCTTGACAGTGCCAAGTACCTGCTGCAAACTGACACCAAGAACCTGGGCTGGTGACTTTTGTTTCTTAGGTGGAAGGGCCTGCCTATGTGTTCCAGGGCCTGTGGCTCAGAGTGGCCGGCTGGCTCCTGAAATTCGGCATTGCGCAGGATTCCTCCCAGACCAAAGCATGCAACAGAGGCAAGTCAGGCTGGATTGACAGTGCCAAGTACCTGCTGCAAACTGACACCAAGAACCTGGGCAGGTGACTTTTGTTTCTTAGGTGGAAGGGCCTGCCTATGTGTTCCAGGGCCTGTGGCTCAGAGTGGCTGGCTGGCTCCTTAAATTCTGCATTGCTCAGGATTCCTCCCCTAGTGAAGCATGCACCAGAGCCAAGTCAGGCTGGATTGACAGTGCCAAGTACCTGCTGCAAACTGACACCAAGAACCTGGGCTGGTGACTTTTTTTTCTTAGGTGGAAGGGCCTGCCTATGTGTTCCAGGGCCTGTGGCTCAGAGTGGCCGGCTGGCTCCTGAAATTCGGCATTGCGCAGGATTCCTCCCTGAGTGAAGCATGCACCAGAGCCAAGTCAGGCTGGCTTGACAGTGCCAAGTACCTCCTGCAAACTGACACCAAGAACCTGGGTTGTTCTCTTTTGTTTCTTAGGTGGAAGGGCCTGCCTATGTGTTCCAGGGCCTGTGGCTCAGAGTGGCCGGCTGGCTCCTGAAATTCGGCATTGCACAGGATTCCTCCCAGACCAAAGCATGCACCAGAGCCAAGTCAGGCTGGATTGACAGTGCCAAGTACCTGCTGCAAACTGACACCAAGAACCTGGGCTGGTGACTTTTGTTTCTTAGGTGGAAGGGCCTGCCTATGTGTTCCAGGGCCTGTGGCTCAGAGTGGCCAGCTGGCTCCTGAAATTCGGCATTGCGCAGGATGCCTCCCCGACTGAAGCATGCACCAGAGCCAAGTCAGGCTGGCTTGACAGTGCCAAGTACCTGCTGCAAACTGACACCAAGAACCTGGGTTGTTCTCTTTTGTTTCTTAGGTGGAAGGGCCTGCTTATGTGTTCAATGGCCTGTCGCTCAGAGTGGCCGGCTGGCGCCTGGAATTCGGCATTGCGCAGGATCCCTCCCAAACCAAAGCATGCACCAGAGCCAAGTCAGGCTGGCTTGACAGTGCCAAGTACCTCCTGCAAACTGACACCAAGAACCTGGGTTGTTCTCTTTTGTTTCTTAGGTGGAAGGGCCTGCCTATGTGTTCCATAGCCTGTGGCTCAGAATGGCCCGCTGGCTCCTGAAATTCGGCATTGCGCAGGTTTCCTCCCCGCCGGAAGCTGGCACCAGAGCCAAGTCAGGCTGGATTGACAGTGCCAAGTACCTGCTGCAAAGTGACACCAAGAACCTGGGCAGGTGACTTTTGTTTCTTAGGTGGAAGGGCCTGCCTATGTGTTCCAGGGCCTGTGGCTCAGAGTGGCCGGCTGGCTCCTGAAATTCGGCATTGCACAGGATTCCTCCCAGACCAAAGCATGCACCAGAGCCATGTCAGGCTGGATTGACAGTGCCAGGTACCTGCTGCAAACTGACACCAAGAACCTGGGCTGGTGACTTTTGTTTCTTAGGTGGAAGGGCCTGCCTATGTGTTCCAGGGCCTGTGGCTCAGAGTGGCCGGCTGGCTCCTGAAATTCGGCATTGCGCAGGATTCCTCCCCGAGTGAAGCTGGCACCAGAGCCAAGTCAGGCTGGCTTGACAGTGCCATGTACCTGTTTCAAACTGACACCAAGAACCTGGGCTGGTGACTTTTTTTTCTTAGGTGGAAGGGCCTGCCTATGTGTTCCAGGGCCTGTGGCTCAGAGTGGCCGGCTGGCTCCTGAAATTCGGCATTGCGCAGGATTCCTCCCAGACCAAAGCATGCACCAGAGCCAAGTCAGGCTGGCTTGACAGTGCCAAGTACCTGCTGCAAACTGACACCAAGAACCTGGGCAGGTGACTTTTGTTTCTTAGGTGGAAGGGCCTGCCTATGTGTTCCAGGGCCTGTGGCTCAGAGTGACCGGCTGGCTCCTGAAATTCGGCATTGCGCAGGATTCCTCCCAGACCAAAGCATGCACCAGAGCCAAGTCAGGCTGGATTGACAGTGCCAAGTACCTGCTGCAAACTGACACCAAGAACCTGGGCAGGTGACTTTTGTTTCTTAGGTGGAAGGGCCTGCCTATGTGTTCCAGGGCCTGTGGCTCAGAGTGACCGGCTGGCTCCTGAAATTCGGCATTGCGCAGGATTCCTCCCCGAGTGAAGCTGGCACCAGAGCCAAGTCAGGCTGGCTTGACAGTGCCAAGTACCTGCTGCAAACTGACACCAAGAACCTTGGCTGGTGACTTTTGTTTCTTAGGTGGAAGGGCCTGCCTATGTGTTCCAGGGCCTGTGGCTCAGAGTGGCCGGCCGGCTCCTGAAATTCGGCATTGCGCAGGATTCCTCCCCGACTGAAGCATGCACCAGTACCAAGTCAGGCTGGCTTGACAGTGCCAAGTACCTCCTGAAAACTGACACCAAGAACCTGGGTTGTTCTCTTTTGTTTCTTAGGTGGAAGGGCCTGCTTATGTGTTCAATGGCCTGTCGCTCAGAGTGGCCGGCTGGCGCCTGGAATTCGGCATTGCGCAGGATTCCTCCCCGAGTGAAGCTGGCACCAGAGCCAAGTCAGGCTGGCTTGACAGTGTCAAGTACCTCCTGCAAGCTGACACCAAGAACCTGGGTTGTTCTCTTTTGTTTCTTAGGTGGAAGGGCCTGCCTATGTGTTCCATAGCCTGTGGCTCTCAATGGCCCGCTGGCTCCTGAAATTCGGCATTGCGCAGGATGCCTCCCCGACTGAAGCCGGCACAAGAGCCAAGTCAGGCTGGCTTGAGAGTGCCAAGTACCTCCTGAAAACTGACACCAAGAACCTGGGCTGGTGACTTTTGTTTCTTAGGTGGAAGGGCCTGCCTATGTGTTCCAGGGTCTGTGGCTCAGAGTGGCCGGCTGGCTCCTGAAATTCGGCATTGCGCAGGATTCCTCCCAGACCAAAGCATGCACCAGAGGCAAGTCAGGCTGGATTGACAGTGCCAGGTACCTGCTGCAAACTGACACCAAGAACCTGGGCAGGTGACTTTTGTTTCTTAGGTGGAAGGGCCTGCCTATGTGTTCCAGGGCCTGTGGCTCAGAGTGGCCGGCTGGCTCCTGAAATTCGGCATTGCGCAGGATTCCTCCCAGACCAAAGCATGCACCAGTGGCAAGTCAGGCTGGATTGACAGTGCCAAGTACCTGCTGCAAACTGACACCAAGAACCTGGGCTGGTGACTTTTGTTTCTTAGGTGGAAGGGCCTGCCTATGTGTTCCAGGGCCTGTGGCTCAGAGTGGCCAGCTGGCTCCTGAAATTCGGCATTGCGCAGGATTCCTCCCAGACCAAAGCATGCACCAGAGCCAAGTCAGGCTGGCTTGACAGTGCCAAGTACCTGCTGCAAACTGACACCAAGAACCTGGGCTGGTGACTTTTGTTTCTTAGGTGGAAGGGCCTGCCTATGTGTTCCAGGGCCTGTGGCTCAGAGTGGCCGGCTGGCTCCTGAAATTCGCCATTGCGCAGGATTCCTCCCAGACCAAAGCATGCACCAGAGGCAAGTCAGGCTGGATTGACAGTGCCAAGTACCTGCTGCAAACTGACACCAAGAACCTGGGCTGGTGACTTTTGTTTCTTAGGTGGAAGGGCCTGCCTATGTGTTCCAGGGCCTGTGGCTCAGAGTGGCCAGCTGGCTCCTGAGATTCGGCATTGCGCAGGATTCCTCCCCGAGTGAAGCTGGCACCAGAGCCAAGTCAGGCTGGCTTGACAGTGCCAAGTACCTCCTGAAAACTGACACCAAGAACCTGGGCTGGTGACTTTTGTTTCTTAGGTGGAAGGGCCTGCCTATGTGTTCCAGGGCCTGTGGCTCAGAGTGGCCGGCTGGCTCCTGAAATTCGGCATTGCGCAGGATGCCTCCCCGACTGAAGCTGGCACCAGTGGCAAGTCAGGCTGGATTGACAGTGCCAAGTACCTGCTGCAAACTGACACCAAGAACCTGGGCTGGTGACTTTTGTTTCTTAGGTGGAAGGGCCTGCCTATGTGTTCCAGGGTCTGTGGCTCAGAGTGGCCGGCTGGCTCCTGAAATTCGGCATTGCGCAGGATTCCTCCCCGAGTGAAGCATGCACCAGAGCCAAGTCAGGCTGGCTTGACAGTGCCAAGTACCTGCTGCAAACTGACACCAAGAACCTGGGCAGGTGACTTTTGTTTCTTAGGTGGAAGGGCCTGCCTATGTGTTCCAGGGCCTGTGGCTCAGAGTGGCCGGCTGGCTCCTGAAATTCGGCATTGCGCAGGATGCCTCCCCGACTGAAGCTGGCACCAGAGCCAAGTCAGGCTGGCTTGACAGTGCCAAGTACCTGCTGCAAACTGACACCAAGAACCTGGGCAGGTGACTTTTTTTTCTTAGGTGGAAGGGCCTGCCTATGTGTTCCAGGGCCTGTGGCTCAGAGTGGCCGGCTGGCTCCTGAAATTCGGCATTGCGCAGGATTCCTCCCCGACTTAAGCTGGCACCCGTGGATAGTAAGGCTGGATTGACAGTGCCAAGTACCTGCTGCAAACTGACACCAAGAACCTGGGCTGGTGACTTTTTTTTCTTAGATGGAAGGGCCTGCCTATGTGTTCCAAGGCCTGTGGCTCAGAGTGGCCGGCTGGCTCCGGAAATTCGGCATTGCGCAGGATTCCTCCCAGACCAAAGCATGCACCAGAGCCAAGTCAGGCTGGATTGACAGTGCCAAGTACCTGCTGCAAACTGACACCAAGAACCTGGGCAGGTGACTTTTGTTTCTTAGGTGGAAGGGCCTGCCTATGTGTTCCCGGGCCTGTGGCTCAGAGTGGCCGGCCGGCTCCTGAAATTCGGCATTGCGCAGGATTCCTCCCCGACTGAAGCATGCACCAGTACCAAGTCAGGCTGGCTTGACAGTGCCAAGTACCTCCTGAAAACTGACACCAAGAACCTGGGTTGTTCTCTTTTGTTTCTTAGGTGGAAGGGCCTGCCTATGTGTTCCAGGGCCTGTGGCTCAGAGTGGCCGGCTGGCGCCTGGAATTCGGCATTGCGCAGGATGCCTCCCAAACCAAAGCATGCACCAGAGCCAAGTCAGGCTGGCTTGACAGTGTCAAGTACCTCCTGCAAGCTGACACCAAGAACCTGGGTTGTTCTCTTTTGTTTCTTAGGTGGAAGGGCCTGCCTATGTGTTCCATAGCCTGTGGCTCTGAATGGCACGCTGGCTCCTGAAATTCGGCATTGCGCAGGATTCCTCCCCGACTGAAGCTGGCACAAGAGCCAAGTCAGGCTGGCTTGACAGTGCTAAGTACCTGCTGCAAACTGACACCAAGAACCTGGGCTGGTGACTTTTGTTTCTTAGGTGGAAGGGCCTGCCTATGTGTTCCAGGGCCTGTGGCTCAGAGTGGCCGGCTGGCTCCTGAAATTCGGCATTGCGCAGGATGCCTCCCCGACTGAAGCTGGCACCAGTGGCAAGTCAGGCTGGATTGACAGTGCCAAGTACCTGCTGCAAACTGACACCAAGAACCTGGGCAGGTGACTTTTTTTTCTTAGGTGGAAGGGCCTGCCTATGTGTTCCAGGGCCTGTGGCTCAGAGTGGCCGGCTGGCTCCTGAAATTCGGCATTGCGCAGGATTCATCCCCGAGTGAAGCATGCACCCGTGGCAAGTCAGGCTGGATTGACAGTGCCAAGTACCTGCTGCAAACTGACACCAAGAACCTGGGTTGTTCTCTTTTGTTTCTTAGGTGGAAGGGCCTGCCTATGTGTTCCATAGCCTGTGGCTCAGAATGGCCCGCTGGCTCCTGAAATTCGGCATTGCGCAGGTTTCCTCCCCGCCGGAAGCTGGCACCAGAGCCAAGTCAGGCTGGATTGACAGTGCCAAGTACCTCCTGCAAACTGACACCAAGAACCTGGGCAGGTGACTTTTGTTTCTTAGGTGGAAGGGCCTGCCTATGTGTTCCAGGGCCTGTGGCTCAGAGTGGCCGGCTGGCTCCTGAAATTCGGCATTGCACAGGATTCCTCCCAGACCAAAGCATGCACCAGAGCCATGTCAGGCTGGATTGACAGTGCCAGGTACCTGCTGCAAACTGACACCAAGAACCTGGGCTGGTGACTTTTGTTTCTTAGGTGGAAGGGCCTGCCTATGTGTTCCAGGGCCTGTGGCTCAGAGTGGCCGGCTGGCTCCTGAAATTCGGCATTGCGCAGGATTCCTCCCCGAGTGAAGCTGGCACCAGAGCCAAGTCAGGCTGGCTTGACAGTGCCAAGTACCTGTTTCAAACTGACACCGAGAACCTGGGTTGTTCTCTTTTGTTTCTTAGGTGGAAGGGCCTGCCTATGTGTTCCATAGCCTGTTGCTCAGAGTGGCCGGCTGGCTCCTGAAATTCGGCATTGCGCAGGATGCCTCCCCGACTGAAGCTGGCACCAGTGGCAAGTCAGGCTGGATTGACAGTGCCAAGTACCTGCTGCAAACTGACACCAAGAACCTGGGCTGGTGACTTTTGTTTCTTAGGTGGAAGGGCCTGCCTATGTGTTCCAGGGTCTGTGGCTCAGAGTGGCCGGCTGGCTCCTGAAATTCGGCATTGCGCAGGATTCCTCCCCGAGTGAAGCATGCACCAGAGCCAAGTCAGGCTGGCTTGACAGTGCCAAGTACCTGCTGCAAACTGACACCAAGAACCTGGGCAGGTGACTTTTGTTTCTTAGGTGGAAGGGCCTGCCTATGTGTTCCAGGGCCTGTGGCTCAGAGTGGCCGGCTGGCTCCTGAAATTCGGCATTGCGCAGGATGCCTCCCCGACTGAAGCTGGCACCAGAGCCAAGTCAGGCTGGCTTGACAGTGCCAAGTACCTGCTGCAAACTGACACCAAGAACCTGGGCAGGTGACTTTTTTTTCTTAGGTGGAAGGGCCTGCCTATGTGTTCCAGGGCCTGTGGCTCAGAGTGGCCGGCTGGCTCCTGAAATTCGGCATTGCGCAGGATTCCTCCCCGACTTAAGCTGGCACCCGTGGATAGTAAGGCTGGATTGACAGTGCCAAGTACCTGCTGCAAACTGACACCAAGAACCTGGGCTGGTGACTTTTTTTTCTTAGATGGAAGGGCCTGCCTATGTGTTCCAAGGCCTGTGGCTCAGAGTGGCCGGCTGGCTCCGGAAATTCGGCATTGCGCAGGATTCCTCCCAGACCAAAGCATGCACCAGAGCCAAGTCAGGCTGGATTGACAGTGCCAAGTACCTGCTGCAAACTGACACCAAGAACCTGGGCAGGTGACTTTTGTTTCTTAGGTGGAAGGGCCTGCCTATGTGTTCCCGGGCCTGTGGCTCAGAGTGGCCGGCCGGCTCCTGAAATTCGGCATTGCGCAGGATTCCTCCCCGACTGAAGCATGCACCAGTACCAAGTCAGGCTGGCTTGACAGTGCCAAGTACCTCCTGAAAACTGACACCAAGAACCTGGGTTGTTCTCTTTTGTTTCTTAGGTGGAAGGGCCTGCCTATGTGTTCCAGGGCCTGTGGCTCAGAGTGGCCGGCTGGCGCCTGGAATTCGGCATTGCGCAGGATGCCTCCCAAACCAAAGCATGCACCAGAGCCAAGTCAGGCTGGCTTGACAGTGTCAAGTACCTCCTGCAAGCTGACACCAAGAACCTGGGTTGTTCTCTTTTGTTTCTTAGGTGGAAGGGCCTGCCTATGTGTTCCATAGCCTGTGGCTCTGAATGGCACGCTGGCTCCTGAAATTCGGCATTGCGCAGGATTCCTCCCCGACTGAAGCTGGCACAAGAGCCAAGTCAGGCTGGCTTGACAGTGCTAAGTACCTGCTGCAAACTGACACCAAGAACCTGGGCTGGTGACTTTTGTTTCTTAGGTGGAAGGGCCTGCCTATGTGTTCCAGGGCCTGTGGCTCAGAGTGGCCGGCTGGCTCCTGAAATTCGGCATTGCGCAGGATGCCTCCCCGACTGAAGCTGGCACCAGTGGCAAGTCAGGCTGGATTGACAGTGCCAAGTACCTGCTGCAAACTGACACCAAGAACCTGGGCAGGTGACTTTTTTTTCTTAGGTGGAAGGGCCTGCCTATGTGTTCCCGGGCCTGTGGCTCAGAGTGGCCGGCTGGCTCCTGAAATTCGGCATTGCGCAGGATTCATCCCCGAGTGAAGCATGCACCCGTGGCAAGTCAGGCTGGATTGACAGTGCCAAGTACCTGCTGCAAACTGACACCAAGAACCTGGGTTGTTCTCTTTTGTTTCTTAGGTGGAAGGGCCTGCCTATGTGTTCCATAGCCTGTGGCTCAGAATGGCCCGCTGGCTCCTGAAATTCGGCATTGCGCAGGTTTCCTCCCCTAGTGAAGCATGCACCAGAGCCAAGTCAGGCTGGATTGACAGTGCCAAGTACCTGCTGCAAACTGACACCAAGAACCAGGGCTGGTGACTTTTTTTTCTTAGGTGGAAGGGCCTGCCTATGTGTTCCAGGGCCTGTGGCTCAGAGTGGCCGGCTGGCTCCTGAAATTCGGCATTGCACAGGATTCCTCCCAGACCAAAGCATGCACCAGAGCCATGTCAGGCTGGATTGACAGTGCCAGGTACCTGCTGCAAACTGACACCAAGAACCTGGGCTGGTGACTTTTGTTTCTTAGGTGGAAGGGCCTGCCTATGTGTTCCAGGGCCTGTGGCTCAGAGTGGCCGGCTGGCTCCTGAAATTCGGCATTGCGCAGGATTCCTCCCCGAGTGAAGCTGGCACCAGAGCCAAGTCAGGCTGGCTTGACAGTGCCAAGTACCTGTTTCAAACTGACACCGAGAACCTGGGTTGTTCTCTTTTGTTTCTTAGGTGGAAGGGCCTGCCTATGTGTTCCATAGCCTGTTGCTCAGAGTGGCCGGCTGGCTCCTGAAATTCGGCATTGCGCAGGATTTCTCCAAGACAAAAGCATGCACCAGAGCCAAGTCAGGCTGGATTGACAGTGCCAAGTACCTGCTGCAAACTGACACCAAGAACCTGGGCTGGTGACTTTTGTTTCTTAGGTGGAAGGGCCTGCTTATGTGTTCAATGGCCTGTCGCTCAGAGTGGCCGGCTGGCGCCTGGAATTCGGCATTGCGCAGGATTCCTCCCCGAGTGAAGCTGGCACCAGAGCCAAGTCAGGCTGGCTTGACAGTGTCAAGTACCTCCTGCAAGCTGACACCAAGAACCTGGGTTGTTCTCTTTTGTTTCTTAGGTGGAAGGGCCTGCCTATGTGTTCCATAGCCTGTGGCTCTCAATGGCCCGCTGGCTCCTGAAATTCGGCATTGCGCAGGATGCCTCCCCGACTGAAGCCGGCACAAGAGCCAAGTCAGGCTGGCTTGACAGTGCCAAGTACCTCCTGAAAACTGACACCAAGAACCTGGGCTGGTGACTTTTGTTTCTTAGGTGGAAGGGCCTGCCTATGTGTTCCAGGGTCTGTGGCTCAGAGTGGCCGGCTGGCTCCTGAAATTCGGCATTGCGCAGGATTCCTCCCAAACCAAAGCATGCACCACAGCCAAGTCAGGCTGGCTTGACAGTGCCAAGTACCTCCTGCAAACTGACACCAAGAACCTGGGCTGGTGACTTTTGTTTCTTAGGTGGAAGGGCCTGCCTATGTGTTCCAGGGCCTGTGGCTCAGAGTGGCCGGCTGGCTCCTGAAATTCGGCATTGCGCAGGATTCCTCCCAGACCAAAGCATGCACCAGAGGCAAGTCAGGCTGGATTGACAGTGCCAAGTACCTGCTGCAAAGTGACACCAAGAACCTGGGCTGGTGACTTTTGTTTCTTAGGTGGAAGGGCCTGCCTATGTGTTCCCGGGCCTGTGGCTCAGAGTGGCCGGCCGGCTCCTGAAATTCGGCATTGCGCAGGATTCCTCCCCGACTGAAGCATGCACCAGTACCAAGTCAGGCTGGCTTGACAGTGCCAAGTACCTCCTGAAAACTGACACCAAGAACCTGGGTTGTTCTCTTTTGTTTCTTAGGTGGAAGGGCCTGCTTATGTGTTCAATGGCCTGTGGCTCAGAGTGGCCGGCTGGCGCCTGGAATTCGGCATTGCGCAGGATGCCTCCCAAACCAAAGCATGCACCAGAGCCAAGTCAGGCTGGCTTGACAGTGTCAAGTACCTCCTGCAAGCTGACACCAAGAACCTGGGTTGTTCTCTTTTGTTTCTTAGGTGGAAGGGCCTGCCTATGTGTTCCAGGGCCTGTGGCTCTCAATGGCCCGCTGGCTCCTAAAATTCGGCATTGCGCAGGATTCCTCCCCGACTGAAGCTGGCACAAGAGCCAAGTCAGGCTGGCTTGACAGTGCCAAGTACCTCCTGCAAACTGACACCAAGAACCTGGGCTGGTGACTTTTGTTTCTTAGGTGGAAGGGCCTGCCTATGTGTTCCATAGCCTGTGGCTCAGAGTGGCCGGCTGGCTCCTGAAATTCGGCATTGCGCAGGATGCCTCCCCGACTGAAGCTGGCACCAGTGGCAAGTCAGGCTGGATTGACAGTGCCAAGTACCTGCTGCAAACTGACACCAAGAACCTGGGCTGGTGACTTTTGTTTCTTAGGTGGAAGGGCCTGCCTATGTGTTCCAGGGCCTGTGGCTCAGAGTGGCCGGCTGGCTCCTGAAATTCGGCATTGCGCAGGATTCCTCCCCGACTGAAGCTGGCACCAGTGGCAAGTCAGGCTGGATTGACAGTGCCAAGTACCTCCTGAAAACTGACACCAAGAACCTGGGCAGGTGACTTTTTTTTCTTAGGTGGAAGGGCCTGCCTATGTGTTTTAGGGCCTGTGGCTCAGAGTGGCCGGCTGGCTCCTGAAATTCGGCATTGTGCAGGATTCCTCCCCGAGTGAAGCATGCACCCGTGGCAAGTCAGGCTGGCTTGACAGTGCCAAGTACCTGCTGCAAACTGACACCAAGAACCTGGGTTGTTCTCTTTTGTTTCTTAGGTGGAAGGGCCTGCCTATGTGTTCCAGGGCCTGTGGCTCAGAGTGGCCGGCTGGCTCCTGAAATTCGGCATTGCGCAGGATTCCTCCAAGACCAAAGCATGCACCAGAGCCAAGTCAGGCTGGATTGACAGTGCCAAGTACCTGCTGCAAACTGACACCAAGAACCTGGGCTGGTGACTTTTGTTTCTTAGGTGGAAGGGCCTGCCTATGTGTTCCAGGGCCTGTGGCTCAGAGTGACCGGCTGGCTCCTGAAATTCGGCATTGCGCAGGATTCCTCCCAGACCAAAGCATTGACCAGAGCCAAGTCAGGCTGGCTTGACAGTGCCAAGTACCTCCTGAAAACTGACACCAAGAACCTGGGTTGTTCTCTTTTGTTTCTTAGGTGGAAGGGCCTGCTTATGTGTTCAATGGCCTGTCGCTCAGAGTGGCCGGCTGGCGCCTGGAATTCGGCATTGCGCAGGATTCCTCCCCGAGTGAAGCATGCACCAGAGCCAAGTCAGGCTGGATTGACAGTGCCAAGTACCTCCTGCAAGCTGACACCAAGAACCTGGGTTGTTCTCTTTTGTTTCTTAGGTGGAAGGGCCTGCCTATGTGTTCCATAGCCTGTGGCTCTCAATGGCCCGCTGGCTCCTGAAATTCGGCATTGCGCAGGATGCCTCCCCGACTGAAGCTGGCACAAGAGCCAAGTCAGGGTGGATTGACAGTGCCAAGTACCTCCTGAAAACTGACACCAAGAACCTGGGCAGGTGACTTTTCTTTCTTAGGTGGAAGGGCCTGCCTATGTGTTCCAGGGCCTGTGGCTCAGAGTGACCGGCTGGCTCCTGAAATTCGGCATTGCGCAGGATGCCTCCCCGACTGAAGCTGGCACCAGTGGCAAGTCAGGCTGGATTGACAGTGCCAAGTACCTGCTGCAAACTGACACCAAGAACCTGGGCAGGTGACTTTTGTTTCTTAGGTGGAAGGGCCTGCCTATGTGTTCCAGGGCCTGTGGCTCAGAGTGGCCGGCTGGCTCCTGAAATTCGGCATTGCGCAGGATTCCTCCCTGAGTGAAGCATGCACCAGAGCCAAGTCAGGCTGGCTTGACAGTGCCAAGTACCTCCTGCAAACTGACACCAAGAACCTGGGCAGGTGACTTTTGTTTCTTAGGTGGAAGGGCCTGCCTATGTGTTCCAGGGCCTGTGGCTCAGAGTGGCCGGCTGGCTCCTGAAATTCGGCATTGCGCAGGATTCCTCCCCGAGTGAAGCATGCACCAGAGCCAAGTCAGGCTGGCTTGACAGTGCCAAGTACCTCCTGCAAAGTGACACCAAGAACCTGGGCTGGTGACTTTTGTTTCTTAGGTGGAAGGGCCTGCCTATGTGTTCCAGGGCCTGTGGCTCAGAGTGGCCGGCTGGCTCCTGAAATTCGGCATTGCGCAGGATTCCTCCCAGACCAAAGCATGCACCAGAGCCAAGTCAGGCTGGATTGACAGTGCCAAGTACCTGCTGCAAACTGACACCAAGAACCTCGGCTGGTGACTTTTGTTTCTTAGGTGGAAGGGCCTGCCTATGTGTTCCAGGGCCTGTGGCTCAGAGTGGCCGGCCGGCTCCTGAAATTCGGCATTGCGCAGGATTCTTCCCCGACTGAAGCATGCACCAGTACCAAGTCAGGCTGGCTTGACAGTGCCAAGTACCTGCTGCAAACTGACACCAAGAACCTGGGTTGTTCTATTTTGTTTCTTAGGTGGAAGGGCCTGCTTATGTGTTCAATGGCCTGTGGCTCAGAGTGGCCGGCTGGCTCCTTAAATTCGGCATTGCGCTGGATGCCTCCCCGAGTGAAGCATGCACCAGAGCCAAGTCAGGCTGGCTTGACAGTGCCAAGTACCTCCTGCAAACTGACACCAAGAACCTGGGTTGTTCTCTTTTGTTTCTTAGGTGGAAGGGCCTGCCTATGTGTTCCAGGGCCTGTGGCTCAGAGTGGCCGGCTGGCTCCTGAAATTCGGCATTGCGCAGGATTCCTCCCAGACCAAAGCATGCACCAGAGCCAAGTCAGGCTGGATTGACAGTGCCAAGTTCCTGCTGCAAACTGACACCAAGAACCTGGGCTGGTGACTTTTGTTTCTTAGGTGGAAGGGCCTGCCTATGTGTTCCAGGGTCTGTGGATCAGAGTGGCCGGCTGGCTCCTGAAATTCGGCATTGCGCAGGATGCCTCCCCGACTGAAGCTGGCACCAGTGGCAAGTCAGGCTGGATTGACAGTGCCAAGTACCTGCTGCAAACTGACACCAAGAACCTGGGTTGTTCTCTTTTGTTTCTTAGGTGGAAGGGCCTGCCTATGTGTTCCAGGGCCTGTGGCTCAGAGTGGCCGGCTGGCTCCTGAAATTCGGCATTGCGCAGGATTCCTCCCAGACCAAAGCATGCACCAGACGCAAGTCAGGCTGGATTGACAGTGCCAAGTACCTCCTGAAAACTGACACCAAGAACCTGGGTTGTTCTCTTTTGTTTCTTAGGTGGAAGGGCCTGCCTATGTGTTCCAGGGCCTGTGGCTCAGAGTGGCCGGCTGGCTCCTGAAATTCGGCATTGCGCAGGATTCCTCCCAGACCAAAGCATGCACCAGACGCAAGTCAGGCTGGATTGACAGTGCCAAGTACCTCCTGAAAACTGACACCAAGAACCTGGGCAGGTGACTTTTGTTTCTTAGGTGGAAGGGCCTGCCTATGTGTTCCAGGGCCTGTGGCTCAGAGTGACCGGCTGGCTCCTGAAATTCGGCATTGCACAGGATTCCTCCCCGACTTAAGCTGGCACCAGAGCCAAGTCAGGCTGGATTGACAGTGCCAAGTACCTGCTGCAAACTGACACCAAGAACCTGGGCTGGTGACTTTTCTTTCTTAGGTGGAAGGGCCTGCCTATGTGTTCCAGGGCCTGTGGCTCAGATTGGCCGGCTGGCTCCTTAAATTCGGCATTGCGCAGGATGCCTCCCTTAGTGAAGCATGCACCAGAGCCAAGTCAGGCTGGCTTGACAGTGCCAAGTACCTGCTGCAAACTGACACCAAGAACCTGGGCTGGTGACTTTTTTTTCTTAGGTGGAAGGGCCTGCCTATGTGTTCCAGGGCCTGTGGCTCAGAGTGGCCGGCTGGCTCCTGAAATTCGGCATTGCGCAGGATTCCTCCCTGAGTGAAGCATGCACCAGAGCCAAGTCAGGCTGGCTTGACAGTGCCAAGTACCTCCTGCAAACTGACACCAAGAACCTGGGTTGTTCTCTTTTGTTTCTTAGGTGGAAGGGCCTGCCTATGTGTTCCAGGGCCTGTGGCTCAGAGTGGCCGGCCTGCTCCTGAAATTCGGCATTGCGCAGGATTCCTCCCAGACCAAAGCATGCACCAGAGCCAAGTCAGGCTGGCTTGACAGTGCCAAGTACCTGCTGCAAACTGACACCAAGAACCTGGGCTGGTGACTTTTGTTTCTTAGGTGGAAGGGCCTGCCTATGTGTTCCAGGGCCTGTGGCTCAGAGTGACCGGCTGGCTCCTGAAATTCGGCATTGCGCAGGATTCCTCCCAGACCAAAGCATGCACCAGAGCCAAGTCAGGCTGGATTGACAGTGCCAAGTACCTGCTGCAAACTGACACCAAGAACCTGGGCTGGTGACTTTTGTTTCTTAGGTGGAAGGGCCTGCCTATGTGTTCCAGGGCCTGTGGCTCAGAGTGGCTGGCTGGCTCCTGAAATTCGGCATTGCGCAGGATTCCTCCCCGACTGAAGCATGCACCAGTACCAAGTCAGGCTGGCTTGACAGTGCCAAGTACCTCCTGAAAACTGACACCAAGAACCTGGGTTGTTCTCTGTTGTTTCTTAGGTGGAAGGGCCTGCTTATGTGTTCAATGGCCTGTCGCTCAGAGTGGCCGGCTGGCGCCTGGAATTCGGCATTGCGCAGGATTCCTCCCCGAGTGAAGCATGCACCAGAGCCAAGTCAGGCTGGCTTGACAGTGTCAAGTACCTCCTGCAAGCTGACACCAAGAACCTGGGTTGTTCTCTTTTGTTTCTTAGGTGGAAGGGCCTGCCTATGTGTTCCATAGCCTGTGGCTCTCAATGGCCCGCTGGCTCCTGAAATTCGGCATTGCGCAGGATGCCTCCCCGACTGAAGCTGGCACAAGAGCCAAGTCAGGGTGGATTGACAGTGCCAAGTACCTCCTGCAAACTGACACCAAGAACCTGGGCTGGTGACTTTTGTTTCTTAGGTGGAAGGGCCTGCCTATGTGTTCCAGGGTCTGTGGCTCAGAGTGGCCGGCTGGCTCCTTAAATTCGGCATTGCGCTGGATGCCTCCCCGAGTGAAGCATGCACCAGAGCCAAGTCAGGCTGGCTTGACAGTGCCAAGTTCCTGCTGCAAACTGACACCAAGAACCTGGGTTGTTCTCTTTTGTTTCTTAGGTGGAAGGGCCTGCCTATGTGTTCCCGGGCCTGTGGCTCAGAGTGGCCGGCTGGCTCCTGAAATTCGGCATTGCGCAGGATTCTTCCCCGACTGAAGCATGCACCAGTACCAAGTCAGGCTGGCTTGACAGTGCCA
Organism: Haemorhous mexicanus; assembly: GCF_027477595.1. Lineage (NCBI taxonomy): Eukaryota > Metazoa > Chordata > Aves > Passeriformes > Fringillidae > Haemorhous > Haemorhous mexicanus. Next base: position 3,761,235 of record NC_082347.1, on the reverse strand, counting down.
AGTACCTGCTGCAAACTGACACCAAGAACCTGGGTTGTTCTCTTTTGTTTCTTAGGTGGAAGGGCCTGCTTATGTGTTCAATGGCCTGTGGCTCAGAGTGGCCGGCTGGCTCCTTAAATTCGGCATTGCGCTGGATGCCTCCCCGAGTGAAGCATGCACCAGAGCCAAGTCAGTCTGGCTTGACAGTGTCAAGTACCTCCTGCAAGCTGACACCAAGAACCTGGGTTGTTCTCTTTTGCTTCTTAGGTGGAAGGGCCTGCCTATGTGTTCCAGGGCCTGTGGCTCAGAGTGGCCGGCTGGCTCCTGAAATTCGGCATTGCGCAGGATTCCTCCCAGACCAAAGCATGCACCAGAGCCAAGTCAGGCTGGATTGACAGTGCCAAGTTCCTGCTGCAAACTGACACCAAGAACCTGGGCTGGTGACTTTTGTTTCTTAGGTGGAAGGGCCTGCCTATGTGTTCCCGGGCCTGTGGCTCAGAGTGGCTGGCTGGCTCCTGAAATTCGGCATTGCGCAGGATTCTTCCCCGACTGAAGCATGCACCAGTACCAAGTCAGGCTGGCTTGACAGTGCCAAGTACCTGCTGCAAACTGACACCAAGAACCTGGGTTGTTCTCTTTTGTTTCTTAGGTGGAAGGGCCTGCTTATGTGTTCAATGGCCTGTGGCTCAGAGTGGCCGGCTGGCTCCTTAAATTCGGCATTGCGCTGGATGCCTCCCCGAGTGAAGCATGCACCAGAGCCAAGTCAGTCTGGCTTGACAGTGTCAAGTACCTCCTGCAAGCTGACACCAAGAACCTGGGTTGTTCTCTTTTGCTTCTTAGGTGGAAGGGCCTGCCTATGTGTTCCATAGCCTGTGGCTCTGAATGGCCCGCTGGCTCCTGAAATTCGGCATTGCGCAGGATACCTCCCCGACTGAAGCTGGCACAAGAGCCAAGTCAGGCTGGCTTGACAGTGCCAAGTACCTGCTGCAAACTGACACCAAGAACCTGGGCTGGTGACTTTTGTTTCTTAGGTGGAAGGGCCTGCCTATGTGTTCCAGGGCCTGTGGCTCAGAGTGGCCGGCTGGCTCCTGAAATTCGGCATTGCGCAGGATGCCTCCCCGACTGAAGCTGGCACCAGTGGCAAGTCAGGCTGGATTGACAGTGCCAAGTACCTGCTGCAAACTGACACCAAGAACCTGGGCAGGTGACTTTTTTTTCTTAGGTGGAAGGGCCTGCCTATGTGTTTTAGGGCCTGTGGCTCAGAGTGGCCGGCTGGCTCCTGAAATTCGGCATTGTGCAGGATTCCTCCCCGAGTGAAGCATGCACCCGTGGCAAGTCAGGCTGGATTGACAGTGCCAAGTACCTGCTGCAAACTGACACCAAGAACCTGGGTTGTTCTCTTTTGTTTCTTAGGTGGAAGGGCCTGCCTATGTGTTCCAGGGCCTGTGGCTCAGAGTGGCCGGCTGGCTCCTGAAATTCGGCATTGCGCAGGATGCCTCCAAGACCAAAGCATGCACCAGAGCCAAGTCAGGCTGGATTGACAGTGCCAAGTACCTCCTGAAAACTGACACCAAGAACCTGGGCAGGTGACTTTTGTTTCTTAGGTGGAAGGGCCTGCCTATGTGTTCCAGGGCCTGTGGCTCAAAGTGGCCGGCTGGCTCCTGAAATTCGGCATTGCGCAGGATTCCTCCCAGACCAAAGCATGCACCAGACGCAAGTCAGGCTGGATTGACAGTGCCAAGTACCTCCTGAAAACTGACACCAAGAACCAGGGCAGGTGACTTTTGTTTCTTAGGTGGAAGGGCCTGCCTATGTGTTCCAGGGCCTGTGGCTCAGAGTGACCGGCTGGCTCCTGAAATTCGGCATTGCACAGGATTCCTCCCCGACTTAAGCTGGCACCAGAGCCAAGTCAGGCTGGATTGACAGTGCCAAGTACCTGCTGCAAACTGACACCAAGAACCTGGGCTGGTGACTTTTCTTTCTTAGGTGGAAGGGCCTGCCTATGTGTTCCAGGGCCTGTGGCTCAGAGTGGCCGGCTGGCTCCTGAAATTCGGCATTGCGCAGGATGCCTCCCTTAGTGAAGCATGCACCAGAGCCAAGTCAGGCTGGCTTGACAGTGCCAAGTACCTCCTGCAAGCTGACACCAAGAACCTGGGTTGTTCTCTTTTGTTTCTTAGGTGGAAGGGCCTGCCTATGTGTTCCAGGGCCTGTGGCTCAGAGTGGCCGGCTGGCTCCTGAAATTCGGCATTGCGCAGGATTCCTCCCAGACCAAAGCATGCACCAAAGCCAAGTCAGGCTGGCTTGACAGTGCCAAGTACCTGCTGCAAACTGACACCAAGAACCTGGGCTGGTGACTTTTGTTTCTTAGGTGGAAGGGCCTGCCTATGTGTTCCAGGGCCTGTGGCTCAGAGTGGCCGGCCGGCTCCTGAAATTCGGCATTGCGCAGGATTCCTCCCCGACTGAAGCATGCACCAGTACCAAGTCAGGCTGGCTTGACAGTGCCAAGTACCTCCTGAAAACTGACACCAAGAACCTGGGTTGTTCTCTTTTGTTTCTTAGGTGGAAGGGCCTGCTTATGTGTTCAATGGCCTGTGGCTCAGAGTGGCCGGCTGGCGCCTGGAATTCGGCATTGCGCAGGATGCCTCCCAAACCAAAGCATGCACCAGAGCCAAGTCAGGCTGGCTTGACAGTGTCAAGTACCTCCTGCAAGCTGACACCAAGAACCTGGGTTGTTCTCTTTTGCTTCTTAGGTGGAAGGGCCTGCCTATGTGTTCCATAGCCTGTGGCTCTGAATGGCCCGCTGGCTCCTGAAATTCGGCATTGCGCAGGATTCCTCCCCGACTGAAGCTGGCACAAGAGCCAAGTCAGGCTGGCTTGACAGTGCCAAGTACCTGCTGCAAACTGACACCAAGAACCTGGGCTGGTGACTTTTCTTTCTTAGGTGGAAGGGCCTGCCTATGTGTTCCAGGCTCTGTGGCTCAGAGTGGCCGGCTGGCTCCTGAAATTCGGCATTGCGCAGGATGCCTCCCCGACTGAAGCTGGCACCAGTGGCAAGTCAGGCTGGATTGACAGTGCCAAGTACCTGCTGCAAACTGACACCAAGAACCTGGGCAGGTGACTTTTTTTTCTTAGGTGGAAGGGCCTGCCTATGTGTTTTAGGGCCTGTGGCTCAGAGTGGCCGGCTGGCTCCTGAAATTCGGCATTGTGCAGGATTCCTCCCCGAGTGAAGCATGCACCCGTGGCAAGTCAGGCTGGATTGACAGTGGCAAGTACCTGCTGCAAACTGACACCAAGAACCTGGGTTGTTCTCTTTTGTTTCTTAGGTGGAAGGGCCTGCCTATGTGTTCCAGGGCCTGTGGCTCAGAGTGGCCGGCTGGCTCCTGAAATTCGGCATTGCGCAGGATTCCTCCAAGACCAAAGCATGCACCAGAGCCAAGTCAGGCTGGATTGACAGTGCCAAGTACCTCCTGCAAACTGACACCAAGAACCTGGGCAGGTGACTTTTGTTTCTTAGGTGGAAGGGCCTGCCTATGTGTTCCAGGGCCTGTGGCTCAGAGTGGCCGGCTGGCTCCTGAAATTCGGCATTGCGCAGGATTCCTCCCAGACCAAAGCATGCACCAGACGCAAGTCAGGCTGGATTGACAGTGCCAAGTACCTCCTGAAAACTGACACCAAGAACCTGGGCAGGTGACTTTTGTTTCTTAGGTGGAAGGGCCTGCCTATGTGTTCCAGGGCCTGTGGCTCAGAGTGACCGGCTGGCTCCTGAAATTCGGCATTGCACAGGATTCCTCCCCGAGTGAAGCATGCACCAGAGCCAAGTCAGGCTGGATTGACAGTGCCAAGTACCTGCTGCAAACTGACACCAAGAACCTGGGCTGGTGACTTTTGTTTCTTAGGTGGAAGGGCCTGCCTATGTGTTCCAGGGCCTGTGGCTCAGAGTGGCCGGCTGGCTCCTGAAATTCGGCATTGCGCAGGATTCCTCCCAGACCAAAGCATGCACCAGAGCCAAGTCAGGCTGGATTGACAGTGCCAAGTACCTGCTGCAAACTGACACCAAGAACCTGGGCTGGTGACTTTTGTTTCTTAGGTGGAAGGGCCTGCCTATGTGTTCCAGGGTCTGTGGCTCAGAGTGGCCGGCTGGCTCCTGAAATTCGGCATTGTGCAGGATGCCTCCCCGACTGAAGCTGGCACCAGTGGCAAGTCAGGCTGGATTGACAGTGCCAAGTACCTGCTGCAAACTGACACCAAGAACCTGGGCAGGTGACTTTTTTTTCTTAGGTGGAAGGGCGTGCCTATGTGTTTTAGGGCCTGTGGCTCAGAGTGGCCAGCTGGCTCCTGAAATTCGGCATTGTGCAGGATTCCTCCCCGAGTGAAGCATGCACCCGTGGCAAGTCAGGCTGGATTGACAGTGCCAAGTACCTGCTGCAAACTGACACCAAGAACCTGGGCAGGTGACTTTTGTTTCTTAGGTGGAAGGGCCTGCCTATGTGTTCCAGGGCCTGTTGCTCAGAGTGGCCGGCTGGCTCCTTAAATTCGGCATTGCGCTGGATGCCTCCCCGAGTGAAGCATGCACCAGAGCCAAGTCAGGCTGGCTTGACAGTGCCAAGTACCTCCTGCAAACTGACACCAAGAACCTGGGTTGTTCTCTTTTGTTTCTTAGGTGGAAGGGCCTGCCTATGTGTTCCAGGGCCTGTGGCTCAGAGTGGCCGGCTGGCTCCTGAAATTCGGCATTGCGCAGGATTCCTCCCAGACCAAAGCATGCACCAGAGCCAAGTCAGGCTGGATTGACAGTGCCAAGTTCCTGCTGCAAACTGACACCAAGAACCTGGGCTGGTGACTTTTGTTTCTTAGGTGGAAGGGCCTGCCTATGTGTTCCCGGGCCTGTGGCTCAGAGTGGCCGGCTGGCTCCTGAAATTCGGCATTGCGCAGGATTCTTCCCCGACTGAAGCATGCACCAGTACCAAGTCAGGCTGGCTTGACAGTGCCAAGTACCTGCTGCAAACTGACACCAAGAACCTGGGTTGTTCTCTTTTGTTTCTTAGGTGGAAGGGCCTGCTTATGTGTTCAATGGCCTGTGGCTCAGAGTGGCCGGCTGGCTCCTTAAATTCGGCATTGCGCTGGATGCCTCCCCGAGTGAAGCATGCACCAGAGCCAAGTCAGGCTAGCTTGACAGTGTCAAGTACCTCCTGCAAGCTGACACCAAGAACCTGGGTTGTTCTCTTTTGCTTCTTAGGTGGAAGGGCCTGCCTATGTGTTCCATAGCCTGTGGCTCTGAATGGCCCGCTGGCTCCTGAAATTCGGCATTGCGCAGGATACCTCCCCGACTGAAGCTGGCACAAGAGCCAAGTCAGGCTGGCTTGACAGTGCCAAGTACCTGCTGCAAACTGACACCAAGAACCTGGGCTGGTGACTTTTGTTTCTTAGGTGGAAGGGCCTGCCTATGTGTTCCAGGGCCTGTGGCTCAGAGTGGCCGGTTGGCTCCTGAAATTCGGCATTGCGCAGGATGCCTCCCCGACTGAAGCTGGCACCAGTGGCAAGTCAGGCTGGATTGACAGTGCCAAGTACCTGCTGCAAACTGACACCAAGAACCTGGGCAGGTGACTTTTTTTTCTTAGGTGGAAGGGCCTGCCTATGTGTTTTAGGGCCTGTGGCTCAGAGTGGCCGGCTGGCTCCTGAAATTCGGCATTGTGCAGGATTCCTCCCCGAGTGAAGCATGCACCCGTGGCAAGTCAGGCTGGATTGACAGTGCCAAGTACCTGCTGCAAACTGACACCAAGAACCTGGGTTGTTCTCTTTTGTTTCTTAGGTGGAAGGGCCTGCCTATGTGTTCCAGGGCCTGTGGCTCAGAGTGGCCGGCTGGCTCCTGAAATTCGGCATTGCGCAGGATGCCTCCAAGACCAAAGCATGCACCAGAGCCAAGTCAGGCTGGATTGACAGTGCCAAGTACCTCCTGAAAACTGACACCAAGAACCTGGGCAGGTGACTTTTGTTTCTTAGGTGGAAGGGCCTGCCTATGTGTTCCAGGGCCTGTGGCTCAAAGTGGCCGGCTTGCTCCTGAAATTCGGCATTGCGCAGGATTCCTCCCAGACCAAAGCATGCACCAGACGCAAGTCAGGCTGGATTGACAGTGCCAAGTACCTCCTGAAAACTGACACCAAGAACCAGGGCAGGTGACTTTTGTTTCTTAGGTGGAAGGGCCTGCCTATGTGTTCCAGGGCCTGTGGCTCAGAGTGACCGGCTGGCTCCTGAAATTCGGCATTGCACAGGATTCCTCCCCGACTTAAGCTGGCACCAGAGCCAAGTCAGGCTGGATTGACAGTGCCAAGTACCTGCTGCAAACTGACACCAAGAACCTGGGCTGGTGACTTTTCTTTCTTAGGTGGAAGGGCCTGCCTATGTGTTCCAGGGCCTGTGGCTCAGAGTGGCCGGCTGGCTCCTGAAATTCGGCATTGCGCAGGATGCCTCCCTTAGTGAAGCATGCACCAGAGCCAAGTCAGGCTGGCTTGACAGTGCCAAGTACCTGCTGCAAACTGACACCAAGAACCTGGGTTGTTCTCTTTTTTTTCTTAGGTGGAAGGGCCTGCCTATGTGTTCCAGGGCCTGTGGCTCAGAGTGGCCGGCTGGCTCCTGAAATTCGGCATTGCGCAGGATTCCTCCCTGAGTGAAGCATGCACCAGAGCCAAGTCAGGCTGGCTTGACAGTGCCAAGTACCTGCTGCAAACTGACACCAAGAACCTGGGCTGGTGACTTTTGTTTCTTAGGTGGAAGGGCCTGCCTATGTGTTCCAGGGCCTGTGGCTCAGAGTGGCCGGCTGGCTCCTGAAATTCGGCATTGCGCAGGATTCCTCCCAGACCAAAGCATGCACCAGAGCCAAGTCAGGCTGGCTTGACAGTGCCAAGTACCTGCTGCAAACGGACACCAAGAACCTGGGCTGGTGACTTTTGTTTCTTAGGTGGAAGGGCCTGCCTATGTGTTCCAGGGCCTGTGGCTCAGAGTGGCCGGCCGGCTCCTGAAATTCGGCATTGCGCAGGATTCTTCCCCGACTGAAGCATGCACCAGTACCAAGTCAGGCTGGCTTGACAGTGCCAAGTACCTCCTGAAAACTGACACCAAGAACCTGGGTTGTTCTCTTTTGTTTCTTAGGTGGAAGGGCCTGCTTATGTGTTCAATGGCCTGTGGCTCAGAGTGGCCGGCTGGCGCCTGGAATTCGGCATTGCGCAGGATGCCTCCCAAACCAAAGCATGCACCAGAGCCAAGTCAGGCTGGCTTGACAGTGTCAAGTACCTCCTGCAAGCTGACACCAAGAACCTGGGTTGTTCTCTTTTGCTTCTTAGGTGGAAGGGCCTGCCTATGTGTTCCATAGCCTGTGGCTCTGAATGGCCCGCTGGCTCCTGAAATTCGGCATTGCGCAGGATTCCTCCCCGACTGAAGCTGGCACAAGAGCCAAGTCAGGCTGGCTTGACAGTGCCAAGTACCTGCTGCAAACTGACACCAAGAACCTGGGCTGGTGACTTTTGTTTCTTAGGTGGAAGGGCCTGCCTATGTGTTCCAGGCTCTGTGGCTCAGAGTGGCCGGCTGGCTCCTGAAATTCGGCATTGCGCAGGATGCCTCCCCGACTGAAGCTGGCACCAGTGGCAAGTCAGGCTGGATTGACAGTGCCAAGTACCTGCTGCAAACTGACACCAAGAACCTGGGCAGGTGACTTTTTTTTCTTAGGTGGAAGGGCCTGCCTATGTGTTTTAGGGCCTGTGGCTCAGAGTGGCCGGCTGGCTCCTGAAATTCGGCATTGTGCAGGATTCCTCCCCGAGTGAAGCATGCACCCGTGGCAAGTCAGGCTGGCTTGACAGTGCCAAGTACCTGCTGCAAACTGACACCAAGAACCTGGGTTGTTCTCTTTTGTTTCTTAGGTGGAAGGGCCTGCCTATGTGTTCCAGGGCCTGTGGCTCAGAGTGGCCGGCTGGCTCCTGAAATTCGGCATTGCGCAGGATTCCTCCAAGACCAAAGCATGCACCAGAGCCAAGTCAGGCTGGATTGACAGTGCCAAGTACCTGCTGCAAACTGACACCAAGAACCTGGGCTGGTGACTTTTGTTTCTTAGGTGGAAGGGCCTGCCTATGTGTTCCAGGGCCTGTGGCTCAGAGTGACCGGCTGGCTCCTGAAATTCGGCATTGCGCAGGATTCCTCCCAGACCAAAGCATTGACCAGAGCCAAGTCAGGCTGGCTTGACAGTGCCAAGTACCTCCTGAAAACTGACACCAAGAACCTGGGTTGTTCTCTTTTGTTTCTTAGGTGGAAGGGCCTGCTTATGTGTTCAATGGCCTGTCGCTCAGAGTGGCCGGCTGGCGCCTGGAATTCGGCATTGCGCAGGATTCCTCCCCGAGTGAAGCATGCACCAGAGCCAAGTCAGGCTGGATTGACAGTGCCAAGTACCTCCTGCAAGCTGACACCAAGAACCTGGGTTGTTCTCTTTTGTTTCTTAGGTGGAAGGGCCTGCCTATGTGTTCCATAGCCTGTGGCTCTCAATGGCCCGCTGGCTCCTGAAATTCGGCATTGCGCAGGATGCCTCCCCGACTGAAGCTGGCACAAGAGCCAAGTCAGGGTGGATTGACAGTGCCAAGTACCTCCTGCAAACTGACACCAAGAACCTGGGCTGGTGACTTTTGTTTCTTAGGTGGAAGGGCCTGCCTATGTGTTCCAGGGTCTGTGGCTCAGAGTGGCCGGCTGGCTCCGGAAATTCGGCATTGCGCAGGATGCCTCCCCGACTGAAGCTGGCACCAGTGGCAAGTCAGGCTGGATTGACAGTGCCAAGTACCTGCTGCAAACTGACACCAAGAACCTGGGCAGGTGACTTTTGTTTCTTAGGTGGAAGGGCCTGCCTATGTGTTCCAGGGCCTGTTGCTCAGAGTGGCCGGCTGGCTCCTTAAATTCGGCATTGCGCTGGATGCCTCCCCGAGTGAAGCATGCACCAGAGCCAAGTCAGGCTGGCTTGACAGTGCCAAGTACCTCCTGCAAACTGACACCAAGAACCTGGGTTGTTCTCTTTTGTTTCTTAGGTGGAAGGGCCTGCCTATGTGTTCCAGGGCCTGTGGCTCAGAGTGGCCGGCTGGCTCCTGAAATTCGGCATTGCGCAGGATTCCTCCCAGACCAAAGCATGCACCAGAGCCAAGTCAGGCTGGATTGACAGTGCCAAGTTCCTGCTGCAAACTGACACCAAGAACCTGGGCTGGTGACTTTTGTTTCTTAGGTGGAAGGGCCTGCCTATGTGTTCCCGGGCCTGTGGCTCAGAGTGGCCGGCTGGCTCCTGAAATTCGGCATTGCGCAGGATTCTTCCCCGACTGAAGCATGCACCAGTACCAAGTCAGGCTGGCTTGACAGTGCCAAGTACCTGCTGCAAACTGACACCAAGAACCTGGGTTGTTCTCTTTTGTTTCTTAGGTGGAAGGGCCTGCTTATGTGTTCAATGGCCTGTGGCTCAGAGTGGCCGGCTGGCGCCTGGAATTCGGCATTGCGCAGGATGCCTCCCAAACCAAAGCATGCACCAGAGCCAAGTCAGGCTGGCTTGACAGTGTCAAGTACCTCCTGCAAGCTGACACCAAGAACCTGGGTTGTTCTCTTTTGCTTCTTAGGTGGAAGGGCCTGCCTATGTGTTCCATAGCCTGTGGCTCTGAATGGCCCGCTGGCTCCTGAAATTCGGCATTGCGCAGGATACCTCCCCGACTGAAGCTGGCACAAGAGCCAAGTCAGGCTGGCTTGACAGTGCCAAGTACCTGCTGCAAACTGACACCAAGAACCTGGGCTGGTGACTTTTGTTTCTTAGGTGGAAGGGCCTGCCTATGTGTTCCAGGGCCTGTGGCTCAGAGTGGCCGGTTGGCTCCTGAAATTCGGCATTGCGCAGGATGCCTCCCCGACTGAAGCTGGCACCAGTGGCAAGTCAGGCTGGATTGACAGTGCCAAGTACCTGCTGCAAACTGACACCAAGAACCTGGGCAGGTGACTTTTTTTTCTTAGGTGGAAGGGCCTGCCTATGTGTTTTAGGGCCTGTGGCTCAGAGTGGCCGGCTGGCTCCTGAAATTCGGCATTGTGCAGGATTCCTCCCCGAGTGAAGCATGCACCCGTGGCAAGTTAGGCTGGATTGACAGTGCCAAGTACCTGCTGCAAACTGACACCAAGAACCTGGGTTGTTCTCTTTTGTTTCTTAGGTGGAAGGGCCTGCCTATGTGTTCCAGGGCCTGTGGCTCAGAGTGGCCGGCTGGCTCCTGAAATTCGGCATTGCGCAGGATTCCTCCAAGACCAAAGCATGCACCAGAGCCAAGTCAGGCTGGATTGACAGTGCCAAGTACCTCCTGAAAACTGACACCAAGAACCTGGGCAGGTGACTTTTGTTTCTTAGGTGGAAGGGCCTGCCTATGTGTTCCAGGGCCTGTGGCTCAAAGTGGCCGGCTGGCTCCTGAAATTCGGCATTGCGCAGGATTCCTCCCAGACCAAAGCATGCACCAGACGCAAGTCAGGCTGGATTGACAGTGCCAAGTACCTCCTGAAAACTGACACCAAGAACCAGGGCAGGTGACTTTTGTTTCTTAGGTGGAAGGGCCTGCCTATGTGTTCCAGGGCCTGTGGCTCAGAGTGACCGGCTGGCTCCTGAAATTCGGCATTGCACAGGATTCCTCCCCGACTTAAGCTGGCACCAGAGCCAAGTCAGGCTGGATTGACAGTGCCAAGTACCTGCTGCAAACTGACACCAAGAACCTGGGCAGGTGACTTTTTTTTCTTAGGTGGAAGGGCGTGCCTATGTGTTTTAGGGCCTGTGGCTCAGAGTGGCCAGCTGGCTCCTGAAATTCGGCATTGTGCAGGATTCCTCCCCGAGTGAAGCATGCACCCGTGGCAAGTCAGGCTGGATTGACAGTGCCAAGTACCTGCTGCAAACTGACACCAAGAACCTGGGCAGGTGACTTTTGTTTCTTAGGTGGAAGGGCCTGCCTATGTGTTCCAGGGCCTGTTGCTCAGAGTGGCCGGCTGGCTCCTTAAATTCGGCATTGCGCTGGATGCCTCCCCGAGTGAAGCATGCACCAGAGCCAAGTCAGGCTGGCTTGACAGTGCCAAGTACCTCCTGCAAACTGACACCAAGAACCTGGGTTGTTCTCTTTTGTTTCTTAGGTGGAAGGGCCTGCCTATGTGTTCCAGGGCCTGTGGCTCAGAGTGGCCGGCTGGCTCCTGAAATTCGGCATTGCGCAGGATTCCTCCCAGACCAAAGCATGCACCAGAGCCAAGTCAGGCTGGATTGACAGTGCCAAGTTCCTGCTGCAAACTGACACCAAGAACCTGGGCTGGTGACTTTTGTTTCTTAGGTGGAAGGGCCTGCCTATGTGTTCCCGGGCCTGTGGCTCAGAGTGGCCGGCTGGCTCCTGAAATTCGGCATTGCGCAGGATTCTTCCCCGACTGAAGCATGCACCAGTACCAAGTCAGGCTGGCTTGACAGTGCCAAGTACCTGCTGCAAACTGACACCAAGAACCTGGGTTGTTCTCTTTTGTTTCTTAGGTGGAAGGGCCTGCTTATGTGTTCAATGGCCTGTGGCTCAGAGTGGCCGGCTGGCTCCTTAAATTCGGCATTGCGCTGGATGCCTCCCCGAGTGAAGCATGCACCAGAGCCAAGTCAGGCTAGCTTGACAGTGTCAAGTACCTCCTGCAAGCTGACACCAAGAACCTGGGTTGTTCTCTTTTGCTTCTTAGGTGGAAGGGCCTGCCTATGTGTTCCATAGCCTGTGGCTCTGAATGGCCCGCTGGCTCCTGAAATTCGGCATTGCGCAGGATACCTCCCCGACTGAAGCTGGCACAAGAGCCAAGTCAGGCTGGCTTGACAGTGCCAAGTACCTGCTGCAAACTGACACCAAGAACCTGGGCTGGTGACTTTTGTTTCTTAGGTGGAAGGGCCTGCCTATGTGTTCCAGGGCCTGTGGCTCAGAGTGGCCGGTTGGCTCCTGAAATTCGGCATTGCGCAGGATGCCTCCCCGACTGAAGCTGGCACCAGTGGCAAGTCAGGCTGGATTGACAGTGCCAAGTACCTGCTGCAAACTGACACCAAGAACCTGGGCAGGTGACTTTTTTTTCTTAGGTGGAAGGGCCTGCCTATGTGTTTTAGGGCCTGTGGCTCAGAGTGGCCGGCTGGCTCCTGAAATTCGGCATTGTGCAGGATTCCTCCCCGAGTGAAGCATGCACCCGTGGCAAGTCAGGCTGGATTGACAGTGCCAAGTACCTGCTGCAAACTGACACCAAGAACCTGGGTTGTTCTCTTTTGTTTCTTAGGTGGAAGGGCCTGCCTATGTGTTCCAGGGCCTGTGGCTCAGAGTGGCCGGCTGGCTCCTGAAATTCGGCATTGCGCAGGATGCCTCCAAGACCAAAGCATGCACCAGAGCCAAGTCAGGCTGGATTGACAGTGCCAAGTACCTCCTGAAAACTGACACCAAGAACCTGGGCAGGTGACTTTTGTTTCTTAGGTGGAAGGGCCTGCCTATGTGTTCCAGGGCCTGTGGCTCAAAGTGGCCGGCTTGCTCCTGAAATTCGGCATTGCGCAGGATTCCTCCCAGACCAAAGCATGCACCAGACGCAAGTCAGGCTAGATTGACAGTGCCAAGTACCTCCTGAAAACTGACACCAAGAACCAGGGCAGGTGACTTTTGTTTCTTAGGTGGAAGGGCCTGCCTATGTGTTCCAGGGCCTGTGGCTCAGAGTGACCGGCTGGCTCCTGAAATTCGGCATTGCACAGGATTCCTCCCCGACTTAAGCTGGCACCAGAGCCAAGTCAGGCTGGATTGACAGTGCCAAGTACCTGCTGCAAACTGACACCAAGAACCTGGGCTGGTGACTTTTCTTTCTTAGGTGGAAGGGCCTGCCTATGTGTTCCAGGGCCTGTGGCTCAGAGTGGCCGGCTGGCTCCTGAAATTCGGCATTGCGCAGGATGCCTCCCTTAGTGAAGCATGCACCAGAGCCAAGTCAGGCTGGCTTGACAGTGCCAAGTACCTGCTGCAAACTGACACCAAGAACCTGGGTTGTTCTCTTTTTTTTCTTAGGTGGAAGGGCCTGCCTATGTGTTCCAGGGCCTGTGGCTCAGAGTGGCCGGCTGGCTCCTGAAATTCGGCATTGCGCAGGATTCCTCCCTGAGTGAAGCATGCACCAGAGCCAAGTCAGGCTGGCTTGACAGTGCCAAGTACCTGCTGCAAACTGACACCAAGAACCTGGGCTGGTGACTTTTGTTTCTTAGGTGGAAGGGCCTGCCTATGTGTTCCAGGGCCTGTGGCTCAGAGTGGCCGGCTGGCTCCTGAAATTCGGCATTGCGCAGGATTCCTCCCAGACCAAAGCATGCACCAGAGCCAAGTCAGGCTGGCTTGACAGTGCCAAGTACCTGCTGCAAACGGACACCAAGAACCTGGGCTGGTGACTTTTGTTTCTTAGGTGGAAGGGCCTGCCTATGTGTTCCAGGGCCTGTGGCTCAGAGTGGCCGGCCGGCTCCTGAAATTCGGCATTGCGCAGGATTCTTCCCCGACTGAAGCATGCACCAGTACCAAGTCAGGCTGGCTTGACAGTGCCAAGTACCTCCTGAAAACTGACACCAAGAACCTGGGTTGTTCTCTTTTGTTTCTTAGGTGGAAGGGCCTGCTTATGTGTTCAATGGCCTGTGGCTCAGAGTGGCCGGCTGGCGCCTGGAATTCGGCATTGCGCAGGATGCCTCCCAAACCAAAGCATGCACCAGAGCCAAGTCAGGCTGGCTTGACAGTGTCAAGTACCTCCTGCAAGCTGACACCAAGAACCTGGGTTGTTCTCTTTTGCTTCTTAGGTGGAAGGGCCTGCCTATGTGTTCCATAGCCTGTGGCTCTGAATGGCCCGCTGGCTCCTGAAATTCGGCATTGCGCAGGATTCCTCCCCGACTGAAGCTGGCACAAGAGCCAAGTCAGGCTGGCTTGACAGTGCCAAGTACCTGCTGCAAACTGACACCAAGAACCTGGGCTGGTGACTTTTGTTTCTTAGGTGGAAGGGCCTGCCTATGTGTTCCAGGCTCTGTGGCTCAAAGTGGCCGGCTGGCTCCTGAAATTCGGCATTGCGCAGGATGCCTCCCCGACTGAAGCTGGCACCAGTGGCAAGTCAGGCTGGATTGACAGTGCCAAGTACCTGCTGCAAACTGACACCAAGAACCTGGGCAGGTGACTTTTTTTTCTTAGGTGGAAGGGCCTGCCTATGTGTTTTAGGGCCTGTGGCTCAGAGTGGCCGGCTGGCTCCTGAAATTCGGCATTGTGCAGGATTCCTCCCCGAGTGAAGCATGCACCCGTGGCAAGTCAGGCTGGCTTGACAGTGCCAAGTACCTGCTGCAAACTGACACCAAGAACCTGGGTTGTTCTCTTTTGTTTCTTAGGTGGAAGGGCCTGCCTATGTGTTCCAGGGCCTGTGGCTCAGAGTGGCCGGCTGGCTCCTGAAATTCGGCATTGCGCAGGATTCCTCCAAGACCAAAGCATGCACCAGAGCCAAGTCAGGCTGGATTGACAGTGCCAAGTACCTGCTGCAAACTGACACCAAGAACCTGGGCTGGTGACTTTTGTTTCTTAGGTGGAAGGGCCTGCCTATGTGTTCCAGGGCCTGTGGCTCAGAGTGACCGGCTGGCTCCTGAAATTCGGCATTGCGCAGGATTCCTCCCAGACCAAAGCATTGACCAGAGCCAAGTCAGGCTGGCTTGACAGTGCCAAGTACCTCCTGAAAACTGACACCAAGAACCTGGGTTGTTCTCTTTTGTTTCTTAGGTGGAAGGGCCTGCTTATGTGTTCAATGGCCTGTCGCTCAGAGTGGCCGGCTGGCGCCTGGAATTCGGCATTGCGCAGGATTCCTCCCCGAGTGAAGCATGCACCAGAGCCAAGTCAGGCTGGATTGACAGTGCCAAGTACCTCCTGCAAGCTGACACCAAGAACCTGGGTTGTTCTCTTTTGTTTCTTAGGTGGAAGGGCCTGCCTATGTGTTCCATAGCCTGTGGCTCTCAATGGCCCGCTGGCTCCTGAAATTCGGCATTGCGCAGGATGCCTCCCCGACTGAAGCTGGCACAAGAGGCAAGTCAGGGTGGATTGACAGTGCCAAGTACCTCCTGCAAACTGACACCAAGAACCTGGGCTGGTGACTTTTGTTTCTTAGGTGGAAGGGCCTGCCTATGTGTTCCAGGGTCTGTGGCTCAGAGTGGCCGGCTGGCTCCGGAAATTCGGCATTGCGCAGGATGCCTCCCCGACTGAAGCTGGCACCAGTGGCAAGTCAGGCTGGATTGACAGTGCCAAGTACCTGCTGCAAACTGACACCAAGAACCTGGGCAGGTGACTTTTGTTTCTTAGGTGGAAGGGCCTGCCTATGTGTTCCAGGGCCTGTTGCTCAGAGTGGCCGGCTGGCTCCTTAAATTCGGCATTGCGCTGGATGCCTCCCCGAGTGAAGCATGCACCAGAGCCAAGTCAGGCTGGCTTGACAGTGCCAAGTACCTCCTGCAAACTGACACCAAGAACCTGGGTTGTTCTCTTTTGTTTCTTAGGTGGAAGGGCCTGCCTATGTGTTCCAGGGCCTGTGGCTCAGAGTGGCCGGCTGGCTCCTGAAATTCGGCATTGCGCAGGATTCCTCCCAGACCAAAGCATGCACCAGAGCCAAGTCAGGCTGGATTGACAGTGCCAAGTTCCTGCTGCAAACTGACACCAAGAACCTGGGCTGGTGACTTTTGTTTCTTAGGTGGAAGGGCCTGCCTATGTGTTCCCGGGCCTGTGGCTCAGAGTGGCCGGCTGGCTCCTGAAATTCGGCATTGCGCAGGATTCTTCCCCGACTGAAGCATGCACCAGTACCAAGTCAGGCTGGCTTGACAGTGCCAAGTACCTGCTGCAAACTGACACCAAGAACCTGGGTTGTTCTCTTTTGTTTCTTAGGTGGAAGGGCCTGCTTATGTGTTCAATGGCCTGTGGCTCAGAGTGGCCGGCTGGCGCCTGGAATTCGGCATTGCGCAGGATGCCTCCCAAACCAAAGCATGCACCAGAGCCAAGTCAGGCTGGCTTGACAGTGTCAAGTACCTCCTGCAAGCTGACACCAAGAACCTGGGTTGTTCTCTTTTGCTTCTTAGGTGGAAGGGCCTGCCTATGTGTTCCATAGCCTGTGGCTCTGAATGGCCCGCTGGCTCCTGAAATTCGGCATTGCGCAGGATACCTCCCCGACTGAAGCTGGCACAAGAGCCAAGTCAGGCTGGCTTGACAGTGCCAAGTACCTGCTGCAAACTGACACCAAGAACCTGGGCTGGTGACTTTTGTTTCTTAGGTGGAAGGGCCTGCCTATGTGTTCCAGGGCCTGTGGCTCAGAGTGGCCGGTTGGCTCCTGAAATTCGGCATTGCGCAGGATGCCTCCCCGACTGAAGCTGGCACCAGTGGCAAGTCAGGCTGGATTGACAGTGCCAAGTACCTGCTGCAAACTGACACCAAGAACCTGGGCAGGTGACTTTTTTTTCTTAGGTGGAAGGGCCTGCCTATGTGTTTTAGGGCCTGTGGCTCAGAGTGGCCGGCTGGCTCCTGAAATTCGGCATTGTGCAGGATTCCTCCCCGAGTGAAGCATGCACCCGTGGCAAGTTAGGCTGGATTGACAGTGCCAAGTACCTGCTGCAAACTGACACCAAGAACCTGGGTTGTTCTCTTTTGTTTCTTAGGTGGAAGGGCCTGCCTATGTGTTCCAGGGCCTGTGGCTCAGAGTGGCCGGCTGGCTCCTGAAATTCGGCATTGCGCAGGATTCCTCCAAGACCAAAGCATGCACCAGAGCCAAGTCAGGCTGGATTGACAGTGCCAAGTACCTCCTGAAAACTGACACCAAGAACCTGGGCAGGTGACTTTTGTTTCTTAGGTGGAAGGGCCTGCCTATGTGTTCCAGGGCCTGTGGCTCAAAGTGGCCGGCTGGCTCCTGAAATTCGGCATTGCGCAGGATTCCTCCCAGACCAAAGCATGCACCAGACGCAAGTCAGGCTGGATTGACAGTGCCAAGTACCTCCTGAAAACTGACACCAAGAACCAGGGCAGGTGACTTTTGTTTCTTAGGTGGAAGGGCCTGCCTATGTGTTCCAGGGCCTGTGGCTCAGAGTGACCGGCTGGCTCCTGAAATTCGGCATTGCACAGGATTCCTCCCCGACTTAAGCTGGCACCAGAGCCAAGTCAGTCTGGATTGACAGTGCCAAGTACCTGCTGCAAACTGACACCAAGAACCTGGGCAGGTGACTTTTTTTTCTTAGGTGGAAGGGCGTGCCTATGTGTTTTAGGGCCTGTGGCTCAGAGTGGCCAGCTGGCTCCTGAAATTCGGCATTGTGCAGGATTCCTCCCCGAGTGAAGCATGCACCCGTGGCAAGTCAGGCTGGATTGACAGTGCCAAGTACCTGCTGCAAACTGACACCAAGAACCTGGGCAGGTGACTTTTGTTTCTTAGGTGGAAGGGCCTGCCTATGTGTTCCAGGGCCTGTTGCTCAGAGTGGCCGGCTGGCTCCTTAAATTCGGCATTGCGCTGGATGCCTCCCCGAGTGAAGCATGCACCAGAGCCAAGTCAGGCTGGCTTGACAGTGCCAAGTACCTCCTGCAAACTGACACCAAGAACCTGGGTTGTTCTCTTTTGTTTCTTAGGTGGAAGGGCCTGCCTATGTGTTCCAGGGCCTGTGGCTCAGAGTGGCCGGCTGGCTCCTGAAATTCGGCATTGCGCAGGATTCCTCCCAGACCAAAGCATGCACCAGAGCCAAGTCAGGCTGGATTGACAGTGCCAAGTTCCTGCTGCAAACTGACACCAAGAACCTGGGCTGGTGACTTTTGTTTCTTAGGTGGAAGGGCCTGCCTATGTGTTCCCGGGCCTGTGGCTCAGAGTGGCCGGCTGGCTCCTGAAATTCGGCATTGCGCAGGATTCTTCCCCGACTGAAGCATGCACCAGTACCAAGTCAGGCTGGCTTGACAGTGCCAAGTACCTGCTGCAAACTGACACCAAGAACCTGGGTTGTTCTCTTTTGTTTCTTAGGTGGAAGGGCCTGCTTATGTGTTCAATGGCCTGTGGCTCAGAGTGGCCGGCTGGCTCCTTAAATTCGGCATTGCGCTGGATGCCTCCCCGAGTGAAGCATGCACCAGAGCCAAGTCAGGCTAGCTTGACAGTGTCAAGTACCTCCTGCAAGCTGACACCAAGAACCTGGGTTGTTCTCTTTTGCTTCTTAGGTGGAAGGGCCTGCCTATGTGTTCCATAGCCTGTGGCTCTGAATGGCCCGCTGGCTCCTGAAATTCGGCATTGCGCAGGATACCTCCCCGACTGAAGCTGGCACAAGAGCCAAGTCAGGCTGGCTTGACAGTGCCAAGTACCTGCTGCAAACTGACACCAAGAACCTGGGCTGGTGACTTTTGTTTCTTAGGTGGAAGGGCCTGCCTATGTGTTCCAGGGCCTGTGGCTCAGAGTGGCCGGTTGGCTCCTGAAATTCGGCATTGCGCAGGATGCCTCCCCGACTGAAGCTGGCACCAGTGGCAAGTCAGGCTGGATTGACAGTGCCAAGTACCTGCTGCAAACTGACACCAAGAACCTGGGCAGGTGACTTTTTTTTCTTAGGTGGAAGGGCCTGCCTATGTGTTTTAGGGCCTGTGGCTCAGAGTGGCCGGCTGGCTCCTGAAATTCGGCATTGTGCAGGATTCCTCCCCGAGTGAAGCATGCACCCGTGGCAAGTCAGGCTGGATTGACAGTGCCAAGTACCTGCTGCAAACTGACACCAAGAACCTGGGTTGTTCTCTTTTGTTTCTTAGGTGGAAGGGCCTGCCTATGTGTTCCAGGGCCTGTGGCTCAGAGTGGCCGGCTGGCTCCTGAAATTCGGCATTGCGCAGGATGCCTCCAAGACCAAAGCATGCACCAGAGCCAAGTCAGGCTGGATTGACAGTGCCAAGTACCTCCTGAAAACTGACACCAAGAACCTGGGCAGGTGACTTTTGTTTCTTAGGTGGAAGGGCCTGCCTATGTGTTCCAGGGCCTGTGGCTCAAAGTGGCCGGCTTGCTCCTGAAATTCGGCATTGCGCAGGATTCCTCCCAGACCAAAGCATGCACCAGACGCAAGTCAGGCTGGATTGACAGTGCCAAGTACCTCCTGAAAACTGACACCAAGAACCAGGGCAGGTGACTTTTGTTTCTTAGGTGGAAGGGCCTGCCTATGTGTTCCAGGGCCTGTGGCTCAGAGTGACTGGCTGGCTCCTGAAATTCGGCATTGCACAGGATTCCTCCCCGACTTAAGCTGGCACCAGAGCCAAGTCAGGCTGGATTGACAGTGCCAAGTACCTGCTGCAAACTGACACCAAGAACCTGGGCTGGTGACTTTTCTTTCTTAGGTGGAAGGGCCTGCCTATGTGTTCCAGGGCCTGTGGCTCAGAGTGGCCGGCTGGCTCCTGAAATTCGGCATTGCGCAGGATGCCTCCCTTAGTGAAGCATGCACCAGAGCCAAGTCAGGCTGGCTTGACAGTGCCAAGTACCTGCTGCAAACTGACACCAAGAACCTGGGTTGTTCTCTTTTTTTTCTTAGGTGGAAGGGCCTGCCTATGTGTTCCAGGGCCTGTGGCTCAGAGTGGCCGGCTGGCTCCTGAAATTCGGCATTGCGCAGGATTCCTCCCTGAGTGAAGCATGCACCAGAGCCAAGTCAGGCTGGCTTGACAGTGCCAAGTACCTGCTGCAAACTGACACCAAGAACCTGGGCTGGTGACTTTTGTTTCTTAGGTGGAAGGGCCTGCCTATGTGTTCCAGGGCCTGTGGCTCAGAGTGGCCGGCTGGCTCCTGAAATTCGGCATTGCGCAGGATTCCTCCCAGACCAAAGCATGCACCAGAGCCAAGTCAGGCTGGCTTGACAGTGCCAAGTACCTGCTGCAAACGGACACCAAGAACCTGGGCTGGTGACTTTTGTTTCTTAGGTGGAAGGGCCTGCCTATGTGTTCCAGGGCCTGTGGCTCAGAGTGGCCGGCCGGCTCCTGAAATTCGGCATTGCGCAGGATTCTTCCCCGACTGAAGCATGCACCAGTACCAAGTCAGGCTGGCTTGACAGTGCCAAGTACCTCCTGAAAACTGACACCAAGAACCTGGGTTGTTCTCTTTTGTTTCTTAGGTGGAAGGGCCTGCTTATGTGTTCAATGGCCTGTGGCTCAGAGTGGCCGGCTGGCGCCTGGAATTCGGCATTGCGCAGGATGCCTCCCAAACCAAAGCATGCACCAGAGCCAAGTCAGGCTGGCTTGACAGTGTCAAGTACCTCCTGCAAGCTGACACCAAGAACCTGGGTTGTTCTCTTTTGCTTCTTAGGTGGAAGGGCCTGCCTATGTGTTCCATAGCCTGTGGCTCTGAATGGCCCGCTGGCTCCTGAAATTCGGCATTGCGCAGGATTCCTCCCCGACTGAAGCTGGCACAAGAGCCAAGTCAGGCTGGCTTGACAGTGCCAAGTACCTGCTGCAAACTGACACCAAGAACCTGGGCTGGTGACTTTTGTTTCTTAGGTGGAAGGGCCTGCCTATGTGTTCCAGGCTCTGTGGCTCAGAGTGGCCGGCTGGCTCCTGAAATTCGGCATTGCGCAGGATGCCTCCCCGACTGAAGCTGGCACCAGTGGCAAGTCAGGCTGGATTGACAGTGCCAAGTACCTGCTGCAAACTGACACCAAGAACCTGGGCAGGTGACTTTTTTTTCTTAGGTGGAAGGGCCTGCCTATGTGTTTTAGGGCCTGTGGCTCAGAGTGGCCGGCTGGCTCCTGAAATTCGGCATTGTGCAGGATTCCTCCCCGAGTGAAGCATGCACCCGTGGCAAGTCAGGCTGGCTTGACAGTGCCAAGTACCTGCTGCAAACTGACACCAAGAACCTGGGTTGTTCTCTTTTGTTTCTTAGGTGGAAGGGCCTGCCTATGTGTTCCAGGGCCTGTGGCTCAGAGTGGCCGGCTGGCTCCTGAAATTCGGCATTGCGCAGGATTCCTCCAAGACCAAAGCATGCACCAGAGCCAAGTCAGGCTGGATTGACAGTGCCAAGTACCTGCTGCAAACTGACACCAAGAACCTGGGCTGGTGACTTTTGTTTCTTAGGTGGAAGGGCCTGCCTATGTGTTCCAGGGCCTGTGGCTCAGAGTGACCGGCTGGCTCCTGAAATTCGGCATTGCGCAGGATTCCTCCCAGACCAAAGCATTGACCAGAGCCAAGTCAGGCTGGCTTGACAGTGCCAAGTACCTCCTGAAAACTGACACCAAGAACCTGGGTTGTTCTCTTTTGTTTCTTAGGTGGAAGGGCCTGCTTATGTGTTCAATGGCCTGTCGCTCAGAGTGGCCGGCTGGCGCCTGGAATTCGGCATTGCGCAGGATTCCTCCCCGAGTGAAGCATGCACCAGAGCCAAGTCAGGCTGGATTGACAGTGCCAAGTACCTCCTGCAAGCTGACACCAAGAACCTGGGTTGTTCTCTTTTGTTTCTTAGGTGGAAGGGCCTGCCTATGTGTTCCATAGCCTGTGGCTCTCAATGGCCCGCTGGCTCCTGAAATTCGGCATTGCGCAGGATGCCTCCCCGACTGAAGCTGGCACAAGAGCCAAGTCAGGGTGGATTGACAGTGCCAAGTACCTCCTGCAAACTGACACCAAGAACCTGGGCTGGTGACTTTTGTTTCTTAGGTGGAAGGGCCTGCCTATGTGTTCCAGGGTCTGTGGCTCAGAGTGGCCGGCTGGCTCCGGAAATTCGGCATTGCGCAGGATGCCTCCCCGACTGAAGCTGGCACCAGTGGCAAGTCAGGCTGGATTGACAGTGCCAAGTACCTGCTGCAAACTGACACCAAGAACCTGGGCAGGTGACTTTTGTTTCTTAGGTGGAAGGGCCTGCCTATGTGTTCCAGGGCCTGTTGCTCAGAGTGGCCGGCTGGCTCCTTAAATTCGGCATTGCGCTGGATGCCTCCCCGAGTGAAGCATGCACCAGAGCCAAGTCAGGCTGGCTTGACAGTGCCAAGTACCTCCTGCAAACTGACACCAAGAACCTGGGTTGTTCTCTTTTGTTTCTTAGGTGGAAGGGCCTGCCTATGTGTTCCAGGGCCTGTGGCTCAGAGTGGCCGGCTGGCTCCTGAAATTCGGCATTGCGCAGGATTCCTCCCAGACCAAAGCATGCACCAGAGCCAAGTCAGGCTGGATTGACAGTGCCAAGTTCCTGCTGCAAACTGACACCAAGAACCTGGGCTGGTGACTTTTGTTTCTTAGGTGGAAGGGCCTGCCTATGTGTTCCCGGGCCTGTGGCTCAGAGTGGCCGGCTGGCTCCTGAAATTCGGCATTGCGCAGGATTCTTCCCCGACTGAAGCATGCACCAGTACCAAGTCAGGCTGGCTTGACAGTGCCAAGTACCTGCTGCAAACTGACACCAAGAACCTGGGTTGTTCTCTTTTGTTTCTTAGGTGGAAGGGCCTGCTTATGTGTTCAATGGCCTGTGGCTCAGAGTGGCCGGCTGGCGCCTGGAATTCGGCATTGCGCAGGATGCCTCCCAAACCAAAGCATGCACCAGAGCCAAGTCAGGCTGGCTTGACAGTGTCAAGTACCTCCTGCAAGCTGACACCAAGAACCTGGGTTGTTCTCTTTTGCTTCTTAGGTGGAAGGGCCTGCCTATGTGTTCCATAGCCTGTGGCTCTGAATGGCCCGCTGGCTCCTGAAATTCGGCATTGCGCAGGATACCTCCCCGACTGAAGCTGGCACAAGAGCCAAGTCAGGCTGGCTTGACAGTGCCAAGTACCTGCTGCAAACTGACACCAAGAACCTGGGCTGGTGACTTTTGTTTCTTAGGTGGAAGGGCCTGCCTATGTGTTCCAGGGCCTGTGGCTCAGAGTGGCCGGTTGGCTCCTGAAATTCGGCATTGCGCAGGATGCCTCCCCGACTGAAGCTGGCACCAGTGGCAAGTCAGGCTGGATTGACAGTGCCAAGTACCTGCTGCAAACTGACACCAAGAACCTGGGCAGGTGACTTTTTTTTCTTAGGTGGAAGGGCCTGCCTATGTGTTTTAGGGCCTGTGGCTCAGAGTGGCCGGCTGGCTCCTGAAATTCGGCATTGCGCAGGATTCCTCCCCGAGTGAAGCATGCACCCGTGGCAAGTTAGGCTGGATTGACAGTGCCAAGTACCTGCTGCAAACTGACACCAAGAACCTGGGTTGTTCTCTTTTGTTTCTTAGGTGGAAGGGCCTGCCTATGTGTTCCAGGGCCTGTGGCTCAGAGTGGCCGGCTGGCTCCTGAAATTCGGCATTGCGCAGGATTCCTCCAAGACCAAAGCATGCACCAGAGCCAAGTCAGGCTGGATTGACAGTGCCAAGTACCTCCTGAAAACTGACACCAAGAACCTGGGCAGGTGACTTTTGTTTCTTAGGTGGAAGGGCCTGCCTATGTGTTCCAGGGCCTGTGGCTCAAAGTGGCCGGCTGGCTCCTGAAATTCGGCATTGCGCAGGATTCCTCCCAGACCAAAGCATGCACCAGACGCAAGTCAGGCTGGATTGACAGTGCCAAGTACCTCCTGAAAACTGACACCAAGAACCAGGGCAGGTGACTTTTGTTTCTTAGGTGGAAGGGCCTGCCTATGTGTTCCAGGGCCTGTGGCTCAGAGTGACCGGCTGGCTCCTGAAATTCGGCATTGCACAGGATTCCTCCCCGACTTAAGCTGGCACCAGAGCCAAGTCAGGCTGGATTGACAGTGCCAAGTACCTGCTGCAAACTGACACCAAGAACCTGGGCTGGTGACTTTTCTTTCTTAGGTGGAAGGGCCTGCCTATGTGTTCCAGGGCCTGTGGCTCAGAGTGGCCGGCTGGCTCCTGAAATTCGGCATTGCGCAGGATGCCTCCCTTAGTGAAGCATGCACCAGAGCCAAGTCAGGCTGGCTTGACAGTGCCAAGTACCTCCTGCAAGCTGACACCAAGAACCTGGGTTGTTCTCTTTTGTTTCTTAGGTGGAAGGGCCTGCCTATGTGTTCCAGGGCCTGTGGCTCAGAGTGGCCGGCTGGCTCCTGAAATTCGGCATTGCGCAGGATTCCTCCCAGACCAAAGCATGCACCAAAGCCAAGTCAGGCTGGCTTGACAGTGCCAAGTACCTGCTGCAAACTGACACCAAGAACCTGGGCTGGTGACTTTTGTTTCTTAGGTGGAAGGGCCTGCCTATGTGTTCCAGGGCCTGTGGCTCAGAGTGGCCGGCCGGCTCCTGAAATTCGGCATTGCGCAGGATTCTTCCCCGACTGAAGCATGCACCAGTACCAAGTCAGGCTGGCTTGACAGTGCCAAGTACCTCCTGAAAACTGACACCAAGAACCTGGGTTGTTCTCTTTTGTTTCTTAGGTGGAAGGGCCTGCTTATGTGTTCAATGGCCTGTGGCTCAGAGTGGCCGGCTGGCGCCTGGAATTCGGCATTGCGCAGGATGCCTCCCAAACCAAAGCATGCACCAGAGCCAAGTCAGGCTGGCTTGACAGTGTCAAGTACCTCCTGCAAGCTGACACCAAGAACCTGGGTTGTTCTCTTTTGCTTCTTAGGTGGAAGGGCCTGCCTATGTGTTCCATAGCCTGTGGCTCTGAATGGCCCGCTGGCTCCTGAAATTCGGCATTGCGCAGGATTCCTCCCCGACTGAAGCTGGCACAAGAGCCAAGTCAGGCTGGCTTGACAGTGCCAAGTACCTGCTGCAAACTGACACCAAGAACCTGGGCTGGTGACTTTTGTTTCTTAGGTGGAAGGGCCTGCCTATGTGTTCCAGGCTCTGTGGCTCAGAGTGGCCGGCTGGCTCCTGAAATTCGGCATTGCGCAGGATGCCTCCCCGACTGAAGCTGGCACCAGTGGCAAGTCAGGCTGGATTGACAGTGCCAAGTACCTGCTGCAAACTGACACCAAGAACCTGGGCAGGTGACTTTTTTTTCTTAGGTGGAAGGGCCTGCCTATGTGTTTTAGGGCCTGTGGCTCAGAGTGGCCGGCTGGCTCCTGAAATTCGGCATTGCGCAGGATTCCTCCAAGACCAAAGCATGCACCAGAGCCAAGTCAGGCTGGATTGACAGTGCCAAGAACCTCCTGCAAACTGACACCAAGAACCTGGGCAGGTGACTTTTGTTTCTTAGGTGGAAGGGCCTGCCTATGTGTTCCAGGGCCTGTGGCTCAGAGTGGCCAGCTGGCTCCTGAAATTCGGCATTGCGCAGGATTCCTCCCAGACCAAAGCATGCACCAGACGCAAGACAGGCTGGATTGACAGTGCCAAGTACGTCCTGAAAACTGACACCAAGAACCAGGGCAGGTGACTTTTGTTTCTTAGGTGGAAGGGCCTGCCTATGTGTTCCAGGGCCTGTGGCTCAGAGTGACCGGCTGGCTCCTGAAATTCGGCATTGCACAGGATTCCTCCCCGACTTAATCTGGCACCAGAGCCAAGTCAGGCTGGATTGACAGTGCCAAGTACCTGCTGCAAACTGACACCAAGAACCTGGGCTGGTGACTTTTCTTTCTTAGGTGGATGGCCTGCCTATGTGTTCCAGGGCCTGTGGCTCAGAGTGGCCGGCTGGCTCCTTAAATTCGACATTGCGCAGGATGCCTCCCTTAGTTAAGCATGCACCAGAGCCAAGTCAGGCTGGCTTGACAGTGCCAAGTACCTGCTGCAAACTGACACCAAGAACCTGGGCTGGTGACTTTTTTTTCTTAGGTGGAAGGGCCTGCCTATGTGTTCCAGGGCCTGTGGCTCAGAGTGGCCGGCCTGCTCCTGAAATTCGGCATTGCGCAGGATTCCTCCCAGACCAAAGCATGGACCAGAGCCAAGTCAGGCTGGATTGACAGTGCCAAGTACCTCCTGCAAACTGACACCAAGAACCTGGGCTGGTGACTTTTGTTTCTTAGGTGGAAGGGCCTGCCTATGTGTTCCAGGGCCTGTGGCTCAGAGTGGCTGGCTGGCTCCTGAAATTCGGCATTGCGCAGGATTCCTCCCCGACTGAAGCATGCACCAGTACCAAGTCAGGCTGGCTTGACAGTGCCAAGTACCTCCTGAAAACTGACACCAAGAACCTGGGTTGTTCTCTTTTGTTTCTTAGGTGGAAGGGCCTGCTTATGTGTTCAATGGCCTGTCGCTCAGAGTGGCCGGCTGGCGCCTGGAATTCGGCATTGCGCAGGATTCCTCCCCGAGTGAAGCATGCACCAGAGCCAAGTCAGGCTGGCTTGACAGTGTCAAGTACCTCCTGCAAGCTGACACCAAGAACCTGGGTTGTTCTCTTTTGTTTCTTAGGTGGAAGGGCCTGCCTATGTGTTCCATAGCCTGTGGCTCTCAAAGGCCCGCTGGCTCCTGAAATTCGGCATTGCGCTGGATGCCTTCACCGACTGAAGCTGGCACAAGAGCCAAGTCAGGGTGGATTGACAGTGCCAAGTACCTCCTGCAAACTGACACCAAGAACCTGGGCAGGTGACTTTTGTTTCTTAGGTGGAAGGGCCTGCCTATGTGTTCCAGGGCCTGTGGCTCAGAGTGGCCGGCTGGCTCCTGAAATTCGGCATTGCGCAGGATTCCTCCCCGAGTGAAGCATGCACCAGAGCCAAGTCAGGCTGGCTTGACAGTGCCAAGTACCTGCTGCAAACTGACACCAAGAACCTGGGCAGGTGACTTTTGTTTCTTAGGTGGAAGGGCCTGCCTATGTGTTCCGGGGCCTGTGGCTCAGAGTGGCCGGCTGGCTCCTGAAATTCGGCATTGCGCAGGATTCCTCCCCGAGTGAAGCATGCACCAGAGCCAAGTCAGGCTGGATTGACAGTGCCAAGTACCTGCTGCAAACTGACACCAAGAACCTGGGTTGTTCTCTTTTGTTTCTTAGGTGGAAGGGCCTGCCTATGTGTTCCAGGGCCTGTGGCTCAGAGTGGCCGGCTGGCTCCTGAAATTCGGCATTGCGCAGGATTCCTCCAAGACCAAAGCATGCACCAGACGCAAGTCAGGCTGGATTGACAGTGCCAAGTACCTCCTGCAAACTGACACCAAGAACCTGGGCTGCTCTCTTTTGTTTCTTAGGTGGAAGGGCCTGCCTATGTGTTCCAGGGCCTGTGGCTCAGAGTGGCCAGCTGGCTCCTGAAATTCGGCATTGCGCAGGATTCCTCCCCGAGTGAAGCATGCACCAGAGCCAAGTCAGGCTGGATTGACAGTGCCAAGTACCTGCTGCAAACTGACACCAAGAACCTGGGCTGGTGACTTTTGTTTCTTAGGTGGAAGGGCCTGCCTATGTGTTCCAGGGCCTGTGGCTCAGAGTGGCCGGCTGGCTCCTGAAATTCGGCATTGCGCAGGATTCCTCCCAGACCAAAGCATGCACCAGAGCCAAGTCAGGCTGGATTGACAGTGCCAAGTACCTGCTGCAAACTGACACCAAGAACCTGGGCTGGTGACTTTTGTTTCTTAGGTGGAAGGGCCTGCCTATGTGTTCCAGGGCCTGTGGCTCAGAGTGGCCAGCTGGCTCCTGAAATTCGGCATTGCGCAGGATTCCTCCCCGAGTGAAGCTGGCACCAGAGCCAAGTCAGGCTGGCTTGACAGTGCCAAGTACCTCCTGAAAACTGACACCAAGAACCTGGGCTGGTGACTTTTGTTTCTTAGGTGGAAGGGCCTGCCTATGTGTTCCAGGGCCTGTGGCTCAGAGTGGCCGGCTGGCTCCTGAAATTCGGCATTGCGCAGGATTCCTCCCAGACCAAAGCATGCACCAGAGCCAAGTCAGGCTGGATTGACAGTGCCAAGTACCTGCTGCAAACTGACACCAAGAACCTGGGCTGGTGACTTTTGTTTCTTAGGTGGAAGGGCCTGCCTATGTGTTCCAGGGCCTGTGGCTCAGAGTGGCCGGCTGGCTCCTGAAATTCGGCATTGCGCAGGATTCCTCCCCGAGTGAAGCATGCACCAGAGCCAAGTCAGGCTGGATTGACAGTGCCAAGTACCTGCTGCAAACTGACACCAAGAACCTGGGTTGTTCTCTTTTGTTTCTTAGGTGGAAGGGCCTGCCTATGTGTTCCAGGGCCTGTGGCTCAGAGTGGCCGGCTGGCTCCTGAAATTCGGCATTGCGCAGGATTCCTCCAAGACCAAAGCATGCACCAGACGCAAGTCAGGCTGGATTGACAGTGCCAAGTACCTCCTGCAAACTGACACCAAGAACCTGGGCTGCTCTCTTTTGTTTCTTAGGTGGAAGGGCCTGCCTATGTGTTCCAGGGCCTGTGGCTCAGAGTGGCCAGCTGGCTCCTGAAATTCGGCATTGCGCAGGATTCCTCCCCGAGTGAAGCATGCACCAGAGCCAAGTCAGGCTGGCTTGACAGTGCCAAGTACCTGCTGCAAACTGACACCAAGAACCTGGGCTGGTGACTTTTGTTTCTTAGGTGGAAGGGCCTGCCTATGTGTTCCAGGGCCTGTGGCTCAGAGTGGCCGGCTGGCTCCTGAAATTCGGCATTGCGCAGGATTCCTCCCAGACCAAAGCATGCACCAGAGGCAAGTCAGGCTGGATTGACAGTGCCAAGTACCTGCTGCAAACTGACACCAAGAACCTGGGCTGGTGACTTTTGTTTCTTAGGTGGAAGGGCCTGCCTATGTGTTCCAGGGCCTGTGGCTCAGAGTGGCCAGCTGGCTCCTGAAATTCGGCATTGCGCAGGATTCCTCCCCGAGTGAAGCTGGCACCAGAGCCAAGTCAGGCTGGCTTGACAGTGCCAAGTACCTCCTGAAAACTGACACCAAGAACCTGGGCTGGTGACTTTTGTTTCTTAGGTGGAAGGGCCTGCCTATGTGTTCCAGGGCCTGTGGCTCAGAGTGGCCGGCTGGCTCCTGAAATTCGGCATTGCGCAGGATTCCTCCCAGACCAAAGCATGCACCAGAGCCAAGTCAGGCTGGATTGACAGTGCCAAGTACCTGCTGCAAACTGACACCAAGAACCTGGGCTGGTGACTTTTGTTTCTTAGGTGGAAGGGCCTGCCTATGTGTTCCAGGGCCTGTGGCTCAGAGTGGCCGGCTGGCTCCTGAAATTCGGCATTGCGCAGGATTCCTCCCCGAGTGAAGCATGCACCAGAGCCAAGTCAGGCTGGCTTGACAGTGCCAAGTACCTGCTGCAAACTGTCACCAAGAACCTGGGTTGTTCTCTTTTGTTTCTTAGGTGGAAGGGCCTGCCTATGTGTTCCAGGGCCTGTGGCTCAGAGTGGCCGGCTGGCTCCTGAAATTCGGCATTGCGCAGGATTCCTCCCAGACCAAAGCATGCACCAGAGCCAAGTCAGGCTGGATTGACAGTGCCAAGTACCTGCTGCAAACTGACACCAAGAACCTGGGCAGGTGACTTTTGTTTCTTAGGTGGAAGGGCCTGCCTATGTGTTCCAGGGCCTGTGGCTCAGAGTGACCGGCTGGCTCCTGAAATTCGGCATTGCACAGGATTCCTCCCCGATTTAAGCTGGCACCAGAGCCAAGTCAGGCTGGATTGACAGTGCCAAGTACCTGCTGCAAACTGACACCAAGAACCTGGGCTGGTGACTTTTCTTTCTTAGGTGGAAGGGCCTGCCTATGTGTTCCAGGGCCTGTGGCTCAGAGTGACCGGCTGGCTCCTGAAATTCGGCATTGCGCAGAATTCCTCCCCGAGTGAAGCATGCACCAGAGCCAAGTCAGGCTGGCTTGACAGTGCCAAGTACCTCCTGAAAACTGACACCAAGAACCTGGGTTGTTCTCTTTTGTTTCTTAGGTGGAAGGGCCTGCCTATGTGTTCCAGGGCCTGTGGCTCAGAGTGGCTGGCTGGCTCCTGAAATTCGGCATTGCACAGGATTCCTCCCAGACCAAAGCATGCACCAGAGCCAAGTCAGGCTGGATTGACAGTGCCAAGTACCTGCTGCAAACTGACACCAAGAACCTGGGCTGGTGACTTTTGTTTCTTAGGTGGAAGGGCCTGCCTATGTGTTCCAGGGTCTGTGGCTCAGAGTGGCCGGCTGGCTCCTGAAATTCGGCATTGCGCAGGATTCCTCCAAGACCAAAGCATGCACCAGAGCCAAGTCAGGCTGGATTGACAGTGCCAAGTACCTCCTGCAAACTGACACCAAGAACCTGGGCAGGTGACTTTTGTTTCTTAGGTGGAAGGGCCTGCCTATGTGTTCCAGGGCCTGTGGCTCAGAGTGGCCGGCTGGCTCCTGAAATTCGGCATTGCGCAGGATTCCTCCCAGACCAAAGCATGCACCAGACGCAAGTCAGGCTGGATTGACAGTGCCAAGTACCTCCTGAAAACTGACACCAAGAACCAGGGCTGGTGACTTTTGTTTCTTAGGTGGAAGGGCCTGCCTATGTGTTCCAGGGCCTGTGGCTCAGAGTGGCCGGCTGGCTCCTGAAATTCGGCATTGCGCAGGATTCCTCCCTTAGTGAAGCATGCACCAGAGCCAAGTCAGGCTGGCTTGACAGTGCCAAGTACCTGCTGCAAACTGACACCAAGAACCTGGGCTGGTGACTTTTTTTTCTTAGGTGGATGGGCCTGCCTATGTGTTCCAGGGCCTGTGGCTCAGAGTGGCCGGCTGGCTCCTGAAATTCGGCATTGCGCAGGATTCCTCCCTGAGTGAAGCATGCACCAGAGCCAAGTCAGGCTGGCTTGACAGTGCCAAGTACCTCCTGAAAACTGACACCAAGAACCTGGGTTGTTCTCTTTTGTTTCTTAGGTGGAAGGGCCTGCCTATGTGTTCCAGGGCCTGTGGCTCAGAGTGGCCGGCTGGCTCCTGAAATTCGGCATTGCGCAGGATTCCTCCCAGACCAAAGCATGCACCAGAGCCAAGTCAGGCTGGATTGACAGTGCCAAGTACCTCCTGCAAACTGACACCAAGAACCTGGGCTGGTGACTTTTGTTTCTTAGGTGGAAGGGCCTGCCTATGTGTTCCAGGGCCTGTGGCTCAGAGTGACCGGCTGGCTCCTGAAATTCGGCATTGCGCAGGATTCCTCCCAGACCAAAGCATGCACCAGAGCCAAGTCAGGCTGGATTGACAGTGCCAAGTACCTGCTGCAAACTGACACCAAGAACCTGGGCTGGTGACTTTTGTTTCTTAGGTGGAAGGGCCTGCCTATGTGTTCCAGGGCCTGTGGCTCAGAGTGGCCGGCTGGCTCCTGAAATTCGGCATTGCGCAGGATGCCTCCCCGACTGAAGCTGGCACCAGTGCCAAGTCAGGCTGGATTGACAGTGCCAAGTACCTGCTGCAAACTGACACCAAGAACCTGGGCTGGTGACTTTTGTTTCTTAGGTGGAAGGGCCTGCCTATGTGTTCCAGGGCCTGTGGCTCAGAGTGGCCGGCTGGCTCCTGAAATTCGGCATTGCGCAGGATTCCTCCCAGACCAAAGCATGCACCAGACGCAAGTCAGGCTGGATTGACAGTGCCAAGTACCTCCTGAAAACTGACACCAAGAACCAGGGCTGGTGACTTTTGTTTCTTAGGTGGAAGGGCCTGCCTATGTGTTCCAGGGCCTGTGGCTCAGAGTGCCCGGCTGGCTCCTTAAATTCGGCATTGCGCAGGATGCCTCCCTTAGTGAAGCATGCACCAGAGCCAAGTCAGGCTGGCTTGACAGTGCCAAGTACCTGCTGCAAACTGACACCAAGAACCTGGGCTGGTGACTTTTTTTTCTTAGGTGGAAGGGCCTGCCTATGTTTTCCAGGGCCTGTGGCTCAGAGTGGCCGGCTGGCTCCTGAAATTCGGCATTGCGCAGGATTCCTCCCAGACCAAAGCATGCACCAGACGCAAGTCAGGCTGGCTTGACAGTGCCAAGTACCTCCTGAAAACTGACACCAAGAACCTGGGTTGTTCTCTTTTGTTTCTTAGGTGGAAGGGCCTGCCTATGTGTTCCAGGGCCTGTGGCTCAGAGTGGCCGGCCTGCTCCTGAAATTCGGCATTGCGCAGGATTCCTCCCAGACCAAAGCATGCACCAGAGCCAAGTCAGGCTGGATTGACAGTGCCAAGTACCTCCTGCAAACTGACACCAAGAACCTGGGCTGGTGACTTTTGTTTCTTAGGTGGAAGGGCCTGCCTATGTGTTCCAGGGCCTGTGGCTCAGAGTGACCGGCTGGCTCCTGAAATTCGGCATTGCGCAGGATTCCTCCCCGAGTGAAGCATGCACCAGAGCCAAGTCAGGCTGGATTGACAGTGCCAAGTACCTGCTGCAAACTGACACCAAGAACCTGGGCAGGTGACTTTTGTTTCTTAGGTGGAAGGGCCTGCCTATGTGTTCCAGGGCCTGTGGCTCAGAGTGGCTGGCTGGCTCCTGAAATTCGGCATTGCGCAGGATTCCTCCCCGACTGAAGCATGCACCAGTACCAAGTCAGGCTGGCTTGACAGTGCCAAGTACCTCCTGAAAACTGACACCAAGAACCTGGGTTGTTCTTTTTTGTTTCTTAGGTGGAAGGGCCTGCTTATGTGTTCAATGGCCTGTCGCTCAGAGTGGCCGGCTGGCGCCTGGAATTCGGCATTGCGCAGGATTCCTCCCCGAGTGAAGCATGCACCAGAGCCAAGTCAGGCTGGCTTGACAGTGTCAAGTACCTCCTGCAAGCTGACACCAAGAACCTGGGTTGTTCTCTTTTGTTTCTTAGGTGGAAGGGCCTGCCTATGTGTTCCATAGCCTGTGGCTCTCAATGGCCCGCTGGCTCCTGAAATTCGGCATTGCGCAGGATGCCTCCCCGACTGAAGCATGCACCAGAGCCAAGTCAGGCTGGCTTGACAGTGCCAAGTACCTGCTGCAAACTGACACCAAGAACCTGGGCTGGTGACTTTTGTTTCTTAGGTGGAAGGGCCTGCCTATGTGTTCCAGGGCCTGTGGCTCAGAGTGGCCGGCTGGCTCCTGAAATTCGGCATTGCACAGGATTCCTCCCAGACCAAAGCATGCACCAGAGCCATGTCAGGCTGGATTGACAGTGCCAGGTACCTGCTGCAAACTGACACCAAGAACCTGGGCTGGTGACTTTTGTTTCTTAGGTGGAAGGGCCTGCCTATGTGTTCCAGGGCCTGTGGCTCAGAGTGGCCGGCTGGCTCCTGAAATTCGGCATTGCGCAGGATGCCTCCCCGACTGAAGCTGGCACCAGTGGCAAGTCAGGCTGGATTGACAGTGCCAAGTACCTGCTGCAAACTGACACCAAGAACCTGGGCAGGTGACTTTTTTTTCTTAGGTGGAAGGGCCTGCCTATGTGTTTTAGGGCCTGTGGCTCAGAGTGGCCGGCTGGCTCCTGAAATTCGGCATTGCGCAGGATTCCTCCCCGACTTAAGCTGGCACCCGTGGCAAGTCAGGCTGGATTGACAGTGCCAAGTACCTGCTGCAAACTGACACCAAGAACCTGGGCTGGTGACTTTTGTTTCTTAGGTGGAAGGGCCTGCCTATGTGTTCCAGGGCCTGTGGCTCAGAGTGGCCGGCTGGCTCCTGAAATTCGGCATTGCGCAGGATTCCTCCCCGAGTGAAGCATGCACCAGAGCCAAGTCAGGCTGGATTGACAGTGCCAAGTACCTGCTGCAAACTGACACCAAGAACCTGGGCTGGTGACTTTTGTTTCTTAGGTGGAAGGGCCTGCCTATGTGTTCCAGGGCCTGTGGCTCAGAGTGGCCGGCTGGCTCCTGAAATTCGGCATTGCGCAGGATTCCTCCCAGACCAAAGCATGCACCAGAGGCAAGTCAGGCTGGATTGACAGTGCCAAGTACCTGCTGCAAACTGACACCAAGAACCTGGGCTGGTGACTTTTGTTTCTTAGGTGGAAGGGCCTGCCTATGTGTTCCAGGGCCTGTGGCTCAGAGTGGCCAGCTGGCTCCTGAAATTCGGCATTGCGCAGGATTCCTCCCCGAGTGAAGCTGGCACCAGAGCCAAGTCAGGCTGGCTTGACAGTGCCAAGTACCTGCTGCAAACTGACACCAAGAACCTGGGCTGGTGACTTTTGTTTCTT
The DNA here is from genome assembly GCF_027477595.1 of Haemorhous mexicanus. Lineage (NCBI taxonomy): Eukaryota > Metazoa > Chordata > Aves > Passeriformes > Fringillidae > Haemorhous > Haemorhous mexicanus. Next base: position 3,727,375 of record NC_082347.1, on the reverse strand, counting down.
AGGTGGAAGGGCCTGCCTATGTGTTCCAGGGCCTGTGGCTCAGAGTGGCTGGCTGGCTCCTGAAATTCGGCATTGCGCAGGATTCCTCCCAGACCAAAGCATGCACCAGAGCCAAGTCAGGCTGGATTGACAGTGCCAAGTACCTGCTGCAAACTGACACCAAGAACCTGGGCTGGTGACTTTTCTTTCTTAGGCGGAAGGGCCTGCCTATGTGTTCCAGGGCCTGTGGCTCAGAGTGGCCGGCTGGCTCCTGAAATTCGGCATTGCGCAGGATGCCTCCCCTAGTGAAGCAGGCACCAGAGCCAAGTCAGGCTGGCTTGACAGTGGCAAGTACCTGCTGCAAACTGACACCAAGAACCAGGGCTGGTGACTTTTTTTTCTTAGTTGGAAGGGCCTGCCTATGTGTTCCAGGGCCTTTGGCTCAGAGTGGCCGGCTGGCTCCTGAAATTCGGCATTGCGCAGGATTCCTACCCGAGTGAAGCATGCACCCGTGGCAAGTCAGGCTGGATTGACAGTGCCAAGTACCTGCTGCAAACTGACACCAAGAACCTGGGTTGTTCTCTTTTGTTTCTTAGGTGGAAGGGCCTGCCTATGTGTTCCAGGGCCTGTGGCTCAGAGTGGCCGGCTGGCTCCTGAAATTCGGCATTGCGCAGGATTCCTCCCAGACCAAAGCATGCACCAGAGCCAAGTCAGGCTGGCTTGACAGTGCCAAGTACCTGCTGCAAACTGACACCAAGAACCTGGGCTGCTCTCTTTTGTTTCTTAGGTGGAAGGGCCTGCCTATGTGTTCCAGGGCCTGTGGCTCAGAGTGGCCAGCTGGCTCCTGAAATTCGGCATTGCGCAGGATTCCTCCCCGAGTGAAGCATGCACCAGAGCCAAGTCAGGCTGGCTTGACAGTGCCAAGTACCTCCTGCAAACTGACACCAAGAACCTGGGCAGGTGACTTTTGTTTCTTAGGTGGAAGGGCCTGCCTATGTGTTCCAGGGCCTGTGGCTCAGAGTGGCTGGCTGGCTCCTGAAATTCGGCATTGCGCAGGATTCCTCCCACACCAAAGCATGCACCAGAGGCAAGTCAGGCTGGATTGACAGTGCCAAGTACCTGCTGCAAACTGACACCAAGAACCTGGGCTGGTGACTTTTGTTTCTTAGGTGGAAGGGCCTGCCTATGTGTTCCAGGGCCTGTGGCTCAGAGTGGCCAGCTGGCTCCTGAAATTCGGCATTGCGCAGGATTCCTCCCCGAGTGAAGCTGGCACCAGAGCCAAGTCAGGCTGGCTTGACAGTGCCAAGTACCTCCTGAAAACTGACACCAAGAACCTGGGCAGGTGACTTTTGTTTCTTAGGTGGAAGGGCCTGCCTATGTGTTCCAGGGCCTGTGGCTCAGAGTGGCTGGCTGGCTCCTGAAATTCGGCATTGCGCAGGATTCCTCCCAGACCAAAGCATGCACCAGAGCCAAGTCAGGCTGGATTGACAGTGCCAAGTACCTGCTGCAAACTGACACCAAGAACCTGGGCTGGTGACTTTTGTTTCTTAGGTGGAAGGGCCTGCCTATGTGTTCCAGGGCCTGTGGCTCAGAGTGGCCGGCTGGCTCCTGAAATTCGGCATTGCGCAGGATTCCTCCCCGAGTGAAGCATGCACCAGAGCCAAGTCAGGCTGGCTTGACAGTGCCAAGTACCTTCTGCAAACTGACACCAAGAACCTGGGCAGGTGACTTTTGTTTCTTAGGTGGAAGGGCCTGCCTATGTGTTCCAGGGCCTGTGGCTCAGAGTGGCCAGCTGGCTCCTGAAATTCGGCATTGCGCAGGATTCCTCCCAGACCCAAGCATGCACCAGAGCCAAGTCAGGCTGGATTGACAGTGCCAAGTACCTGCTGCAAACTGACACCAAGAACCTGGGCTGGTGACTTTTGTTTCTTAGGTGGAAGGGCCTGCCTATGTGTTCCAGGGCCTGTGGCTCAGAGTGACCGGCTGGCTCCTGAAATTCGGCATTGCGCAGGATTCCTCCCCGACTTAAGCTGGCACCAGAGCCAAGTCAGGCTGGATTGACAGTGCCAAGTACCTGCTGCAAACTGACACCAAGAACCTGGGTTGTTCTCTTTTGTTTCTTAGGTGGAAGGGCCTGCCTATGTGTTCCAGGGCCTGTGGCTCAGAGTGGCCGGCTGGCTCCTGAAATTCGGCATTGCGCAGGATTCCTCCCCGAGTGAAGCATGCACCAGAGCCAAGTCAGGCTGGCTTGACAGTGCCAAGTACCTCCTGCAAACTGACACCAAGAACCTGGGTTGTTCTCTTTTGTTTCTTAGGTGGAAGGGCCTGCCTATGTGTTCCACGGCCTGTGGCTCAGAGTGGCCGGCTGGCTCCTGAAATTCAGCATTGCGCAGGATTCCTCCCAGACCAAAGCATGCACCAGAGCCAAGTCAGGCTGGCTTGACAGTGCCAAGTACCTGCTGCAAACTGACACCAAGAACCTGGGCTGGTGACTTTTGTTTCTTAGGTGGAAGGGCCTGCCTATGTGTTCCAGGGCCTGTGGCTCAGAGTGGCCGGCTGGCTCCTGAAATTCGGCATTGCGCAGGATTCCTCCCAGACCAAAGCATGCACCAGTGGCAAGTCAGGCTGGATTGACAGTGCCAAGTACCTGCTGCAAACTGACACCAAGAACCTGGGCAGGTGACTTTTGTTTCTTAGGTGGAAGGGCCTGCCTATGTGTTCCAGGGCCTGTGGCTCAGAGTGGCCGGCTGGCTCCTGAAATTCGGCATTGCGCAGGATTCCTCCCAGACCAAAGCATGCACCAGAGGCAAGTCAGGCTGGATTGACAGTGCCAAGTACCTGCTGCAAACTGACACCAAGAACCTGGGCAGGTGACTTTTGTTTCTTAGGTGGAAGGGCCTGCCTATGTGTTCCAGGGCCTGTGGCTCAGAGTGACCGGCTGGCTCCTGAAATTCGGCATTGCGCAGGATTCCTCCCCGACTTAAGCTGGCACCAGAGCCAAGTCAGGCTGGATTGACAGTGCCAAGTACCTGCTGCAAACTGACACCAAGAACCTGGGCTGGTGACTTTTGTTTCTTAGGTGGAAGGGCCTGCCTATGTGTTCCAGGGTCTGTGGCTCAGAGTGGCCGGCTGGCTCCTGAAATTCGGCATTGCGCAGGATTCCTCCCAGACCAAAGCATGCACCAGAGCCAAGTCAGGCTGGATTGACAGTGCCAAGTACCTGCTGCAAACTGACACCAAGAACCTGAGCTGGTGACTTTTGTTTCTTAGGTGGAAGGGCCTGCCTATGTGTTCCAGGGCCTGTGGCTCAGAGTGGCCGGCTGGCTCCTGAAATTCGGCATTGCGCAGGATGCCTCCCCGACTTAAGCTGGCACCAGAGCCAAGTCAGGCTGGATTGACAGTGCCAAGTACCTCCTGCAAACTGACACCAAGAACCTGGGCTGGTGACTTTTCTTTCTTAGGTGGAAGGGCCTGCCTATGTGTTCCAGGGCCTGTGGCTCAGAGTGGCCGGCTGGCTCCTGAAATTCGGCATTGCGCAGGATGCCTCCCCGACTTAAGCTGGCACCCGTGGATAGTCAGGCTGGATTGACAGTGCCAAGTACCTGCTGCAAACTGACACCAAGAACCTGGGCTGGTGACTTTTTTTTCTTAGGTGGAAGGGCCTGCCTATGTGTTCCAGGGCCTGTGGCTCAGAGTGGCCGGCTGGCTCCTGAAATTCGGCATTGCGCAGGATTCCTCCCAGACCAAAGCATGCACCAGAGCCAAGTCAGGCTGGATTGACAGTGCCAAGTACCTGCTGCAAACTGACACCAAGAACCTGGGCTGGTGACTTTTGTTTCTTAGGTGGAAGGGCCTGCCTATGTGTTCCCGGGCCTGTGGCTCAGAGTGGCCGGCCGGCTCCTGAAATTCGGCATTGCGCAGGATTCCTCCCCGACTGAATCATGCACCAGTACCAAGTCAGGCTGGCTTGACAGTGCCAAGTACCTCCTGAAAACTGACACCAAGAACCTGGGTTGTTCTCTTTTGTTTCTTAGGTGGAAGGGCCTGCTTATGTGTTCCAGGGCCTGTGGCTCAGAGTGGCCGGCTGGCGCCTGGAATTCAGCATTGCGCAGGATGCCTCCCAAATCACAGCATGCACCAGAGCCAAGTCAGGCTGGCTTGACAGTGTCAAGTACCTCCTGCAAGCTGACACCAAGAACCTGGGTTGTTCTCTTCTGTTTCTTAGGTGGAAGGGCCTGCCTATGTGTTCCATAGCCTGTGGCTCTGAATGGCCCGCTGGCTCCTGAAATTCGGCATTGCGCAGGATTCCTCCCAGACCAAAGCATGCACCAGAGCCAAGTCAGGCTGGATTGACAGTGCCAAGTACCTGCTGCAAACTGACACCAAGAACCTGGGCTGGTGACTTTTGTTTCTTAGGTGGAAGGGCCTGCCTATGTGTTCCAGGGCCTGTGGCTCAGAGTGGCCGGCTGGCTCCTGAAATTCGGCATTGCGCAGGATTCCTCCCCGAGTGAAGCATGCACCAGAGCCAAGTCAGGCTGGCTTGACAGTGCCAAGTACCTGCTGCAAACTGACACCAAGAACCTGGGTTGTTCTCTTTTGTTTCTTAGGTGGAAGGGCCTGCCTATGTGTTCCAGGGCCTGTGGCTCAGAGTGGCCGGCTGGCTCCTGAAATTCGGCATTGCGCAGGATTCCTCCCAGACCAAAGCATGCACCAGAGCCAAGTCAGGCTGGATTGACAGTGCCAAGTACCTGCTGCAAACTGACACCAAGAACCAGGGCTGCTCTCTTTTGTTTCTTAGGTGGAAGGGCCTGCCTATGTGTTCCAGGGCCTGTGGCTCAGAGTGGCCAGCTGGCTCCTGAAATTCGGCATTGCGCAGGATTCCTCCCCGAGTGAAGCTGGCACCAGAGCCAAGTCAGGCTGGCTTGACAGTGCCAAGTACCTGCTGCAAACTGACACCAAGAACCTGGGCAGGTGACTTTTGTTTCTTAGGTGGAAGGGCCTGCCTATGTGTTCCAGGGCCTGTGGCTCAGAGTGGCTGGCTGGCTCCTGAAATTCGGCATTGCGCAGGATTCCTCCCAGACCAAAGCATGCACCAGAGCCAAGTCAGGCTGGATTGACAGTGCCAAGTACCTGCTGCAAACTGACACCAAGAACCTGGGCTGGTGACTTTTGTTTCTTAGGTGGAAGGGCCTGCCTATGTGTTCCAGGGCCTGTGGCTCAGAGTGGCTGGCTGGCTCCTGAAATTCGGCATTGCGCAGGATTCCTCCCAGACCAAAGCATGCACCAGAGCCAGGTCAGGCTGGATTGACAGTGCCAAGTACCTGCTGCAAACTGACACCAAGAACCAGGGCTGGTGACTTTTTTTTCTTAGATTGAAGGGCCTGCCTATGTGTTCCAGGGCCTGTGGCTCATAGTGGCCGGCTGGCTCCTGAAATTCGGCATTGCGCAGGATTCCTCCCCGAGTGAAGCATGCACCAGAGCCAAGTCAGGCTGGCTTGACAGTGCCAAGTACCTCCTGCAAACTGACACCAAGAACCTGGGTTGTTCTCTTTTATTTCTTAGGTGGAAGGGCCTGCCTATGTGTTCCAGGGCCTGTGGCTCAGAGTGGCCGGCTGGCTCCGGAAATTCGGCATTGCGCAGGATTCCTCCCAGAGCAAAGCATGCACCAGAGCCAAGTCAGGCTGGATTGACAGTGCCAAGTACCTGCTGTAAACTGACACCAAGAACCTGGGCTGGTGACTTTTGTTTCTTAGGTGGAAGGGCCTGCCTATGTGTTCCCGGGCCTGTGGCTCAGAGTGGCCGGCCGGCTCCTGAAATTCGGCATTGCGCAGGATTCCTCCCCGACTGAAGCATGCACCAGAGCCAAGTCAGGCTGGATTGACAGTGCCAAGTACCTCCTGAAAACTGACACCAAGAACCTGGGTTGTTCTCTTTTGTTTCTTAGGTGGAAGGGCCTGCTTATGTGTTCAATGGCCTGTGGCTCAGAGTGGCCGGCTGGCGCCTGGAATTCGGCATTGCGCAGGATGCCTCCCAAACCAAAGCATGCACCAGAGCCAAGTCAGGCTGGCTTGACAGTGCCAAGTACCTCCTGCAAGCTGACACCAAGAACCTGGGTTGTTCTCTTTTGTTTCTTAGGTGGAAGGGCCTGCCTATGTGTTCCATAGCCTGTGGCTCTGAATGGCCCGCTGGCTCCTGAAATTCGGCATTGCGCAGGATTCCTCCCCGACTGAAGCTGGCACCAGAGCCAAGTCAGGCTGGCTTGACAGTGCCAAGTACCTCCTGAAAACTGACACCAAGAACCTGGGCTGGTGACTTTTGTTTCTTAGGTGGAAGGGCCTGCCTATGTGTTCCAGGGTCTGTGGCTCAGAGTGGCCGGCTGGCTCCTGAAATTCGGCATTGCGCAGGATGCCTCCCCGACTGAAGCTGGCACCAGTGGCAAGTCAGGCTGGATTGACAGTGCCAAGTACCTGCTGCAAACTGACACCAAGAACCTGGGCTGGTGACTTTTGTTTCTTAGGTGGAAGGGCCTGCCTATGTGTTCCAGGGCCTGTGGCTCAGAGTGGCCGGCTGGCTCCTGAAATTCGGCATTGCGCAGGATTCCTCCCCGAGTGAAGCATGCACCCGTGGCAAGTCAGGCTGGATTGACAGTGCCAAGTACCTGCTGCAAACTGACACCAAGAACCTGGGTTGTTCTCTTTTGTTTCTTAGGTGGAAGGGCCTGCCTATGTGTTCCAGGGCCTGTGGCTCAGAGTGACCGGCTGGCTCCTGAAATTCGGCATTGCGCAGGATTCCTCCCCGACTTAAGCTGGCACCAGAGCCAAGTCAGGCTGGATTGACAGTGCCAAGTACCTCCTGCAAACTGACACCAAGAACCTGGGCAGGTGACTTTTCTTTCTTAGGTGGAAGGGCCTGCCTATGTGTTCCAGGGCCTGTGGCTCAGAGTGGCCGGCTGGCTCCTGAAATTCGGCATTGCGCAGGATTCCTCCCAGACCAAAGCATGCACCAGAGCCAAGTCAGGCTGGCTTGACAGTGCCAAGTACCTGCTGCAAACTGACACCAAGAACCTGGGCAGGTGACTTTTGTTTCTTAGGTGGAAGGGCCTGCCTATGTGTTCCAGGGCCTGTGGCTCAGAGTGGCCGGCTGGCTCCTGAAATTCGGCATTGCGCAGGATGCCTCCCCGACTGAAGCTGGCACCAGTGGCAAGTCAGGCTGGCTTGACAGTGCCAAGTACCTGCTGCAAACTGACACCAAGAACCTGGGTTGTTCTCTTTTGTTTCTTAGGTGGAAGGGCCTGCCTATGTGTTCCAGGGCCTGTGGCTCAGAGTTGCCGGCTGGCTCCTGAAATTCGGCATTGCGCAGGATTCCTCCCAGACCAAAGCATGCACAAGAGACAAGTCAGGCTGGATTGACAGTGCCAAGTACCTCCTGCAAACTGACACCAAGAACCTGGGTTGTTCTCTTTTATTTCTTAGGTGGAAGGGCCTGCCTATGTGTTCCAGGGCCTGTGGCTCAGAGTGACCGGCTGGCTCCTGAAATTCGGCATTGCGCAGGATTCCTCCCAGACCAAAGCATGCACCAGAGCCAAGTCAGGCTGGATTGACAGTGCCAAGTACCTCCTGCAAACTGACACCAAGAACCTGGGCAGGTGACTTTTGTTTCTTAGGTGGAAGGGCCTGCCTATGTGTTCCAGGGCCTGTGGCTCAGAGTGGCCAGCTGGCTCCTGAAATTCGGCATTGCGCAGGATTCCTCCCCGAGTGAAGCATGCACCAGAGCCAAGTCAGGCTGGCTTGACAGTGCCAAGTACCTCCTGCAAACTGACACCAAGAACCTGGGCAGGTGACTTTTGTTTCTTAGGTGGAAGGGCCTGCCTATGTGTTCCAGGGCCTGTGGCTCAGAGTGGCCAGCTGGCTCCTGAAATTCGGCATTGCGCAGGATTCCTCCCCGAGTGAAGCTGGCACCAGAGCCAAGTCAGGCTGGCTTGACAGTGCCAAGTACCTGCTGCAAACTGACACCAAGAACCTGGGCAGGTGACTTTTGTTTCTTAGGTGGAAGGGCCTGCCTATGTGTTCCAGGGCCTGTGGCTCAGAGTGGCTGGCTGGCTCCTGAAATTCGGCATTGCGCAGGATTCCTCCCAGACCAAAGCATGCACCAGAGCCAAGTCAGGCTGGATTGACAGTGCCAAGTACCTGCTGCAAACTGACACCAAGAACCTGGGCTGGTGACTTTTGTTTCTTAGGTGGAAGGGCCTGCCTATGTGTTCCAGGGCCTGTGGCTCAGAGTGGCTGGCTGGCTCCTGAAATTCGGCATTGCGCAGGATTCCTCCCAGACCAAAGCATGCACCAGAGCCAGGTCAGGCTGGATTGACAGTGCCAAGTACCTGCTGCAAACTGACACCAAGAACCAGGGCTGGTGACTTTTTTTTCTTAGATTGAAGGGCCTGCCTATGTGTTCCAGGGCCTGTGGCTCATAGTGGCCGGCTGGCTCCTGAAATTCGGCATTGCGCAGGATTCCTCCCCGAGTGAAGCATGCACCAGAGCCAAGTCAGGCTGGCTTGACAGTGCCAAGTACCTCCTGCAAACTGACACCAAGAACCTGGGTTGTTCTCTTTTATTTCTTAGGTGGAAGGGCCTGCCTATGTGTTCCAGGGCCTGTGGCTCAGAGTGGCCGGCTGGCTCCGGAAATTCGGCATTGCGCAGGATTCCTCCCAGAGCAAAGCATGCACCAGAGCCAAGTCAGGCTGGATTGACAGTGCCAAGTACCTCCTGCAAACTGACACCAAGAACCTGGGCTGGTGACTTTTGTTTCTTAGGTGGAAGGGCCTGCCTATGTGTTCCCGGGCCTGTGGCTCAGAGTGGCCGGCCGGCTCCTGAAATTCGGCATTGCGCAGGATTCCTCCCCGACTGAAGCATGCACCAGAGCCAAGTCAGGCTGGATTGACAGTGCCAAGTACCTCCTGCAAACTGACACCAAGAACCTGGGTTGTTCTCTTTTGTTTCTTAGGTGGAAGGGCCTGCTTATGTGTTCAATGGCCTGTGGCTCAGAGTGGCCGGCTGGCGCCTGGAATTCGGCATTGCGCAGGATGCCTCCCAAACCAAAGCATGCACCAGAGCCAAGTCAGGCTGGCTTGACAGTGCCAAGTACCTCCTGCAAGCTGACACCAAGAACCTGGGTTGTTCTCTTTTGTTTCTTAGGTGGAAGGGCCTGCCTATGTGTTCCATAGCCTGTGGCTCTGAATGGCCCGCTGACTCCTGAAATTCGGCATTGCGCAGGATTCCTCCCCGACTGAAGCTGGCACAAGAGGAAAGTCAGGCTGGCTTGACAGTGCCAAGTACCTCCTGAAAACTGACACCAAGAACCTGGGCTGGTGACTTTTGTTTCTTAGGTGGAAGGGCCTGCCTATGTGTTCCAGGGTCTGTGGCTCAGAGTGGCCGGCTGGCTCCTGAAATTCGGCATTGCGCAGGATGCCTCCCCGACTGAAGCTGGCACCAGTGGCAAGTCAGGCTGGATTGACAGTGCCAAGTACCTGCTGCAAACTGACACCAAGAACCTGGGCTGGTGACTTTTGTTTCTTAGGTGGAAGGGCCTGCCTATGTGTTCCAGGGCCTGTGGCTCAGAGTGGCCGGCTGGCTCCTGAAATTCGGCATTGCGCAGGATTCCTCCCCGAGTGAAGCATGCACCCGTGGCAAGTCAGGCTGGATTGACAGTGCCAAGTACCTGCTGCAAACTGACACCAAGAACCTGGGTTGTTCTCTTTTGTTTCTTAGGTGGAAGGGCCTGCCTATGTGTTCCAGGGCCTGTGGCTCAGAGTGACCGGCTGGCTCCTGAAATTCGGCATTGCGCAGGATTCCTCCCCGACTTAAGCTGGCACCAGAGCCAAGTCAGGCTGGATTGACAGTGCCAAGTACCTCCTGCAAACTGACACCAAGAACCCGGGCAGGTGACTTTTCTTTCTTAGGTGGAAGGGCCTGCCTATGTGTTCCAGGGCCTGTGGCTCAGAGTGGCCGGCTGGCTCCTGAAATTCGGCATTGCGCAGGATTCCTCCCAGACCAAAGCATGCACCAGAGCCAAGTCAGGCTGGCTTGACAGTGCCAAGTACCTGCTGCAAACTGACACCAAGAACCTGGGCAGGTGACTTTTGTTTCTTAGGTGGAAGGGCCTGCCTATGTGTTCCAGGGCCTGTGGCTCAGAGTGGCCGGCTGGCTCCTGAAATTCGGCATTGCGCAGGATGCCTCCCCGACTGAAGCTGGCACCAGTGGCAAGTCAGGCTGGCTTGACAGTGCCAAGTACCTGCTGCAAACTGACACCAAGAACCTGGGTTGTTCTCTTTTGTTTCTTAGGTGGAAGGGCCTGCCTATGTGTTCCAGGGCCTGTGGCTCAGAGTTGCCGGCTGGCTCCTGAAATTCGGCATTGCGCAGGATTCCTCCCAGACCAAAGCATGCACAAGAGCCAAGTCAGGCTGGATTGACAGTGCCAAGTACCTCCTGCAAACTGACACCAAGAACCTGGGTTGTTCTCTTTTATTTCTTAGGTGGAAGGGCCTGCCTATGTGTTCCAGGGCCTGTGGCTCAGAGTGACCGGCTGGCTCCTGAAATTCGGCATTGCGCAGGATTCCTCCCAGACCAAAGCATGCACCAGAGCCAAGTCAGGCTGGATTGACAGTGCCAAGTACCTCCTGCAAACTGACACCAAGAACCTGGGCAGGTGACTTTTGTTTCTTAGGTGGAAGGGCCTGCCTATGTGTTCCAGGGCCTGTGGCTCAGAGTGGCCAGCTGGCTCCTGAAATTCGGCATTGCGCAGGATTCCTCCCCGAGTGAAGCATGCACCAGAGCCAAGTCAGGCTGGCTTGACAGTGCCAAGTACCTCCTGCAAACTGACACCAAGAACCTGGGCAGGTGACTTTTGTTTCTTAGGTGGAAGGGCCTGCCTATGTGTTCCAGGGCCTGTGGCTCAGAGTGGCTGGCTGGCTCCTGAAATTCGGCATTGCGCAGGATTCCTCCCACACCAAAGCATGCACCAGAGGCAAGTCAGGCTGGATTGACAGTGCCAAGTACCTGCTGCAAACTGACACCAAGAACCTGGGCTGGTGACTTTTGTTTCTTAGGTGGAAGGGCCTGCCTATGTGTTCCAGGGCCTGTGGCTCAGAGTGGCCAGCTGGCTCCTGAAATTCGGCATTGCGCAGGATTCCTCCCCGAGTGAAGCTGGCACCAGAGCCAAGTCAGGCTGGCTTGACAGTGCCAAGTACCTCCTGAAAACTGACACCAAGAACCTGGGCAGGTGACTTTTGTTTCTTAGGTGGAAGGGCCTGCCTATGTGTTCCAGGGCCTGTGGCTCAGAGTGGCCGGCTGGCTCCTGAAATTCGGCATTGCGCAGGATTCCTCCCAGACCAAAGCATGCACCAGAGCCAAGTGAGGCTGGATTGACAGTGCCAAGTACCTGCTGCAAACTGACACCAAGAACCTGGGCTGGTGACTTTTGTTTCTTAGGTGGAAGGGCCTGCCTATGTGTTCCAGGGCCTGTGGCTCAGAGTGGCCGGCTGGCTCCTGAAATTCGGCATTGCGCAGGATTCCTCCCCGAGTGAAGCATGCACCAGAGCCAAGTCAGGCTGGCTTGACAGTGCCAAGTACCTCCTGCAAACTGACACCAAGAACCTGGGTTGTTCTCTTTTATTTCTTAGGTGGAAGGGCCTGCCTATGTGTTCCAGGGCCTGTGGCTCAGAGTGACCGGCTGGCTCCTGAAATTCGGCATTGCGCAGGATTCCTCCCAGACCAAAGCATGCACCAGAGCCAAGTCAGGCTGGATTGACAGTGCCAAGTACCTCCTGCAAACTGACACCAAGAACCTGGGCAGGTGACTTTTGTTTCTTAGGTGGAAGGGCCTGCCTATGTGTTCCAGGGCCTGTGGCTCAGAGTGGCCAGCTGGCTCCTGAAATTCGGCATTGCGCAGGATTCCTCCCCGAGTGAAGCATGCACCAGAGCCAAGTCAGGCTGGCTTGACAGTGCCAAGTACCTCCTGCAAACTGACACCAAGAACCTGGGCAGGTGACTTTTGTTTCTTAGGTGGAAGGGCCTGCCTATGTGTTCCAGGGCCTGTGGCTCAGAGTGGCTGGCTGGCTCCTGAAATTCGGCATTGCGCAGGATTCCTCCCACACCAAAGCATGCACCAGAGGCAAGTCAGGCTGGATTGACAGTGCCAAGTACCTGCTGCAAACTGACACCAAGAACCTGGGCTGGTGACTTTTGTTTCTTAGGTGGAAGGGCCTGCCTATGTGTTCCAGGGCCTGTGGCTCAGAGTGGCCAGCTGGCTCCTGAAATTCGGCATTGCGCAGGATTCCTCCCCGAGTGAAGCTGGCACCAGAGCCAAGTCAGGCTGGCTTGACAGTGCCAAGTACCTCCTGAAAACTGACACCAAGAACCTGGGCAGGTGACTTTTGTTTCTTAGGTGGAAGGGCCTGCCTATGTGTTCCAGGGCCTGTGGCTCAGAGTGGCCGGCTGGCTCCTGAAATTCGGCATTGCGCAGGATTCCTCCCAGACCAAAGCATGCACCAGAGCCAAGTGAGGCTGGATTGACAGTGCCAAGTACCTGCTGCAAACTGACACCAAGAACCTGGGCTGGTGACTTTTGTTTCTTAGGTGGAAGGGCCTGCCTATGTGTTCCAGGGCCTGTGGCTCAGAGTGGCCGGCTGGCTCCTGAAATTCGGCATTGCGCAGGATTCCTCCCCGAGTGAAGCATGCACCAGAGCCAAGTCAGGCTGGCTTGACAGTGCCAAGTACCTGCTGCAAACTGACACCAAGAACCTGGATTGTTCTCTTTTGTTTCTTAGGTGGAAGGGCCTGCCTATGTGTTCCAGGGCCTGTGGCTCAGAGTGGCCGGCTGGCTCCTGAAATTCGGCATTGCGCAGGATTCCTCCCAGACCAAAGCATGCACCAGAGCCAAGTCAGGCTGGATTGACAGTGCCAAGTACCTGCTGCAAACTGACACCAAGAACCTGGGCAGGTGACTTTTGTTTCTTAGGTGGAAGGGCCTGCCTATGTGTTCCAGGGCCTGTGGCTCAGAGTGACCGGCTGGCTCCTGAAATTCAGCATTGCGCAGGATTCCTCCCCGACTTAAGCTGGCACCAGAGCCAAGTCAGGCTGGATTGACAGTGCCAAGTACCTCCTGCAAACTGACACCAAGAACCTGGGTTGTTCTCTTTTGTTTCTTAGGTGGAAGGGCCTGCCTATGTGTTCCAGGGCCTGTGGCTCAGAGTGGCCGGCTGGCTCCTGAAATTCGGCATTGCGCAGGATTCCTCCCCGAGTGAAGCATGCACCAGAGCCAAGTCAGGCTGGCTTGACAGTGCCAAGTACCTCCTGCAAACTGACACCAAGAACCTGGGTTGTTCTCTTTTGTTTCTTAGGTGGAAGGGCCTGCCTATGTGTTCCAGGGCCTGTGGCTCAGAGTGGCCGGCTGGCTCCTGAAATTCGGCATTGCGCAGGATTCCTCCCAGACCAAAGCATGCACCAGAGCCAAGTCAGGCTGGATTGACAGTGCCAAGTACCTGCTGCAAACTGACACCAAGAACCTGGGCAGGTGACTTTTGTTTCTTAGGTGGAAGGGCCTGCCTATGTGTTCCAGGGCCTGTGGCTCAGAGTGGCCGGCTGGCTCCTGAAATTCGGCATTGCGCAGGATTCCTCCCAGACCAAAGCATGCACCAGAGGCAAGTCAGGCTGGATTGACAGTGCCAAGTACCTGCTGCAAACTGACACCAAGAACCTGGGCAGGTGACTTTTGTTTCTTAGGTGGAAGGGCCTGCCTATGTGTTCCAGGGCCTGTGGCTCAGAGTGACCGGCTGGCTCCTGAAATTCGGCATTGCGCAGGATTCCTCCCCGAGTGAAGCTGGCACCAGAGCCAAGTCAGGCTGGATTGACAGTGCCAAGTACCTGCTGCAAACTGACACCAAGAACCTGGGCTGGTGACTTTTGTTTCTTAGGTGGAAGGGCCTGCCTATGTGTTCCAGGGTCTGTGGCTCAGAGTGGCCGGCTGGCTCCTGAAATTCGGCATTGCGCAGGATTCCTCCCAGACCAAAGCATGCACCAGAGGCAAGTCAGGCTGGATTGACAGTGCCAAGTACCTGCTGCAAACTGACACCAAGAACCTGGGCTGGTGACTTTTGTTTCTTAGGTGGAAGGGCCTGCCTATGTGTTCCAGGGTCTGTGGCTCAGAGTGGCCGGCTGGCTCCTGAAATTCGGCATTGCGCAGGATGCCTCCCCGACTGAAGCTGGCACCAGTGGCAAGTCAGGCTGGATTGACAGTGCCAAGTACCTCCTGCAAACTGACACCAAGAACCTGGGCAGGTGACTTTTTTTTCTTAGGTGGAAGGGCCTGCCTATGTGTTTTAGGGCCTGTGGCTCAGAGTGGCCGGCTGGCTCCTGAAATTCGGCATTGCGCAGGATTCCTCCCCGACTTAAGCTGGCACCAGAGCCAAGTCAGGCTGGATTGACAGTGCCAAGTACCTGCTGCAAACTGACACCAAGAACCTGGGCTGGTGACTTTTTTTTCTTAGGTGGAAGGGCCTGCCTATGTGTTCCAGGGCCTGTGGCTCAGAGTGGCCGGCTGGCTCCGGAAATTCGGCATTGCGCAGGATTCCTCCCAGACCAAAGCATGCACCAGAGCCAAGTCAGGCTGGATTGACAGTGCCAAGTACCTGCTGCAAACTGACACCAAGAACCTGGGCTGGTGACTTTTGTTTCTTAGGTGGAAGGGCCTGCCTATGTGTTTCCGGGCCTGTGGCTCAGAGTGGCCGGCCGGCTCCTGAAATTCGGCATTGCGCAGGATTCCTCCCCGACTGAATCATGCACCAGTACCAAGTCAGGCTGGCTTGACAGTGCCAAGTACCTCCTGCAAACTGACACCAAGAACCTGGGTTGTTCTCTTTTGTTTCTTAGGTGGAAGGGCCTGCTTATGTGTTCCAGGGCCTGTGGCTCAGAGTGGCCGGCTGGCGCCTGGAATTCAGCATTGCGCAGGATGCCTCCCAAACCAAAGCATGCACCAGAGCCAAGTCAGGCTGGCTTGACAGTGTCAAGTACCTCCTGCAAGCTGACACCAAGAACCTGGGTTGTTCTCTTCTGTTTCTTAGGTGGAAGGGCCTGCCTATGTGTTCCAGGGCCTGTGGCTCAGAGTGGCCGGCTGGCTCCTGAAATTCGGCATTGCGCAGGATTCCTCCCAGACCAAAGCATGCACCAGAGCCAAGTCAGGCTGGATTGACAGTGCCAAGTACCTGCTGCAAACTGACACCAAGAACCTGGGCTGGTGACTTTTGTTTCTTAGGTGGAAGGGCCTGCCTATGTGTTCCAGGGCCTGTGGCTCAGAGTGGCCAGCTGGCTCCTGAAATTCGGCATTGCGCAGGATTCCTCCCCGAGTGAAGCTGGCACCAGAGCCAAGTCAGGCTGGCTTGACAGTGCCAAGTACCTGCTGCAAACTGACACCAAGAACCTGGGCTGGTGACTTTTGTTTCTTAGGTGGAAGGGCCTGCCTATGTGTTCCAGGGCCTGTGGCTCAGAGTGGCTGGCTGGCTCCTGAAATTCGGCATTGCGCAGGATTCCTCCCAGACCAAAGCATGCACCAGAGCCAAGTCAGGCTGGATTGACAGTGCCAAGTACCTGCTGCAAACTGACACCAAGAACCTGGGCTGGTGACTTTTGTTTCTTAGGTGGAAGGGCCTGCCTATGTGTTCCAGGGCCTGTGGCTCAGAGTGGCTGGCTGGCTCCTGAAATTCGGCATTGCGCAGGATTCCTCCCAGACCAAAACATGCACCAGAGGCAGGTCAGGCTGGCTTGACAGTGCCAAGTACCTGCTGCAAACTGACACCAAGAACCTGGGCAGGTGACTTTTGTTTCTTAGGTGGAAGGGCCTGCCTATGTGTTCCAGGGCCTGTGGCTCAGAGTGACCGGCTGGCTCCTGAAATTCGGCATTGCACAGGATTCCTCCCCGACTTAAGCTGGCACCAGAGCCAAGTCAGGCTGGCTTGACAGTGCCAAGTACCTGCTGCAAACTGACACCAAGAACCAGGGCTGGTGACTTTTTTTTCTTAGATTGAAGGGCCTGCCTATGTGTTCCAGGGCCTGTGGCTCATAGTGGCCGGCTGGCTCCTGAAATTCGGCATTGCGCAGGATTCCACCCAGACCAAAGCATGCACCAGAGCCAAGTCAGGCTGGCTTGACAGTGCCAAGTACCTCCTGCAAACTGACACCAAGAACCTGGGTTGTTCTCTTTTATTTCTTAGGTGGAAGGGCCTGCCTATGTGTTCCAGGGCCTGTGGCTCAGAGTGGCCGGCTGGCTCCGGAAATTCGGCATTGCGCAGGATTCCTCCCAGAGCAAAGCATGCACCAGAGCCAAGTCAGGCTGGATTGACAGTGCCAAGTACCTGCTGTAAACTGACACCAAGAACCTGGGCTGGTGACTTTTGTTTCTTAGGTGGAAGGGCCTGCCTATGTGTTCCCGGGCCTGTGGCTCAGAGTGGCCGGCCGGCTCCTGAAATTCGGCATTGCGCAGGATTCCTCCCCGACTGAAGCATGCACCAGAGCCAAGTCAGGCTGGATTGACAGTGCCAAGTACCTCCTGAAAACTGACACCAAGAACCTGGGTTGTTCTCTTTTGTTTCTTAGGTGGAAGGGCCTGCTTATGTGTTCAATGGCCTGTGGCTCAGAGTGGCCGGCTGGCTCCTGGAATTCGGCATTGCGCAGGATGCCTCCCAAACCAAAGCATGCACCAGAGCCAAGTCAGGCTGGCTTGACAGTGCCAAGTACCTCCTGCAAGCTGACACCAAGAACCTGGGTTGTTCTCTTTTGTTTCTTAGGTGGAAGGGCCTGCCTATGTGTTCCAGGGCCTGTGGCTCTCAATGGCCCGCTGGCTCCTGAAATTCGGCATTGCGCAGGATTCCTCCCCGACTGAAGCTGGCACAAGAGGAAAGTCAGGCTGGCTTGACAGTGCCAAGTACCTCCTGAAAACTGACACCAAGAACCTGGGCTGGTGACTTTTGTTTCTTAGGTGGAAGGGCCTGCCTATGTGTTCCAGGGTCTGTGGCTCAGAGTGGCCGGCTGGCTCCTGAAATTCGGCATTGCGCAGGATGCCTCCCCGACTGAAGCTGGCACCAGTGGCAAGTCAGGCTGGATTGACAGTGCCAAGTACCTGCTGCAAACTGACACCAAGAACCTGGGCAGGTTACTTTTTTTTCTTAGGTGGAAGGGCCTGCCTATGTGTTTTAGGGCCTGTGGCTCAGAGTGGCCGGCTGGCTCCTGAAATTCGGCATTGCGCAGGATTCCTCCCCGAGTGAAGCATGCACCTGTGGCAAGTCAGGCTGGATTGACAGTGCCAAGTACCTGCTGCAAACTGACACCAAGAACCTGGGTTGTTCTCTTTTGTTTCTTAGGTGGAAGGGCCTGCCTATGTGTTCCAGGGCCTGTGGCTCAGAGTGACCGGCTGGCTCCTGAAATTCGGCATTGCGCAGGATTCCTCCCCGACTTAAGCTGGCACCAGAGCCAAGTCAGGCTGGATTGACAGTGCCAAGTACCTCCTGCAAACTGACACCAAGAACCTGGGCAGGTGACTTTTCTTTCTTAGGTGGAAGGGCCTGCCTATGTGTTCCAGGGCCTGTGGCTCAGAGTGGCCGGCTGGCTCCGGAAATTCGGCATTGCGCAGGATTCCTCCCAGACCAAAGCATGCACCAGACGCAAGTCAGGCTGGATTGACAGTGCCAAGTACCTGCTGCAAACTGACACCAAGAACCTGGGCAGGTGACTTTTGTTTCTTAGGTGGAAGGGCCTGCCTATGTGTTCCAGGGCCTGTGGCTCAGAGTGACCGGCTGGCTCCTGAAATTCGGCATTGCACAGGATTCCTCCCCGACTTAAGCTGGCACCAGAGCCAAGTCAGGCTGGATTGACAGTGCCAAGTACCTGCTGCAAACTGACACCAAGAACCTGGGCTGGTGACTTTTGTTTCTTAGGTGGAAGGGCCTGCCTATGTGTTCCAGGGCCTGTGGCTCAGAGTGGCCGGCTGGCTCCTGAAATTCGGCATTGCGCAGGATGCCTCCCTTAGTGAAGCATGCACCAGAGCCAAGTCAGGCTGGCTTGACAGTGCCAAGTACCTGCTGCAAACTGACACCAAGAACCTGGGTTGTTCTCTTTTTTTTCTTAGGTGGAAGGGCCTGCCTATGTGTTCCAGGGCCTGTGGCTCAGAGTTGCCGGCTGGCTCCTGAAATTCGGCATTGCGCAGGATTCCTCCCAGACCAAAGCATGCACCAGAGGCAAGTCAGGCTGGATTGACAGTGCCAAGTACCTGCTGCAAACTGACACCAAGAACCTGGGCTGGTGACTTTTGTTTCTTAGGTGGAAGGGCCTGCCTATGTGTTCCAGGGCCTGTGGCTCAGAGTGGCCGGCTGGCTCCTGAAATTCGGCATTGCGCAGGATTCCTCCCAGACCAAAGCATGCACCAGAGCCAAGTCAGGCTGGATTGACAGTGCCAAGTACCTGCTGCAAACTGACACCAAGAACCTGGGTTGTTCTCTTTTGTTTCTTAGGTGGAAGGGCCTGCCTATGTGTTCCAGGGCCTGTGGCTCAGAGTGGCTGGCTGGCTCCTGAAATTCGGCATTGCGCAGGATTCCTCCCCGACTGAAGCATGCACCAGTACCAAGTCAGGCTGGCTTGACAGTGCCAAGTACCTCCTGAAAACTGACACCAAGAACCTGGGTTGTTCTCTTTTGTTTCTTAGGTGGAAGGGCCTGCTTATGTGTTCAATGGCCTGTCGCTCAGAGTGGCCGGCTGGCGCCTGGAATTCAGCATTGCGCAGGATTCCTCCCCGAGTGAAGCATGCACCAGAGCCAAGTCAGGCTGGCTTGACAGTGTCAAGTACCTCCTGCAAGCTGACACCAAGAACCTGGGTTGTTCTCTTTTGTTTCTTAGGTGGAAGGGCCTGCCTATGTGTTCCATAGCCTGTGGCTCTCAATGGCCCGCTGGCTCCTGAAATTCGGCATTGCGCAGGATGCCTCCCCGACTGAAGCTGGCACAAGAGCCAAGTCAGGGTGGATTGACAGTGCCAAGTACCTGCTGCAAACTGACACCAAGAACCTGGGCTGGTGACTTTTGTTTCTTAGGTGGAAGGGCCTGCCTATGTGTTCCAGGGCCTGTGGCTCAGAGTGGCCGGCTGGCTCCTGAAATTCGGCATTGCGCAGGATTCCTCCCAGACCAAAGCATGCACCAGAGCCAAGTCAGGCTGGATTGACAGTGCCAAGTACCTGCTGCAAACTGACACCAAGAACCTGGGCTGGTGACTTTTGTTTCTTAGGTGGAAGGGCCTGCCTATGTGTTCCAGGGTCTGTGGCTCAGAGTGGCCGGCTGGCTCCTGAAATTCGGCATTGCGCAGGATGCCTCCCCGACTGAAGCTGGCACCAGTGGCAAGTCAGGCTGGATTGACAGTGCCAAGTACCTGCTGCAAACTGACACCAAGAACCTGGGCAGGTTACTTTTTTTTCTTAGGTGGAAGGGCCTGCCTATGTGCTTTAGGGCCTGTGGCTCAGAGTGGCCGGCTGGCTCCTGAAATTCGACATTGCGCAGGATTCCTCCCCGAGTGAAGCATGCACCCGTGGCAAGTCAGGCTGGATTGACAGTGCCAAGTACCTGCTGCAAACTGACACCAAGAACCTGGGTTGTTCTCTTTTGTTTCTTAGGTGGAAGGGCCTGCCTATGTGTTCCAGGGCCTGTGGCTCAGAGTGGCCGGCTGGCTCCTGAAATTCGGCATTGCGCAGGATTCCTCCCAGACCAAAACATGCACCAGAGCCAAGTCAGGCTGGATTGACAGTGCCAAGTACCTGCTGCAAACTGACACCAAGAACCTGGGCTGGTGACTTTTGTTTCTTAGGTGGAAGGGCCTGCCTGTGTGTTCCCGGGCCTGTGGCTCAGAGTGGCCGGCCGGCTCCTGAAATTCGGCATTGCGCAGGATGCCTCCCCGACTGAAGCTGGCACCAGTGGCAAGTCAGGCTGGATTGACAGTGCCAAGTACCTGCTGCAAACTGACACCAAGAACCTGGGCAGGTTACTTTTTTTTCTTAGGTGGAAGGGCCTGCCTATGTGTTTTAGGGCCTGTGGCTCAGAGTGGCCGGCTGGCTCCTGAAATTCGGCATTGCGCAGGATTCCTCCCCGAGTGAAGCATGCACCTGTGGCAAGTCAGGCTGGATTGACAGTGCCAAGTACCTGCTGCAAACTGACACCAAGAACCTGGGTTGTTCTCTTTTGTTTCTTAGGTGGAAGGGCCTGCCTATGTGTTCCAGGGCCTGTGGCTCAGAGTGACCGGCTGGCTCCTGAAATTCGGCATTGCGCAGGATTCCTCCCCGACTTAAGCTGGCACCAGAGCCAAGTCAGGCTGGATTGACAGTGCCAAGTACCTCCTGCAAACTGACACCAAGAACCTGGGCAGGTGACTTTTCTTTCTTAGGTGGAAGGGCCTGCCTATGTGTTCCAGGGCCTGTGGCTCAGAGTGGCCGGCTGGCTCCTGAAATTCGGCATTGCGCAGGATTCCTCCCAGACCAAAGCATGCACCAGACGCAAGTCAGGCTGGATTGACAGTGCCAAGTACCTCCTGCAAACTGACACCAAGAACCTGGGCAGGTGACTTTTGTTTCTTAGGTGGAAGGGCCTGCCTATGTGTTCCAGGGCCTGTGGCTCAGAGTGACCGGCTGGCTCCTGAAATTCGGCATTGCACAGGATTCCTCCCCGACTTAAGCTGGCACCAGAGCCAAGTCAGGCTGGATTGACAGTGCCAAGTACCTGCTGCAAACTGACACCAAGAACCTGGGCTGGTGACTTTTCTTTCTTAGGTGGAAGGGCCTGCCTATGTGTTCCAGGGCCTGTGGCTCAGAGTGGCCGGCTGGCTCCTGAAATTCGGCATTGCGCAGGATGCCTCCCTTAGTGAAGCATGCACCAGAGCCAAGTCAGGCTGGCTTGACAGTGCCAAGTACCTGCTGCAAACTGACACCAAGAACCTGGGTTGTTCTCTTTTTTTTCTTAGGTGGAAGGGCCTGCCTATGTGTTCCAGGGCCTGTGGCTCAGAGTGGCCGGCTGGCTCCTGAAATTCGGCATTGCGCAGGATGCCTCCCTTAGTGAAGCATGCACCAGAGGCAAGTCAGGCTGGATTGACAGTGCCAAGTACCTCCTGCAAACTGACACCAAGAACCTGGGTTGTTCTCTTTTATTTCTTAGGTGGAAGGGCCTGCCTATGTGTTCCAGGGCCTGTGGCTCAGAGTGACCGGCTGGCTCCTGAAATTCGGCATTGCGCAGGATTCCTCCCAGACCAAAGCATGCACCAGAGCCAAGTCAGGCTGGATTGACAGTGCCAAGTACCTGCTGCAAACTGACACCAAGAACCTGGGCTGGTGACTTTTGTTTCTTAGGTGGAAGGGCCTGCCTATGTGTTCCAGGGCCTGTGGCTCAGAGTGGCTGGCTGGCTCCTGAAATTCGGCATTGCGCAGGATTCCTCCATGACTGAAGCATGCACCAGTACCAAGTCAGGCTGGCTTGACAGTGCCAAGTACCTCCTGAAAACTGACACCAAGAACCTGGGTTGTTCTCTTTTGTTTCTTAGGTGGAAGGGCCTGCTTATGTGTTCAATGGCCTGTCGCTCAGAGTGGCCGGCTGGCGCCTGGAATTCAGCATTGCGCAGGATTCCTCCCCGAGTGAAGCATGCACCAGAGCCAAGTCAGGCTGGCTTGACAGTGTCAAGTACCTCCTGCAAGCTGACACCAAGAACCTGGGTTGTTCTCTTTTGTTTCTTAGGTGGAAGGGCCTGCCTATGTGTTCCATAGCCTGTGGCTCTCAATGGCCCGCTGGCTCCTGAAATTCGGCATTGCGCAGGATTCCTCCCTGACTGAAGCTGGCACAAGAGGCAAGTCAGGCTGGCTTGACAGTGCCAAGTACCTGCTGCAAACTGACACCAAGAACCTGGGCTGGTGACTTTTGTTTCTTAGGTGGAAGGGCCTGCCTATGTGTTCCAGGGTCTGTGGCTCAGAGTGGCCGGCTGGCTCCTGAAATTCGGCATTGCGCAGGATGCCTCCCCGACTGAAGCTGGCACCAGTGGCAAGTCAGGCTGGATTGACAGTGCCAAGTACCTGCTGCAAACTGACACCAAGAACCTGGGCAGGTTACTTTTTTTTCTTAGGTGGAAGGGCCTGCCTATGTGCTTTAGGGCCTGTGGCTCAGAGTGGCCGGCTGGCTCCTGAAATTCGACATTGCGCAGGATTCCTCCCCGAGTGAAGCATGCACCCGTGGCAAGTCAGGCTGGATTGACAGTGCCAAGTACCTGCTGCAAACTGACACCAAGAACCTGGGTTGTTCTCTTTTGTTTCTTAGGTGGAAGGGCCTGCCTATGTGTTCCAGGGCCTGTGGCTCAGAGTGGCCGGCTGGCTCCGGAAATTCGGCATTGCGCAGGATTCCTCCCAGACCAAAACATGCACCAGAGCCAAGTCAGGCTGGATTGACAGTGCCAAGTACCTGCTGCAAACTGACACCAAGAACCTGGGCTGGTGACTTTTGTTTCTTAGGTGGAAGGGCCTGCCTATGTGTTCCCGGGCCTGTGGCTCAGAGTGGCCGGCCGGCTCCTGAAATTCGGCATTGCGCAGGATTCCTCCCCGACTGAAGCATGCACCAGAGCCAAGTCAGGCTGGATTGACAGTGCCAAGTACCTCCTGAAAACTGACACCAAGAACCTGGGTTGTTCTCTTTTGTTTCTTAGGTGGAAGGGCCTGCTTATGTGTTCAATGGCCTGTGGCTCAGAGTGGCCGGCTGGCACCTGGAATTCGGCATTGCGCAGGATGCCTCCCAAACCAAAGCATGCACCAGAGCCAAGTCAGGCTGGCTTGACAGTGCCAAGTACCTGCTGCAAACTGACACCAAGAACCTGGGCTGGTGACTTTTGTTTCTTAGGTGGAAGGGCCTGCCTATGTGTTCCAGGGTCTGTGGCTCAGAGTGGCCGGCTGGCTCCTGAAATTCGGCATTGCGCAGGATGCCTCCCCGACTGAAGCTGGCACCAGTGGCAAGTCAGGCTGGATTGACAGTGCCAAGTACCTCCTGCAAACTGACACCAAGAACCTGGGCTGCTCTCTTTTGTTTCTTAGGTGGAAGGGCCTGCCTATGTGGTCCAGGGCCTGTGGCTCAGAGTGGCCGGCTGGCTCCTGAAATTCGGCATTGCGCAGGATTCCTCCCAGACCAAAGCATGCACCAGAGCCAAGTCAGGCTGGCTTGACAGTGCCAAGTACCTCCTGCAAACTGACACCAAGAACCTGGGTTGTTCTCTTTTATTTCTTAGGTGGAAGGGCCTGCCTATGTGTTCCAGGGCCTGTGGCTCAGAGTGGCCGGCTGGCTCCGGAAATTCGGCATTGCGCAGGATTCCTCCCAGAGCAAAGCATGCACCAGAGCCAAGTCAGGCTGGATTGACAGTGCCAAGTACCTGCTGTAAACTGACACCAAGAACCTGGGCTGGTGACTTTTGTTTCTTAGGTGGAAGGGCCTGCCTATGTGTTCCCGGGCCTGTGGCTCAGAGTGGCCGGCCGGCTCCTGAAATTCGGCATTGCGCAGGATTCCTCCCCGACTGAAGCATGCACCAGAGCCAAGTCAGGCTGGATTGACAGTGCCAAGTACCTCCTGAAAACTGACACCAAGAACCTGGGTTGTTCTCTTTTGTTTCTTAGGTGGAAGGGCCTGCTTATGTGTTCCAGGGCCTGTGGCTCAGAGTGGCCGGCTGGCGCCTGGAATTCAGCATTGCGCAGGATGCCTCCCAAACCAAAGCATGCACCAGAGCCAAGTCAGGCTGGCTTGACAGTGTCAAGTACCTCCTGCAAGCTGACACCAAGAACCTGGGTTGTTCTCTTCTGTTTCTTAGGTGGAAGGGCCTGCCTATGTGTTCCAGGGCCTGTGGCTCTGAATGGCCCGCTGGCTCCTGAAATTAAGCATTGCGCAGGATTCCTCCCAGACCAAAGCATGCACCAGAGCCAAGTCAGGCTGGATTGACAGTGCCAAGTACCTGCTGCAAACTGACACCAAGAACCTGGGCTGGTGACTTTTGTTTCTTAGGTGGAAGGGCCTGCCTATGTGTTCCAGGGCCTGTGGCTCAGAGTGGCCGGCTGGCTCCTGAAATTCGGCATTGCGCAGGATTCCTCCCCGAGTGAAGCATGCACCTGTGGCAAGTCAGGCTGGATTGACAGTGCCAAGTACCTGCTGCAAACTGACACCAAGAACCTGGGTTGTTCTCTTTTGTTTCTTAGGTGGAAGGGCCTGCCTATGTGTTCCAGGGCCTGTGGCTCAGAGTGACCGGCTGGCTCCTGAAATTCGGCATTGCGCAGGATTCCTCCCCGACTTAAGCTGGCACCAGAGCCAAGTCAGGCTGGATTGACAGTGCCAAGTACCTCCTGCAAACTGACACCAAGAACCTGGGCAGGTGACTTTTCTTTCTTAGGTGGAAGGGCCTGCCTATGTGTTCCAGGGCCTGTGGCTCAGAGTGGCCGGCTGGCTCCTGAAATTCGGCATTGCGCAGGATTCCTCCCAGACCAAAGCATGCACCAGACGCAAGTCAGGCTGGATTGACAGTGCCAAGTACCTGCTGCAAACTGACACCAAGAACCTGGGCAGGTGACTTTTGTTTCTTAGGTGGAAGGGCCTGCCTATGTGTTCCAGGGCCTGTGGCTCAGAGTGACCGGCTGGCTCCTGAAATTCGGCATTGCACAGGATTCCTCCCCGACTTAAGCTGGCACCAGAGCCAAGTCAGGCTGGATTGACAGTGCCAAGTACCTGCTGCAAACTGACACCAAGAACCTGGGCTGGTGACTTTTCTTTCTTAGGTGGAAGGGCCTGCCTATGTGTTCCAGGGCCTGTGGCTCAGAGTGGCCGGCTGGCTCCTGAAATTCGGCATTGCGCAGGATGCCTCCCTTAGTGAAGCATGCACCAGAGCCAAGTCAGGCTGGCTTGACAGTGCCAAGTACCTGCTGCAAACTGACACCAAGAACCTGGGTTGTTCTCTTTTTTTTCTTAGGTGGAAGGGCCTGCCTATGTGTTCCAGGGCCTGTGGCTCAGAGTGGCCGGCTGGCTCCTGAAATTCGGCATTGCGCAGGATTCCTCCCCGACTGAAGCTGGCACCAGTGGCAAGTCAGGCTGGCTTGACAGTGCCAAGTACCTCCTGCAAACTGACACCAAGAACCTGGGCAGGTGACTTTTGTTTCTTAGGTGGAAGGGCCTGCCTATGTGTTCCAGGGCCTGTGGCTCAGAGTTGCCGGCTGGCTCCTGAAATTCGGCATTGCGCAGGATTCCTCCCAGACCAAAGCATGCACCAGAGGCAAGTCAGGCTGGCTTGACAGTGCCAAGTACCTCCTGCAAACTGACACCAAGAACCTGGGTTGTTCTCTTTTATTTCTTAGGTGGAAGGGCCTGCCTATGTGTTCCAGGGCCTGTGGCTCAGAGTGACCGGCTGGCTCCTGAAATTCGGCATTGCGCAGGATACCTCCCAGACCAAAGCATGCACCAGAGCCAAGTCAGGCTGGATTGACAGTGCCAAGTACCTGCTGCAAACTGACACCAAGAACCTGGGCTGGTGACTTTTGTTTCTTAGGTGGAAGGGCCTGCCTATGTGTTCCAGGGCCTGTGGCTCAGAGTGGCTGGCTGGCTCCTGAAATTCGGCATTGCGCAGGATTCCTCCCCGACTGAAGCATGCACCAGTACCAAGTCAGGCTGGCTTGACAGTGCCAAGTACCTCCTGAAAACTGACACCAAGAACCTGGGTTGTTCTCTTTTGTTTCTTAGGTGGAAGGGCCTGCTTATGTGTTCAATGGCCTGTCGCTCAGAGTGGCCGGCTGGCGCCTGGAATTCAGCATTGCGCAGGATTCCTCCCCGAGTGAAGCATGCACCAGAGCCAAGTCAGGCTGGCTTGACAGTGTCAAGTACCTCCTGCAAGCTGACACCAAGAACCTGGGTTGTTCTCTTTTGTTTCTTAGGTGGAAGGGCCTGCCTATGTGTTCCATAGCCTGTGGCTCTCAATGGCCCGCTGGCTCCTGAAATTCGGCATTGCGCAGGATGCCTCCCCGACTGAAGCTGGCACAAGAGCCAAGTCAGGGTGGATTGACAGTGCCAAGTACCTGCTGCAAACTGACACCAAGAACCTGGGCTGGTGACTTTTGTTTCTTAGGTGGAAGGGCCTGCCTATGTGTTCCAGGGCCTGTGGCTCAGAGTGGCCGGCTGGCTCCTGAAATTCGGCATTGCGCAGGATTCCTCCCAGACCAAAGCATGCACCAGAGCCAAGTCAGGCTGGATTGACAGTGCCAGGTACCTGCTGCACACTGACACCAAGAACCTGGGCTGGTGACTTTTGTTTCTTAGGTGGAAGGGCCTGCCTATGTGTTCCAGGGCCTGTGGCTCAGAGTGGCCGGCTGGCTCCTGAAATTCGGCATTGCGCAGGATGCCTCCCCGACTGAAGCTGGCACCAGTGGCAAGTCAGGCTGGATTGACAGTGCCAAGTACCTGCTGCAAACTGACACCAAGAACCTGGGCAGGTGACTTTTTTTTCTTAGGTGGAAGGGCCTGCCTATGTGTTCCATAGCTTGTGGCTCTCAATGGCCCGCTGGCTCCTGAAATTCGGCATTGCGCAGGATTCCTCCCTGACTGAAGCTGGCACAAGAGGCAAGTCAGGCTGGCTTGACAGTGCCAAGTACCTGCTGCAAACTGACACCAAGAACCTGGGCTGGTGACTTTTGTTTCTTAGGTGGAAGGGCCTGCCTATGTGTTCCAGGGTCTGTGGCTCAGAGTGGCCAGCTGGCTCCTGAAATTCGGCATTGCGCAGGATGCCTCCCCGACTGAAGCTGGCACCAGTGGCAAGTCAGGCTGGATTGACAGTGCCAAGTACCTGCTGCAAACTGACACCAAGAACCTGGGCAGGTTACTTTTTTTTCTTAGGTGGAAGGGCCTGCCTATGTGCTTTAGGGCCTGTGGCTCAGAGTGGCCGGCTGGCTCCTGAAATTCGACATTGCGCAGGATTCCTCCCCGAGTGAAGCATGCACCCGTGGCAAGTCAGGCTGGATTGACAGTGCCAAGTACCTGCTGCAAACTGACACCAAGAACCTGGGTTGTTCTCTTTTGTTTCTTAGGTGGAAGGGCCTGCCTATGTGTTCCAGGGCCTGTGGCTCAGAGTGGCCGGCTGGCTCCGGAAATTCGGCATTGCGCAGGATTCCTCCCAGACCAAAACATGCACCAGAGCCAAGTCAGGCTGGATTGACAGTGCCAAGTACCTGCTGCAAACTGACACCAAGAACCTGGGCTGGTGACTTTTGTTTCTTAGGTGGAAGGGCCTGCCTATGTGTTCCCGGGCCTGTGGCTCAGAGTGGCCGGCCGGCTCCTGAAATTCGGCATTGCGCAGGATTCCTCCCCGACTGAAGCATGCACCAGAGCCAAGTCAGGCTGGATTGACAGTGCCAAGTACCTCCTGAAAACTGACACCAAGAACCTGGGTTGTTCTCTTTTGTTTCTTAGGTGGAAGGGCCTGCTTATGTGTTCAATGGCCTGTGGCTCAGAGTGGCCGGCTGGCACCTGGAATTCGGCATTGCGCAGGATGCCTCCCAAACCAAAGCATGCACCAGAGCCAAGTCAGGCTGGATTGACAGTGCCAAGTACCTGCTGCAAACTGACACCAAGAACCTGGGCTGGTGACTTTTGTTTCTTAGGTGGAAGGGCCTGCCTATGTGTTCCAGGGTCTGTGGCTCAGAGTGGCCGGCTGGCTCCTGAAATTCGGCATTGCGCAGGATTCCTCCCCGACTGAAGCTGGCACCAGTGGCAAGTCAGGCTGGATTGACAGTGCCAAGTACCTCCTGCAAACTGACACCAAGAACCTGGGCTGCTCTCTTTTGTTTCTTAGGTGGAAGGGCCTGCCTATGTGTTCCAGGGCCTGTGGCTCAGAGTGGCCGGCTGGTTCCTGAAATTCGGCATTGCGCAGGATTCCTCCCAGACCAAAGCATGCACCAGAGCCAAGTCAGGCTGGATTGACAGTGCCAAGTACCTGCTGCAAACTGACACCAAGAACCTGGGCTGGTGACTTTTGTTTCTTAGGTGGAAGGGCCTGCCTATGTGTTCCAGGGCCTGTGGCTCAGAGTGGCCGGCTGGCTCCTGAAATTCGGCATTGCGCAGGATTCCTCCCCGACTTAAGCTGGCACCCGTTGATAGTCAGGCTGGATTGACAGTGCCAAGTACCTGCTGAAAACTGACACCAAGAACCTGGGCTGGTGACTTTTTTTTCTTAGGTGGAAGGGCCTGCCTATGTGTTCCAGGGCCTGTGGCTCAGAGTGGCCGGCTGGCTCCGGAAATTCGGCATTGCGCAGGATTCCTCCCAGACCAAAGCATGCACCAGAGCCAAGTCAGGCTGGATTGACAGTGCCAAGTACCTGCTGCAAACTGACACCAAGAACCTGTGCTGGTGACTTTTGTTTCTTAGGTGGAAGGGCCTGCCTATGTGTTCCCGGGCCTGTGGCTCAGAGTGGCCGGCCGGCTCCTGAAATTCGGCATTGCGCAGGATTCCTCCCCGACTGAATCATGCACCAGTACCAAGTCAGGCTGGCTTGACAGTGCCAAGTACCTCCTGCAAACTGACACCAAGAACCTGGGTTGTTCTCTTTTGTTTCTTAGGTGGAAGGGCCTGCTTATGTGTTCCAGGGCCTGTGGCTCAGAGTGGCCGGCTGGCTCCTGAAATTCAGCATTGCGCAGGATGCCTCCCAAACCAAAGCATGCACCAGAGCCAAGTCAGGCTGGCTTGACAGTGTCAAGTACCTCCTGCAAGCTGACACCAAGAACCTGGGTTGTTCTCTTCTGTTTCTTAGGTGGAAGGGCCTGCCTATGTGTTCCATAGCCTGTGGCTCTGAATGGCCCGCTGGCTCCTGAAATTCGGCATTGCGCAGGATTCCTCCCAGACCAAAGCATGCACCAGAGCCAAGTCAGGCTGGATTGACAGTGCCAAGTACCTGCTGCAAACTGACACCAAGAACCTGGGCTGGTGACTTTTGTTTCTTAGGTGGAAGGGCCTGCCTATGTGTTCCAGGGCCTGTGGCTCAGAGTGGCCGGCTGGCTCCTGAAATTCGGCATTGCGCAGGATTCCTCCCCGAGTGAAGCATGCACCAGAGCCAAGTCAGGCTGGCTTGACAGTGCCACGTACCTGCTGCAAACTGACACCAAGAACCTGGGTTGTTCTCTTTTGTTTCTTAGGTGGAAGGGCCTGCCTATGTGTTCCAGGGCCTGTGGCTCAGAGTGGCCGGCTGGCTCCTGAAATTCGGCATTGCGCAGGATTCCTCCCAGACCAAAGCATGCACCAGAGCCAAGTCAGGCTGGATTGACAGTGCCAAGTACCTGCTGCAAACAGACACCAAGAACCTGGGCTGCTCTCTTTTGTTTCTTAGGTGGAAGGGCCTGCCTATGTGTTCCAGGGCCTGTGGCTCAGAGTGGCCGGCTGGCTCCTGAAATTCGGCATTGCGCAGGATTCCTCCCAGACCAAAGCATGCACCAGAGGCAAGTCAGGCTGGATTGACAGTGCCAAGTACCTGCTGCAAACTGACACCAAGAACCTGGGCTGGTGACTTTTGTTTCTTAGGTGGAAGGGCCTGCCTATGTGTTCCAGGGCCTGTGGCTCAGAGTGGCCAGCTGGCTCCTGAAATTCGGCATTGCGCAGGATTCCTCCCCGAGTGAAGCATGCACCAGAGCCAAGTCAGGCTGGCTTGACAGTGCCAAGTACCTGCTGCAAACTGACACCAAGAACCTGGGCTGGTGACTTTTGTTTCTTAGGTGGAAGGGCCTGCCTATGTGTTCCAGGGCCTGTGGCTCAGAGTGGCTGGCTGGCTCCTGAAATTCGGCATTGCGCAGGATTCCTCCCAGACCAAAGCATGCACCAGAGGCAGGTCAGGCTGGATTGACAGTGCCAAGTACCTGCTGCAAACTGACACCAAGAACCTGGGCAGGTGACTTTTGTTTCTTAGGTGGAAGGGCCTGCCTATGTGTTCCAGGGCCTGTGGCTCAGAGTGGCCGGCTGGCTCCTGAAATTCGGCATTGCGCAGGATTCCTCCCAGACCAAAGCATGCACCAGAGGCAGGTCAGGCTGGATTGACAGTGCCAAGTACCTGCTGCAAACTGACACCAAGAACCTGGGCAGGTGACTTTTGTTTCTTAGGTGGAAGGGCCTGCCTATGTGTTCCAGGGCCTGTGGCTCAGAGTGACCGGCTGGCTCCTGAAATTCGGCATTGCGCAGGATTCCTCCCAGACCAAAGCATGCACCAGAGGCAGGTCAGGCTGGATTGACAGTGCCAAGTACCTGCTGCAAACTGACACCAAGAACCTGGGCTGGTGACTTTTGTTTCTTAGGTGGAAGGGCCTGCCTATGTGTTCCAGGGCCTGTGGCTCAGAGTGGCCGGCTGGCTCCTGAAATTCGGCATTGCGCAGGATTCCTCCCAGACCAAAGCATGCACCAGAGGCAGGTCAGGCTGGATTGACAGTGCCAAGTACCTGCTGCAAACTGACACCAAGAACCTGGGCAGGTGACTTTTGTTTCTTAGGTGGAAGGGCCTGCCTATGTGTTCCAGGGCCTGTGGCTCAGAGTGACCGGCTGGCTCCTGAAATTCGGCATTGCACAGGATTCCTCCCCGACTTAAGCTGGCACCAGAGCCAAGTCAGGCTGGATTGACAGTGCCAAGTACCTGCTGCAAACTGACACCAAGAACCTGGGCTGGTGACTTTTTTTTCTTAGATTGAAGGGCCTGCCTATGTGTTCCAGGGCCTGTGGCTCAGAGTGGCCGGCTGGCTCCTGAAATTCGGCATTGCGCAGGATTCCTCCCCGAGTGAAGCATGCACCAGAGCCAAGTCAGGCTGGCTTGACAGTGCCAAGTACCTCCTGCAAACTGACACCAAGAACCTGGGTTGTTCTCTTTTATTTCTTAGGTGGAAGGGCCTGCCTATGTGTTCCAGGGCCTGTGGCTCAGAGTGGCCAGCTGGCTCCTGAAATTCGGCATTGCGCAGGATTCCTCCCCGAGTGAAGCATGCACCAGAGCCAAGTCAGGCTGGCTTGACAGTGCCAAGTACCTGCTGCAAACTGACACCAAGAACCTGGGCTGGTGACTTTTGTTTCTTAGGTGGAAGGGCCTGCCTATGTGTTCCAGGGCCTGTGGCTCAGAGTGGCTGGCTGGCTCCTGAAATTCGGCATTGCGCAGGATTCCTCCCAGACCAAAGCATGCACCAGAGGCAGGTCAGGCTGGATTGACAGTGCCAAGTACCTGCTGCAAACTGACACCAAGAACCTGGGCAGGTGACTTTTGTTTCTTAGGTGGAAGGGCCTGCCTATGTGTTCCAGGGCCTGTGGCTCAGAGTGGCCGGCTGGCTCCTGAAATTCGGCATTGCGCAGGATTCCTCCCAGACCAAAGCATGCACCAGAGGCAGGTCAGGCTGGATTGACAGTGCCAAGTACCTGCTGCAAACTGACACCAAGAACCTGGGCAGGTGACTTTTGTTTCTTAGGTGGAAGGGCCTGCCTATGTGTTCCAGGGCCTGTGGCTCAGAGTGACCGGCTGGCTCCTGAAATTCGGCATTGCGCAGGATTCCTCCCAGACCAAAGCATGCACCAGAGGCAGGTCAGGCTGGATTGACAGTGCCAAGTACCTGCTGCAAACTGACACCAAGAACCTGGGCTGGTGACTTTTGTTTCTTAGGTGGAAGGGCCTGCCTATGTGTTCCAGGGCCTGTGGCTCAGAGTGGCCGGCTGGCTCCTGAAATTCGGCATTGCGCAGGATTCCTCCCAGACCAAAGCATGCACCAGAGGCAGGTCAGGCTGGATTGACAGTGCCAAGTACCTGCTGCAAACTGACACCAAGAACCTGGGCAGGTGACTTTTGTTTCTTAGGTGGAAGGGCCTGCCTATGTGTTCCAGGGCCTGTGGCTCAGAGTGACCGGCTGGCTCCTGAAATTCGGCATTGCACAGGATTCCTCCCCGACTTAAGCTGGCACCAGAGCCAAGTCAGGCTGGATTGACAGTGCCAAGTACCTGCTGCAAACTGACACCAAGAACCTGGGCTGGTGACTTTTTTTTCTTAGATTGAAGGGCCTGCCTATGTGTTCCAGGGCCTGTGGCTCAGAGTGGCCGGCTGGCTCCTGAAATTCGGCATTGCGCAGGATTCCTCCCCGAGTGAAGCATGCACCAGAGCCAAGTCAGGCTGGCTTGACAGTGCCAAGTACCTCCTGCAAACTGACACCAAGAACCTGGGTTGTTCTCTTTTATTTCTTAGGTGGAAGGGCCTGCCTATGTGTTCCAGGGCCTGTGGCTCAGAGTGGCCGGCTGGCTCCGGAAATTCGGCATTGCGCAGGATTCCTCCCAGACCAAAGCATGCACCAGAGCCAAGTCAGGCTGGATTGACAGTGCCAAGTACCTGCTGTAAACTGACACCAAGAACCTGGGCTGGTGACTTTTGTTTCTTAGGTGGAAGGGCCTGCCTATGTGTTCCCGGGCCTGTGGCTCAGAGTGGCCGGCCGGCTCCTGAAATTCGGCATTGCGCAGGATTCCTCCCCGAGTGAAGCATGCACCAGAGCAAAGTCAGGCTGGATTGACAGTGCCAAGTACCTCCTGAAAACTGACACCAAGAACCTGGGTTGTTCTCTTTTGTTTCTTAGGTGGAAGGGCCTGCTTATGTGTTCAATGTCCTGTGGCTCAGAGTGGCCGGCTGGCGCCTGGAATTCGGCATTGCGCAGGATGCCTCCCAAACCAAAGCATGCACCAGAGCCAAGTCAGGCTGGCTTGACAGTGCCAAGTACCTCCTGCAAGCTGACACCAAGAACCTGGGTTGTTCTCTTTTGTTTCTTAGGTGGAAGGGCCTGCCTATGTGTTCCATAGCCTGGGGCTCTGAATGGCCGGCCGGCTCCTGAAATTCGGCATTGCGCAGGATTCCTCCCCGACTGAAGCTGGCACAAGAGGAAAGTCAGGCTGGCTTGACAGTGCCAAGTACCTCCTGAAAACTGACACCAAGAACCTGGGCAGGTTACTTTTTTTTCTTAGGTGGAAGGGCCTGCCTATGTGTTTTAGGGCCTGTGGCTCAGAGTGGCCGGCTGGCTCCTGAAATTCGGCATTGCGCAGGATTCCTCCCCGAGTGAAGCATGCACCCGTGGCAAGTCAGGCTGGATTGACAGTGCCAAGTACCTGCTGCAAACTGACACCAAGAACCTGGGTTGTTCTCTTTTGTTTCTTAGGTGGAAGGGCCTGCCTATGTGTTCCAGGGCCTGTGGCTCAGAGTGACCGGCTGGCTCCTGAAATTCGGCATTGCGCAGGATTCCTCCCCGACTTAAGCTGGCACCAGAGCCAAGTCAGGCTGGATTGACAGTGCCAAGTACCTCCTGCAAACTGACACCAAGAACCTGGGCAGGTGACTTTTCTTTCTTAGGTGGAAGGGCCTGCCTATGTGTTCCAGGGCCTGTGGCTCAGAGTGGCCGGCTGGCTCCTGAAATTCGGCATTGCGCAGGATGCCTCCCTTAGTGAAGCATGCACCAGAGCCAAGTCAGGCTGGCTTGACAGTGCCAAGTACCTGCTGCAAACTGACACCAAGAACCTGGGTTGTTCTCTTTTTTTTCTTAGGTGGAAGGGCCTGCCTATGTGTTCCAGGGCCTGTGGCTCAGAGTGGCCGGCTGGCTCCTGAAATTCGGCATTGCGCAGGATGCCTCCCCGACTGAAGCTGGCACCAGTGGCAAGTCAGGCTGGCTTGACAGTGCCAAGTACCTCCTGCAAACTGACACCAAGAACCTGGGCAGGTGACTTTTGTTTCTTAGGTGGAAGGGCCTGCCTATGTGTTCCAGGGCCTGTGGCTCAGAGTTGCCGGCTGGCTCCTGAAATTCGGCATTGCGCAGGATTCCTCCCAGACCAAAGCATGCACCAGAGCCAAGTCAGGCTGGATTGACAGTGCCAAGTACCTCCTGCAAACTGACACCAAGAACCTGGGTTGTTCTCTTTTATTTCTTAGGTGGAAGGGCCTGCCTATGTGTTCCAGGGCCTGTGGCTCAGAGTGACCGGCTGGCTCCTGAAATTCGGCATTGCGCAGGATTCCTCCCAGACCAAAGCATGCACCAGAGCCAAGTCAGGCTGGATTGACAGTGCCAAGTACCTGCTGCAAACTGACACCAAGAACCTGGGCTGGCGACTTTTGTTTCTTAGGTGGAAGGGCCTGCCTATGTGTTCCAGGGCCTGTGGCTCAGAGTGGCTGGCTGGCTCCTGAAATTCGGCATTGCGCAGGATTCCTCCCCGACTGAAGCATGCACCAGAGCCAAGTCAGGCTGGCTTGACAGTGCCAAGTACCTCCTGCAAACTGACAGAAAGAACCTGGGTTGTTCTCTTTTGTTTCTTAGGTGGAAGGGCCTGCTTATGTGTTCAATGGCCTGTCGCTCAGAGTGGCCGGCTGGCGCCTGGAATTCGGCATTGCGCAGGATTCCTCCCTGAGTGAAGCATGCACCAGAGCCAAGTCAGGCTGGCTTGACAGTGTCAAGTACCTCCTGCAAGCTGACACCAAGAACCTGGGTTGTTCTCTTTTGTTTCTTAGGTGGAAGGGCCTGCCTATGTGTTCCATAGCCTGTGGCTCTCAATGGCCCGCTGGCTCCTGAAATTCGGCATTGCGCAGGATTCCTCCCCGACTTAAGCTGGCACCAGAGCCAAGTCAGGCTGGATTGACAGTGCCAAGTACCTCCTGCAAACTGACACCAAGAACCTGGGCAGGTGACTTTTCTTTCTTAGGTGGAAGGGCCTGCCTATGTGTTCCAGGGCCTGTGGCTCAGAGTGGCCGGCTGGCTCCTGAAATTCGGCATTGCGCAGGATTCCTCCCAGACCAAAGCATGCACCAGACGCAAGTCAGGCTGGATTGACAGTGCCAAGTACGTGCTGCAAACTGACACCAAGAACCTGGGCAGGTGACTTTTGTTTCTTAGGTGGAAGGGCCTGCCTATGTGTTCCAGGGCCTGTGGCTCAGAGTGACCGGCTGGCTCCTGAAATTCGGCATTGCACAGGATTCCTCCCCGACTTAAGCTGGCACCAGAGCCAAGTCAGGCTGGATTGACAGTGCCAAGTACCTGCTGCAAACTGACACCAAGAACCTGGGCTGGTGACTTTTCTTTCTTAGGTGGAAGGGCCTGCCTATGTGTTCCAGGGCCTGTGGCTCAGAGTGGCCGGCTGGCTCCTGAAATTCGGCATTGCGCAGGATTCCTCCCAGACCAAAGCATGCACCAGAGGCAAGTCAGGCTGGATTGACAGTGCCAAGTACCTGCTGCAAACTGACACCAAGAACCTGGGCTGGTGACTTTTGTTTCTTAGGTGGAAGGGCCTGCCTATGTGTTCCAGGGCCTGTGGCTCAGAGTGGCCAGCTGGCTCCTGAAATTCGGCATTGCGCAGGATTCCTCCCCGAGTGAAGCTGGCACCAGAGCCAAGTCAGGCTGGCTTGACAGTGCCAAGTACCTCCTGCAAACTGATACCAAGAACCAGGGCTGGTGACTTTTGTTTCTTAGGTGGAAGGGCCTGCCTATGTGTTCCAGGGCCTGTGGCTCAGAATGGCTGGCTGGCTCCTGAAATTCGGCATTGCGCAGGATTCCTCCCAGACCAAAGCATGCACCAGAGCCAAGTCAGGCTGGATTGACAGTGCCAAGTACCTCCTGCAAACTGACACCAAGAACCTGGGCTGGTGACTTTTGTTTCTTAGGTGGAAGGGCCTGCCTATATGTTCCAGGGCCTGTGGCTCAGAGTGGCCGGCTGGCTCCTGAAATTCGGCATTGCGCAGGATTCCTCCCCGAGTGAAGCATGCACCAGAGCCAAGTCAGGCTGGCTTGACAGTGCCAAGTACCTGCTGCAAACTGACACCAAGAACCTGGGTTGTTCTCTTTTGTTTCTTAGGTGGAAGGGCCTGCCTATGTGTTCCAGGGCCTGTGGCTCAGAGTGGCCGGCTGGCTCCTGAAATTCGGCATTGCGCAGGATTCCTCCAAGACCAAAGCATGCACCAGAGCCAAGTCAGGCTGGATTGACAGTGCCAAGTACCTCCTGAAAACTGACACCAAGAACCTGGGCAGGTGACTTTTGTTTCTTAGGTGGAAGGGCCTGCCTATGTGTTCCAGGGCCTGTGGCTCAGAGTGGCCGGCTGGCTCCTGAAATTCGGCATTGCGCAGGATTCCTCCCAGACCAAAGCATGCACCAGACGCAAGTCAGGCTGGATTGACAGTGCCAAGTACCTGCTGCAAACTGACACCAAGAACCTGGGCAGGTGACTTTTGTTTCTTAGGTGGAAGGGCCTGCCTATGTGTTCCAGGGCCTGTGGCTCAGAGTGACCGGCTGGCTCCTGAAATTCGGCATTGCACAGGATTCCTCCCCGACTTAAGCTGGCACCAGAGCCAAGTCAGGCTGGATTGACAGTGCCAAGTACCTGCTGCAAACTGACACCAAGAACCTGGGCTGGTGACTTTTCTTTCTTAGGTGGAAGGGCCTGCCTATGTGTTCCAGGGCCTGTGGCTCAGAGTGGCCGGCTGGCTCCTGAAATTCGGCATTGCGCAGGATGCCTCCCTTAGTGAAGCATGCACCAGAGCCAAGTCAGGCTGGCTTGACAGTGCCAAGTACCTGCTGCAAACTGACACCAAGAACCTGGGTTGTTCTCTTTTGTTTCTTAGGTGGAAGGGCCTGCCTATGTGTTCCAGGGCCTGCGGCTCAGAGTGGCCGGCTGGCTCCTGAAATTCGGCATTGCGCAGGATTCCTCCAAGACCAAAGCATGCACCAGAGCCAAGTCAGGCTGGATTGACAGTGCCAAGTACCTCCTGCAAACTGACACCAAGAACCTGGGCAGGTGACTTTTGTTTCTTAGGTGGAAGGGCCTGCCTATGTGTTCCAGGGCCTGTGGCTCAGAGTGGCCGGCTGGCTCCTGAAATTCGGCATTGCGCAGGATTCCTCCCAGACCAAAGCATGCACCAGAGCCAAGTCAGGCTGGATTGACAGTGCCAAGTACCTGCTGCAAACTGACACCAAGAACCTGGGCAGGTGACTTTTGTTTCTTAGGTGGAAGGGCCTGCCTATGTGTTCCAGGGCCTGTGGCTCAGAGTGACCGGCTGGCTCCTGAAATTCGGCATTGCACAGGATTCCTCCCCGACTTAAGCTGGCACCAGAGCCAAGTCAGGCTGGATTGACAGTGCCAAGTACCTGCTGCAAACTGACACCAAGAACCTGGGTTGTTCTCTTTTGTTTCTTAGGTGGAAGGGCCTGCCTATGTGTTCCAGGGCCTGTGGCTCAGAGTGGCCGGCTGGCTCCTGAAATTCGGCATTGCGCAGGATGCCTCCCAAACCAAAGCATGCACCAGAGCCAAGTCAGGCTGGCTTGACAGTGCCAAGTACCTGCTGCAAACTGACACCAAGAACCTGGGCTGGTGACTTTTGTTTCTTAGGTGGAAGGGCCTGCCTATGTGTTCCAGGGTCTGTGGCTCAGAGTGGCCGGCTGGCTCCTGAAATTCGGCATTGCGCAGGATTCCTCCCAGACCAAAGCATGCACCAGAGGCAAGTCAGGCTGGATTGACAGTGCCAAGTACCTGCTGCAAACTGACACCAAGAACCTGGGCTGGTGACTTTTGTTTCTTAGGTGGAAGGGCCTGCCTATGTGTTCCAGGGCCTGTGGCTCAGAGTGGCCAGCTGGCTCCTGAAATTCGGCATTGCGCAGGATTCCTCCCCGAGTGAAGCTGGCACCAGAGCCAAGTCAGGCTGGCTTGACAGTGCCAAGTACCTCCTGAAAACTGACACCAAGAACCTGGGCTGGTGACTTTTTTTTCTTAGATTGAAGGGCCTGCCTATGTGTTCCAGGGCCTGTGGCTCAGAGTGGCCGGCTGGCTCCTGAAATTCGGCATTGCGCAGGATGCCTCCCCGACTGAAGCTGGCACCAGTGGCAAGTCAGGCTGGATTGACAGTGCCAAGTACCTCCTGCAAACTGACACCAAGAACCTGGGCAGGTGACTTTTTTTTCTTAGGTGGAAGGGCCTGCCTATGTGTTTTAGGGCCTGTGGCTCAGAGTGGCCGGCTGGCTCCTGAAATTCGGCATTGCGCAGGATTCCTCCCCGACTTAAGCTGGCACCCGTTGATAGTCAGGCTGGATTGACAGTGCCAAGTACCTGCTG
This sequence comes from Haemorhous mexicanus, assembly GCF_027477595.1. Taxonomy (NCBI): domain Eukaryota; kingdom Metazoa; phylum Chordata; class Aves; order Passeriformes; family Fringillidae; genus Haemorhous; species Haemorhous mexicanus. Next base: position 3,689,217 of record NC_082347.1, on the reverse strand, counting down.
AAAACTGACACCAAGAACCTGGGCTGGTGACTTTTTTTTCTTAGGTGGAAGGGCCTGCCTATGTGTTCCAGGGCCTGTGGCTCAGAGTGGCCGGCTGGCTCCGGAAATTCGGCATTGCGCAGGATTCCTCCCCGAGTGAAGCATGCACCAGAGCCAAGTCAGGCTGGATTGACAGTGCCAAGTACCTGCTGCAAACTGACACCAAGAACCTGGGCTGGTGACTTTTGTTTCTTAGGTGGAAGGGCCTGCCTATGTGTTCCCGGGCCTGTGGCTCAGAGTGGCCGGCCGGCTCCTGAAATTCGGCATTGCGCAGGATTCCTCCCCGACTGAATCATGCACCAGTACCAAGTCAGGCTGGCTTGACAGTGCCAAGTACCTCCTGCAAACTGACACCAAGAACCTGGGTTGTTCTCTTTTGTTTCTTAGGTGGAAGGGCCTGCTTATGTGTTCCAGGGCCTGTGGCTCAGAGTGGCCGGCTGGCTCCTGAAATTCAGCATTGCGCAGGATGCCTCCCAAACCAAAGCATGCACCAGAGCCAAGTCAGGCTGGCTTGACAGTGTCAAGTACCTCCTGCAAGCTGACACCAAGAACCTGGGTTGTTCTCTTCTGTTTCTTAGGTGGAAGGGCCTGCCTATGTGTTCCATAGCCTGTGGCTCTGAATGGCCCGCTGGCTCCTGAAATTCGGCATTGCGCAGGATTCCTCCCAGACCAAAGCATGCACCAGAGCCAAGTCAGGCTGGATTGACAGTGCCAAGTACCTGCTGCAAACTGACACCAAGAACCTGGGCTGGTGACTTTTGTTTCTTAGGTGGAAGGGCCTGCCTATGTGTTCCAGGGCCTGTGGCTCAGAGTGGCCGGCTGGCTCCTGAAATTCGGCATTGCGCAGGATTCCTCCCCGAGTGAAGCATGCACCAGAGCCAAGTCAGGCTGGCTTGACAGTGCCAAGTACCTGCTGCAAACTGACACCAAGAACCTGGGTTGTTCTCTTTTGTTTCTTAGGTGGAAGGGCCTGCCTATGTGTTCCAGGGCCTGTGGCTCAGAGTGGCCGGCTGGCTCCTGAAATTCGGCATTGCGCAGGATTCCTCCCAGACCAAAGCATGCACCAGAGCCAAGTCAGGCTGGATTGACAGTGCCAAGTACCTGCTGCAAACAGACACCAAGAACCTGGGCTGCTCTCTTTTGTTTCTTAGGTGGAAGGGCCTGCCTATGTGTTCCAGGGCCTGTGGCTCAGAGTGGCCAGCTGGCTCCTGAAATTCGGCATTGCGCAGGATTCCTCCCCGAGTGAAGCATGCACCAGAGCCAAGTCAGGCTGGCTTGACAGTGCCAAGTACCTGCTGCAAACTGACACCAAGAACCTGGGCTGGTGACTTTTGTTTCTTAGGTGGAAGGGCCTGCCTATGTGTTCCAGGGCCTGTGGCTCAGAGTGGCCGGCTGGCTCCTGAAATTCGGCATTGCGCAGGATTCCTCCCAGACCAAAGCATGCACCAGAGGCAAGTCAGGCTGGATTGACAGTGCCAAGTACCTGCTGCAAACTGACACCAAGAACCTGGGCTGGTGACTTTTGTTTCTTAGGTGGAAGGGCCTGCCTATATGTTCCAGGGCCTGTGGCTCAGAGTGGCCAGCTGGCTCCTGAAATTCGGCATTGCGCAGGATTCCTCCCCGAGTGAAGCATGCACCAGAGCCAAGTCAGGCTGGCTTGACAGTGCCAAGTACCTGCTGCAAACTGACACCAAGAACCTGGGCTGGTGACTTTTGTTTCTTAGGTGGAAGGGCCTGCCTATGTGTTCCAGGGCCTGTGGCTCAGAGTGGCTGGCTGGCTCCTGGAATTCGGCATTGCGCAGGATTCCTCCCAGACCAAAGCATGCACCAGAGCCAAGTCAGGCTGGATTGACAGTGCCAAGTACCTGCTGCAAACTGACACCAAGAACCTGGGCTGGTGACTTTTGTTTCTTAGGTGGAAGGGCCTGCCTATGTGTTCCAGGGCCTGTGGCTCAGAGTGGCCGGCTGGCTCCTGAAATTCGGCATTGCGCAGGATTCCTCCCAGACCAAAGCATGCACCAGAGGCAGGTCAGGCTGGATTGACAGTGCCAAGTACCTGCTGCAAACTGACACCAAGAACCTGGGCAGGTGACTTTTGTTTCTTAGGTGGAAGGGCCTGCCTATGTGTTCCAGGGCCTGTGGCTCAGAGTGGCCGGCTGGCTCCTGAAATTCGGCATTGCACAGGATTCCTCCCCGACTTAAGCTGGCACCAGAGCCAAGTCAGGCTGGATTGACAGTGCCAAGTACCTGCTGCAAACTGACACCAAGAACCTGGGTTGTTCTCTTTTATTTCTTAGGTGGAAGGGCCTGCCTATGTGTTCCAGGGCCTGTGGCTCAGAGTGGCCGGCTGGCTCCGGAAATTCGGCATTGCGCAGGATTCCTCCCAGACCAAAGCATGCACCAGAGCCAAGTCAGGCTGGATTGACAGTGCCAAGTACCTGCTGTAAACTGACACCAAGAACCTGGGCTGGTGACTTTTGTTTCTTAGGTGGAAGGGCCTGCCTATGTGTTCCCGGGCCTGTGGCTCAGAGTGGCCGGCCGGCTCCTGAAATTCGGCATTGCGCAGGATTCCTCCCCGAGTGAAGCATGCACCAGAGCCAAGTCAGGCTGGATTGACAGTGCCAAGTACCTCCTGAAAACTGACACCAAGAACCTGGGTTGTTCTCTTTTGTTTCTTAGGTGGAAGGGCCTGCTTATGTGTTCAATGGCCTGTGGCTCAGAGTGGCCGGCTGGCGCCTGGAATTCGGCATTGCGCAGGATGCCTCCCAAACCAAAGCATGCACCAGAGCCAAGTCAGGCTGGCTTGACAGTGCCAAGTACCTCCTGCAAGCTGACACCAAGAACCTGGGTTGTTCTCTTTTGTTTCTTAGGTGGAAGGGCCTGCCTATGTGTTCCATAGCCTGTGGCTCTGAATGGCCGGCCGGCTCCTGAAATTCGGCATTGCGCAGGATTCCTCCCCGACTGAAGCTGGCACAAGAGGAAAGTCAGGCTGGCTTGACAGTGCCAAGTACCTCCTGAAAACTGACACCAAGAACCTGGGCAGGTTACTTTTTTTTCTTAGGTGGAAGGGCCTGCCTATGTGTTTTAGGGCCTGTGGCTCAGAGTGGCCGGCTGGCTCCTGAAATTCGGCATTGCGCAGGATTCCTCCCCGAGTGAAGCATGCACCCGTGGCAAGTCAGGCTGGATTGACAGTGCCAAGTACCTGCTGCAAACTGACACCAAGAACCTGGGTTGTTCTCTTTTGTTTCTTAGGTGGAAGGGCCTGCCTATGTGTTCCAGGGCCTGTGGCTCAGAGTGACCGGCTGGCTCCTGAAATTCGGCATTGCGCAGGATTCCTCCCCGACTTAAGCTGGCACCAGAGCCAAGTCAGGCTGGATTGACAGTGCCAAGTACCTCCTGCAAACTGACACCAAGAACCTGGGCAGGTGACTTTTCTTTCTTAGGTGGAAGGGCCTGCCTATGTGTTCCAGGGCCTGTGGCTCAGAGTGGCCGGCTGGCTCCTGAAATTCGGCATTGCGCAGGATTCCTCCCAGACCAAAGCATGCACCAGACGCAAGTCAGGCTGGATTGACAGTGCCAAGTACCTGCTGCAAACTGACACCAAGAACCTGGGCAGGTGACTTTTGTTTCTTAGGTGGAAGGGCCTGCCTATGTGTTCCAGGGCCTGTGGCTCAGAGTGACCGGCTGGCTCCTGAAATTCGGCATTGCACAGGATTCCTCCCCGACTTAAGCTGGCACCAGAGCCAAGTCAGGCTGGATTGACAGTGCCAAGTACCTGCTGCAAACTGACACCAAGAACCTGGGCTGGTGACTTTTCTTTCTTAGGTGGAAGGGCCTGCCTATGTGTTCCAGGGCCTGTGGCTCAGAGTGGCCGGCTGGCTCCTGAAATTCGGCATTGCGCAGGATGCCTCCCTTAGTGAAGCATGCACCAGAGCCAAGTCAGGCTGGCTTGACAGTGCCAAGTACCTGCTGCAAACTGACACCAAGAACCTGGGCTGGTGACTTTTGTTTCTTAGGTGGAAGGGCCTGCCTATGTGTTCCAGGGCCTGTGGCTCAGAGTGGCCGGCTGGCTCCTGAAATTCGGCATTGCGCAGGATTCCTCCCCGAGTGAAGCATGCACCAGAGCCAAGTCAGGCTGGCTTGACAGTGCCAAGTACCTGCTGCAAACTGACACCAAGAACCTGGGTTGTTCTCTTTTGTTTCTTAGGTGGAAGGGCCTGCCTATGTGTTCCAGGGCCTGTGGCTCAGAGTGGCCGGCTGGCTCCTGAAATTCGGCATTGCGCAGGATTCCTCCCAGACCAAAGCATGCACCAGAGCCAAGTCAGGCTGGATTGACAGTGCCAAGTACCTGCTGCAAACAGACACCAAGAACCTGGGCTGCTCTCTTTTGTTTCTTAGGTGGAAGGGCCTGCCTATGTGTTCCAGGGCCTGTGGCTCAGAGTGGCCGGCTGGCTCCTGAAATTCGGCATTGCGCAGGATTCCTCCCCGAGTGAAGCATGCACCAGAGCCAAGTCAGGCTGGCTTGACAGTGCCAAGTACCTGCTGCAAACTGACACCAAGAACCTGGGCTGGTGACTTTTGTTTCTTAGGTGGAAGGGCCTGCCTATGTGTTCCAGGGCCTGTGGCTCAGAGTGGCCGGCTGGCTCCTGAAATTCGGCATTGCGCAGGATTCCTCCCAGACCAAAGCATGCACCAGAGGCAAGTCAGGCTGGATTGACAGTGCCAAGTACCTGCTGCAAACTGACACCAAGAACCTGGGCTGGTGACTTTTGTTTCTTAGGTGGAAGGGCCTGCCTATGTGTTCCAGGGCCTGTGGCTCAGAGTGGCCAGCTGGCTCCTGAAATTCGGCATTGCGCAGGATTCCTCCCCGAGTGAAGCATGCACCAGAGCCAAGTCAGGCTGGCTTGACAGTGCCAAGTACCTGCTGCAAACTGACACCAAGAACCTGGGCTGGTGACTTTTGTTTCTTAGGTGGAAGGGCCTGCCTATGTGTTCCAGGGCCTGTGGCTCAGAGTGGCTGGCTGGCTCCTGGAATTCGGCATTGCGCAGGATTCCTCCCAGACCAAAGCATGCACCAGAGCCAAGTCAGGCTGGATTGACAGTGCCAAGTACCTGCTGCAAACTGACACCAAGAACCTGGGCTGGTGACTTTTGTTTCTTAGGTGGAAGGGCCTGCCTATGTGTTCCAGGGCCTGTGGCTCAGAGTGGCCGGCTGGCTCCTGAAATTCGGCATTGCGCAGGATTCCTCCCAGACCAAAGCATGCACCAGAGGCAGGTCAGGCTGGATTGACAGTGCCAAGTACCTGCTGCAAACTGACACCAAGAACCTGGGCAGGTGACTTTTGTTTCTTAGGTGGAAGGGCCTGCCTATGTGTTCCAGGGCCTGTGGCTCAGAGTGGCCGGCTGGCTCCTGAAATTCGGCATTGCACAGGATTCCTCCCCGACTTAAGCTGGCACCAGAGCCAAGTCAGGCTGGATTGACAGTGCCAAGTACCTGCTGCAAACTGACACCAAGAACCAGGGCTGGTGACTTTTTTTTCTTAGATTGAAGGGCCTGCCTATGTGTTCCAGGGCCTGTGGCTCAGAGTGGCCGGCTGGCTCCTGAAATTCGGCATTGCGCAGGATTCCTCCCCGAGTGAAGCATGCACCAGAGCCAAGTCAGGCTGGCTTGACAGTGCCAAGTACCTCCTGCAAACTGACACCAAGAACCTGGGTTGTTCTCTTTTATTTCTTAGGTGGAAGGGCCTGCCTATGTGTTCCAGGGCCTGTGGCTCAGAGTGGCCGGCTGGCTCCGGAAATTCGGCATTGCGCAGGATTCCTCCCAGACCAAAGCATGCACCAGAGCCAAGTCAGGCTGGATTGACAGTGCCAAGTACCTGCTGTAAACTGACACCAAGAACCTGGGCTGGTGACTTTTGTTTCTTAGGTGGAAGGGCCTGCCTATGTGTTCCCGGGCCTGTGGCTCAGAGTGGCCGGCCGGCTCCTGAAATTCGGCATTGCGCAGGATTCCTCCCCGAGTGAAGCATGCACCAGAGCCAAGTCAGGCTGGATTGACAGTGCCAAGTACCTCCTGAAAACTGACACCAAGAACCTGGGTTGTTCTCTTTTGTTTCTTAGGTGGAAGGGCCTGCTTATGTGTTCAATGGCCTGTGGCTCAGAGTGGCCGGCTGGCGCCTGGAATTCGGCATTGCGCAGGATGCCTCCCAAACCAAAGCATGCACCAGAGCCAAGTCAGGCTGGCTTGACAGTGCCAAGTACCTCCTGCAAGCTGACACCAAGAACCTGGGTTGTTCTCTTTTGTTTCTTAGGTGGAAGGGCCTGCCTATGTGTTCCATAGCCTGTGGCTCTGAATGGCCGGCCGGCTCCTGAAATTCGGCATTGCGCAGGATTCCTCCCCGACTGAAGCTGGCACAAGAGGAAAGTCAGGCTGGCTTGACAGTGCCAAGTACCTCCTGAAAACTGACACCAAGAACCTGGGCAGGTTACTTTTTTTTCTTAGGTGGAAGGGCCTGCCTATGTGTTTTAGGGCCTGTGGCTCAGAGTGGCCGGCTGGCTCCTGAAATTCGGCATTGCGCAGGATTCCTCCCCGAGTGAAGCATGCACCCGTGGCAAGTCAGGCTGGATTGACAGTGCCAAGTACCTGCTGCAAACTGACACCAAGAACCTGGGTTGTTCTCTTTTGTTTCTTAGGTGGAAGGGCCTGCCTATGTGTTCCAGGGCCTGTGGCTCAGAGTGACCGGCTGGCTCCTGAAATTCGGCATTGCGCAGGATTCCTCCCCGACTTAAGCTGGCACCAGAGCCAAGTCAGGCTGGATTGACAGTGCCAAGTACCTCCTGCAAACTGACACCAAGAACCTGGGCAGGTGACTTTTCTTTCTTAGGTGGAAGGGCCTGCCTATGTGTTCCAGGGCCTGTGGCTCAGAGTGGCCGGCTGGCTCCTGAAATTCGGCATTGCGCAGGATTCCTCCCAGACCAAAGCATGCACCAGACGCAAGTCAGGCTGGATTGACAGTGCCAAGTACCTGCTGCAAACTGACACCAAGAACCTGGGCAGGTGACTTTTGTTTCTTAGGTGGAAGGGCCTGCCTATGTGTTCCAGGGCCTGTGGCTCAGAGTGACCGGCTGGCTCCTGAAATTCGGCATTGCACAGGATTCCTCCCCGACTTAAGCTGGCACCAGAGCCAAGTCAGGCTGGATTGACAGTGCCAAGTACCTGCTGCAAACTGACACCAAGAACCTGGGCTGGTGACTTTTCTTTCTTAGGTGGAAGGGCCTGCCTATGTGTTCCAGGGCCTGTGGCTCAGAGTGGCCGGCTGGCTCCTGAAATTCGGCATTGCGCAGGATGCCTCCCTTAGTGAAGCATGCACCAGAGCCAAGTCAGGCTGGCTTGACAGTGCCAAGTACCTGCTGCAAACTGACACCAAGAACCTGGGTTGTTCTCTTTTTTTTCTTAGGTGGAAGGGCCTGCCTATGTGTTCCAGGGCCTGTGGCTCAGAGTGGCCGGCTGGCTCCTGAAATTCGGCATTGCGCAGGATGCCTCCCCGACTGAAGCTGGCACCAGTGGCAAGTCAGGCTGGCTTGACAGTGCCAAGTACCTCCTGCAAACTGACACCAAGAACCTGGGCAGGTGACTTTTGTTTCTTAGGTGGAAGGGCCTGCCTATGTGTTCCAGGGCCTGTGGCTCAGAGTTGCCGGCTGGCTCCTGAAATTCGGCATTGCGCAGGATTCCTCCCAGACCAAAGCATGCACCAGAGCCAAGTCAGGCTGGATTGACAGTGCCAAGTACCTCCTGCAAACTGACACCAAGAACCTGGGTTGTTCTCTTTTGTTTCTTAGGTGGAAGGGCCTGCTTATGTGTTCAATGGCCTGTGGCTCAGAGTGGCCGGCTGGCGCCTGGAATTCGGCATTGCGCAGGATGCCTCCCAAACCAAAGCATGCACCAGAGCCAAGTGAGGCTGGATTGACAGTGCCAAGTACCTGCTGCAAACTGACACCAAGAACCTGGGCTGGTGACTTTTGTTTCTTAGGTGGAAGGGCCTGCCTATGTGTTCCAGGGTCTGTGGCTCAGAGTGACCGGCTGGCTCCTGAAATTCGGCATTGCGCAGGATTCCTCCCCGACTTAAGCTGGCACCAGAGCCAAGTCAGGCTGGATTGACAGTGCCAAGTACCTCCTGCAAACTGACACCAAGAACCTGGGCAGGTGACTTTTCTTTCTTAGGTGGAAGGGCCTGCCTATGTGTTCCAGGGCCTGTAGCTCAGAGTGGCCGGCTGGCTCCTGAAATTCGGCATTGCGCAGGATTCCTCCCAGACCAAAGCATGCACCAGACGCAAGTCAGGCTGGATTGACAGTGCCAAGTACGTGCTGCAAACTGACACCAAGAACCTGGGCAGGTGACTTTTGTTTCTTAGGTGGAAGGGCCTGCCTATGTGTTCCAGGGCCTGTGGCTCAGAGTGACCGGCTGGCTCCTGAAATTCGGCATTGCACAGGATTCCTCCCCGACTTAAGCTGGCACCAGAGCCAAGTCAGGCTGGATTGACAGTGCCAAGTACCTGCTGCAAACTGACACCAAGAACCTGGGCTGGTGACTTTTCTTTCTTAGGTGGAAGGGCCTGCCTATGTGTTCCAGGGCCTGTGGCTCAGAGTGGCCGGCTGGCTCCTGAAATTCGGCATTGCGCAGGATGCCTCCCTTAGTGAAGCATGCACCAGAGGCAAGTCAGGCTGGATTGACAGTGCCAAGTACCTGCTGCAAACTGACACCAAGAACCTGGGCTGGTGACTTTTCTTTCTTAGGTGGAAGGGCCTGCCTATGTGTTCCAGGGCCTGTGGCTCAGAGTGGCCGGCTGGCTCCTGAAATTCGGCATTGCGCAGGATGCCTCCCCGACTGAAGCTGGCACCAGTGGCAAGTCAGGCTGGCTTGACAGTGCCAAGTACCTCCTGCAAACTGACACCAAGAACCTGGGCAGGTGACTTTTGTTTCTTAGGTGGAAGGGCCTGCCTATGTGTTCCAGGGCCTGTGGCTCAGAGTTGCCGGCTGGCTCCTGAAATTCGGCATTGCGCAGGATTCCTCCCAGACCAAAGCATGCACCAGAGCCAAGTCAGGCTGGATTGACAGTGCCAAGTACCTCCTGCAAACTGACACCAAGAACCTGGGTTGTTCTCTTTTATTTCTTAGGTGGAAGGGCCTGCCTATGTGTTCCAGGGCCTGTGGCTCAGAGTGACCGGCTGGCTCCTGAAATTCGGCATTGCGCAGGATTCCTCCCAGACCAAAGCATGCACCAGAGCCAAGTCAGGCTGGATTGACAGTGCCAAGTACCTGCTGCAAACTGACACCAAGAACCTGGGCTGGCGACTTTTGTTTCTTAGGTGGAAGGGCCTGCCTATGTGTTCCAGGGCCTGTGGCTCAGAGTGGCTGGCTGGCTCCTGAAATTCGGCATTGCGCAGGATTCCTCCCCGACTGAAGCATGCACCAGAGCCAAGTCAGGCTGGCTTGACAGTGCCAAGTACCTCCTGAAAACTGACACCAAGAACCTGGGTTGTTCTCTTTTGTTTCTTAGGTGGAAGGGCCTGCTTATGTGTTCAATGGCCTGTCGCTCAGAGTGGCCGGCTGGCGCCTGGAATTCGGCATTGCGCAGGATTCCTCCCCGAGTGAAGCATGCACCAGAGCCAAGTCAGGCTGGATTGACAGTGCCAAGTACCTCCTGAAAACTGACACCAAGAACCTGGGTTGTTCTCTTTTGTTTCTTAGGTGGAAGGGCCTGCTTATGTGTTCAATGGCCTGTGGCTCAGAGTGGCCGGCTGGCGCCTGGAATTCGGCATTGCGCAGGATGCCTCCCAAGCCAAAGCATGCACCAGAGCCAAGTGAGGCTGGATTGACAGTGCCAAGTACCTGCTGCAAACTGACACCAAGAACCTGGGCTGGTGACTTTTGTTTCTTAGGTGGAAGGGCCTGCCTATGTGTTCCAGGGTCTGTGGCTCAGAGTGGCCGGCTGGCTCCTGAAATTCGGCATTGCGCAGGATGCCTCCCCGACTGAAGCTGGCACCAGTGGCAAGTCAGGCTGGATTGACAGTGCCAAGTACCTGCTGCAAACTGACACCAAGAACCTGGGCTGCTCTCTTTTGTTTCTTAGGTGGAAGGGCCTGCCTATGTGTTCCAGGGCCTGTGGCTCAGAGTGGCCGGCTGGCTCCTGAAATTCGGCATTGCGCAGGATTCCTCCAAGACCAAAGCATGCACCAGAGGCAAGTCAGGCTGGATTGACAGTGCCAAGTACCTGCTGCAAACTGACACCAAGAACCTGGGCTGGTGACTTTTGTTTCTTAGGTGGAAGGGCCTGCCTATGTGTTCCAGGGCCTGTGGCTCAGAGTGGCCAGCTGGCTCCTGAAATTCGGCATTGCGCAGGATTCCTCCCCGAGTGAAGCTGGCACCAGAGCCAAGTCAGGCTGGCTTGACAGTGCCAAGTACCTCCTGAAAACTGACACCAAGAACCAGGGCTGGTGAATTATGTTTCTTAGGTGGAAGGGCCTGCCTATGTGTTCCAGGGCCTGTGGCTCAGAATGGCTGGCTGGCTCCTGAAATTCGGCATTGCGCAGGATTCCTCCCAGACCAAAGCATGCACCAGAGCCAAGTCAGGCTGGATTGACAGTGCCAAGTACCTCCTGCAAACTGACACCAAGAACCTGGGCTGGTGACTTTTGTTTCTTAGGTGGAAGGGCCTGCCTATATGTTCCAGGGCCTGTGGCTCAGAGTGGCCGGCTGGCTCCTGAAATTCGGCATTGCGCAGGATTCCTCCCCGAGTGAAGCATGCACCAGAGCCAAGTCAGGCTGGCTTGACAGTGCCAAGTACCTGCTGCAAACTGACACCAAGAACCTGGGTTGTTCTCTTTTGTTTCTTAGGTGGAAGGGCCTGCCTATGTGTTCAATGGCCTGTGGCTCAGAGTGGCCGGCTGGCTCCTGAAATTCGGCATTGCGCAGGATTCCTCCAAGACCAAAGCATGCACCAGAGCCAAGTCAGGCTGGATTGACAGTGCCAAGTACCTCCTGAAAACTGACACCAAGAACCTGGGCAGGTGACTTTTGTTTCTTAGGTGGAAGGGCCTGCCTATGTGTTCCAGGGCCTGTGGCTCAGAGTGGCCGGCTGGCTCCTGAAATTCGGCATTGCGCAGGATTCCTCCCAGACCAAAGCATGCACCAGACGCAAGTCAGGCTGGATTGACAGTGCCAAGTACCTGCTGCAAACTGACACCAAGAACCTGGGCAGGTGACTTTTGTTTCTTAGGTGGAAGGGCCTGCCTATGTGTTCCAGGGCCTGTGGCTCAGAGTGACCGGCTGGCTCCTGAAATTCGGCATTGCACAGGATTCCTCCCCGACTTAAGCTGGCACCAGAGCCAAGTCAGGCTGGATTGACAGTGCCAAGTACCTGCTGCAAACTGACACCAAGAACCTGGGCTGGTGACTTTTCTTTCTTAGGTGGAAGGGCCTGCCTATGTGTTCCAGGGCCTGTGGCTCAGAGTGGCCGGCTGGCTCCTGAAATTCGGCATTGCGCAGGATGCCTCCCTTAGTGAAGCATGCACCAGAGCCAAGTCAGGCTGGCTTGACAGTGCCAAGTACCTGCTGCAAACTGACACCAAGAACCTGGGTTGTTCTCTTTTGTTTCTTAGGTGGAAGGGCCTGCCTATGTGTTCCAGGGCCTGCGGCTCAGAGTGGCCGGCTGGCTCCTGAAATTCGGCATTGCGCAGGATTCCTCCAAGACCAAAGCATGCACCAGAGCCAAGTCAGGCTGGATTGACAGTGCCAAGTACCTCCTGCAAACTGACACCAAGAACCTGGGCAGGTGACTTTTGTTTCTTAGGTGGAAGGGCCTGCCTATGTGTTCCAGGGCCTGTGGCTCAGAGTGGCCGGCTGGCTCCTGAAATTCGGCATTGCGCAGGATTCCTCCCAGACCAAAGCATGCACCAGAGCCAAGTCAGGCTGGATTGACAGTGCCAAGTACCTGCTGCAAACTGACACCAAGAACCTGGGCAGGTGACTTTTGTTTCTTAGGTGGAAGGGCCTGCCTATGTGTTCCAGGGCCTGTGGCTCAGAGTGACCGGCTGGCTCCTGAAATTCGGCATTACACAGGATTCCTCCCCGACTTAAGCTGGCACCAGAGCCAAGTCAGGCTGGATTGACAGTGCCAAGTACCTGCTGCAAACTGACACCAAGAACCTGGGTTGTTCTCTTTTGTTTCTTAGGTGGAAGGGCCTGCCTATGTGTTCCAGGGCCTGTGGCTCAGAGTGGCCGGCTGGCTCCTGAAATTCGGCATTGCGCAGGATGCCTCCCAAACCAAAGCATGCACCAGAGCCAAGTCAGGCTGGCTTGACAGTGCCAAGTACCTGCTGCAAACTGACACCAAGAACCTGGGCTGGTGACTTTTGTTTCTTAGGTGGAAGGGCCTGCCTATGTGTTCCAGGGTCTGTGGCTCAGAGTGGCCGGCTGGCTCCTGAAATTCGGCATTGCGCAGGATGCCTCCCCGACTGAAGCTGGCACCAGTGGAAAGTCAGGCTGGATTGACAGTGCCAAGTACCTGCTGCAAACTGACACCAAGAACCTGGGCTGCTCTCTTTTGTTTCTTAGGTGGAAGGGCCTGCCTATGTGTTCCAGGGCCTGTGGCTCAGAGTGGCCGGCTGGCTCCTGAAATTCGGCATTGCGCAGGATTCCTCCCAGACCAAAGCATGCACCAGAGGCAAGTCAGGCTGGATTGACAGTGCCAAGTACCTGCTGCAAACTGACACCAAGAACCTGGGCTGGTGACTTTTGTTTCTTAGGTGGAAGGGCCTGCCTATGTGTTCCAGGGCCTGTGGCTCAGAGTGGCCAGCTGGCTCCTGAAATTCGGCATTGCGCAGGATTCCTCCCCGAGTGAAGCTGGCACCAGAGCCAAGTCAGGCTGGCTTGACAGTGCCAAGTACCTCCTGAAAACTGACACCAAGAACCAGGGCTGGTGACTTTTGTTTCTTAGGTGGAAGGGCCTGCCTATGTGTTCCAGGGCCTGTGGCTCAGAATGGCTGGCTGGCTCCTGAAATTCGGCATTGCGCAGGATTCCTCCCAGACCAAAGCATGCACCAGAGCCAAGTCAGGCTGGATTGACAGTGCCAAGTACCTGCTGCAAACTGACACCAAGAACCTGGGCTGGTGACTTTTGTTTCTTAGGTGGAAGGGCCTGCCTATGTGTTCCAGGGCCTGTGGCTCAGAGTGGCCAGCTGGCTCCTGAAATTCGGCATTGCGCAGGATTCCTCCCCGAGTGAAGCTGGCACCAGAGCCAAGTCAGGCTGGCTTGACAGTGCCAAGTACCTCCTGAAAACTGACACCAAGAACCAGGGCTGGTGACTTTTGTTTCTTAGGTGGAAGGGCCTGCCTATGTGTTCCAGGGCCTGTGGCTCAGAATGGCTGGCTGGCTCCTGAAATTCGGCATTGCGCAGGATTCCTCCCAGACCAAAGCATGCACCAGATCCAAGTCAGGCTGGATTGACAGTGCCAAGTACCTGCTGCAAACTGACACCAAGAACCTGGGTTGTTCTCTTTTGTTTCTTAGGTGGAAGGGCCTGCCTATGTGTTCCAGGGCCTGTGGCTCAGAGTGGCCGGCTGGCTCCTGAAATTCGGCATTGCGCAGGATTCCTCCAAGACCAAAGCATGCACCAGAGCCAAGTCAGGCTGGATTGACAGTGCCAAGTACCTCCTGCAAACTGACACCAAGAACCTGGGCAGGTGACTTTTGTTTCTTAGGTGGAAGGGCCTGCCTATGTGTTCCAGGGCCTGTGGCTCAGAGTGGCCGGCTGGCTCCTGAAATTCGGCATTGCGCAGGATTCCTCCCAGACCAAAGCATGCACCAGAGCCAAGTCAGGCTGGATTGACAGTGCCAAGTACCTGCTGCAAACTGACACCAAGAACCTGGGCAGGTGACTTTTGTTTCTTAGGTGGAAGGGCCTGCCTATGTGTTCCAGGGCCTGTGGCTCAGAGTGACCGGCTGGCTCCTGAAATTCGGCATTGCACAGGATTCCTCCCCGACTTAAGCTGGCACCAGAGCCAAGTCAGGCTGGATTGACAGTGCCAAGTACCTGCTGCAAACTGACACCAAGAACCTGGGCTGGTGACTTTTCTTTCTTAGGTGGAAGGGCCTGCCTATGTGTTCCAGGGCCTGTGGCTCAGAGTGGCCGGCTGGCTCCTGAAATTCGGCATTGCGCAGGATGCCTCCCTTAGTGAAGCATGCACCAGAGCCAAGTCAGGCTGGCTTGACAGTGCCAAGTACCTGCTGCAAACTGACACCAAGAACCTGGGCTGGTGACTTTTTTTTCTTAGGTGGAAGGGCCTGCCTATGTGTTCCAGGGCCTGTGGCTCAGAGTGGCCGGCTGGCTCCTGAAATTCGGCATTGCGCAGGATGCCTCCCCGACTGAAGCATGCACCAGAGCCAAGTCAGGCTGGCTTGACAGTGCCAAGTACCTCCTGCAAACTGACACCAAGAACCTGGGTTGTTTTCGTTTGTTTCTTAGGTGGAAGGGCCTGCCTATGTGTTCCAGGGCCTGTGGCTCAGAGTGGCCGGCTGGCTCCTGAAATTCGGCATTGCGCAGGATTCCTCCAAGACCAAAGAATGCACCAGAGCCAAGTCAGGCTGGATTGACAGTGCCAAGTACCTGCTGCAAACTGACACCAAGAACCTGGGCTGGTGACTTTTGTTTCTTAGGTGGAAGGGCCTGCCTATGTGTTCCAGGGCCTGTGGCTCAGAGTGGCCGGCTGGCTCCTGAAATTCGGCATTGCGCAGGATTCCTCCCATACCAAAGCATGCACCAGAGGCAAGTCAGGCTGGCTTGACAGTGCCAAGTACCTGCTGCAAACTGACACCAAGAACCTGGGCTGGTGACTTTTGTTTCTTAGGTGGAAGGGCCTGCTTATGTGTTCAATGGCCTGTCGCTCAGAGTGGCCGGCTGGCGCCTGGAATTCGGCATTGCGCAGGATTCCTCCCCGACTGAAGCATGCACCAGAGCCAAGTCAGGCTGGCTTGACAGTGTCAAGTACCTCCTGCAAGCTGACACCAAGAACCTGGGTTGTTCTCTTTTGTTTCTTAGGTGGAAGGGCCTGCCTATGTGTTCCAGGGTCTGTGGCTCAGAGTGGCCGGCTGGCTCCTGAAATTCGGCATTGCGCAGGATGCCTCCCCGACTGAAGCTGGCACAAGAGCCAAGTCAGGGTGGATTGACAGTGCCAAGTACCTCCTGCAAACTGACACCAAGAACCTGGGCTGGTGACTTTTGTTTCTTAGGTGGAAGGGCCTGCCTATGTGTTCCAGGGCCTGTGGCTCAGAGTGGCCGGCTGGCTCCTGAAATTCGGCATTGCGCAGGATTCCTCCCAGACCAAAGCATGCACCAGAGGCAAGTCAGGCTGGATTGACAGTGCCAGGTACCTGCTGCAAACTGACACCAAGAACCTGGGCTGGTGACTTTTGTTTCTTAGGTGGAAGGGCCTGCCTATGTGTTCCAGGGCCTGTGGCTCAGAGTGGCCGGCTGGCTCCTGAAATTCGGCATTGCGCAGGATGCCTCCCCGACTGAAGCTGGCACCAGTGGCAAGTCAGGCTGGATTGACAGTGCCAAGTACCTGCTGCAAACTGACACCAAGAACGTGGGCAGGTGACTTTTTTTTCTTAGGTGGAAGGGCCTGCCTATGTGTTCCAGGGCCTGTGGCTCAGAGTGGCTGGCTGGCTCCTGAAATTCGGCATTGCGCAGGATTCCTCCCAGACCAAAGCATGCACCAGAGCCAAGTCAGGCTGGATTGACAGTGCCAAGTACCTGCTGCAAACTGACACCAAGAACCTGGGCTGGTGACTTTTTTTTCTTAGATTGAAGGGCCTGCCTATGTGTTCCAGGGCCTGTGGCTCAGAGTGGCCGGCTGGCTCCTGAAATTCGGCATTGCGCAGGATTCCTCCCCGAGTGAAGCATGCACCAGAGCCAAGTCAGGCTGGATTGACAGTGCCAAGTACCTGCTGCAAACTGACACCAAGAACCTGGGTTGTTCTCTTTTGTTTCTTAGGTGGAAGGGCCTGCCTATGTGTTCCAGGGCCTGTGGCTCAGAGTGGCCGGCTGGCTCCGGAAATTCGGCATTGCGCAGGATTCCTCCAAGACCAAAGCATGCACCAGAGCCAAGTCAGGCTGGATTGACAGTGCCAAGTACCTCCTGCAAACTGACACCAAGAACCTGGGCAGGTGACTTTTGTTTCTTAGGTGGAAGGGCCTGCCTATGTGTTCCAGGGCCTGTGGCTCAGAGTGGCCGGCTGGCTCCTGAAATTCGGCATTGCGCAGGATTCCTCCCAGACCAAAGCATGCACCAGAGCCAAGTCAGGCTGGATTGACAGTGCCAAGTACCTGCTGCAAACTGACACCAAGAACCTGGGCTGGTGACTTTTGTTTCTTAGGTGGAAGGGCCTGCCTATGTGTTTTAGGGCCTGTGGCTCAGAGTGGCCGGCTGGCTCCTGAAATTCGGCATTGCGCAGGATTCCTCCCAGACCAAAGCATGCACCAGAGCCAAGTCAGGCTGGATTGACAGTGCCAGGTACCTGCTGCAAACTGACACCAAGAACCTGGGCTGGTGACTTTTTTTTCTTAGGTGGAAGGGCCTGCCTATGTGTTCCAGGGCCTGTGGCTCAGAGTGGCCGGCTGGCTCCTGAAATTCGGCATTGCGCAGGATGCCTCCCCGACTGAAGCTGGCACCAGTGGCAAGTCAGGCTGGATTGACAGTGCCAAGTACCTGCTGCAAACTGACACCATGAACCTGGGCAGGTGACTTTTTTTTCTTAGGTGGAAGGGCCTGCCTATGTGTTCCATAGCCTGTGGCTCTGAATGGCCCGCTGGCTCCTGAAATTCGGCATTGCGCAGGATTCCTCCCCGACTGAAGCTGGCACAAGAGGCAAGTCAGGCTGGCTTGACAGTGCCAAGTACCTGCTGCAAACTGACACCAAGAACCTGGGCTGGTGACTTTTGTTTCTTAGGTGGAAGGGCCTGCCTATGTGTTCCAGGGTCTGTGGCTCAGAGTGGCCGGCTGGCTCCTGAAATTCGCCATTGCGCAGGATGCCTCCCCGACTGAAGCTGGCACCAGTGGCAAGTCAGGCTGGATTGACAGTGCCAAGTACCTGCTGCAAACTGACACCAAGAACCTGGGCTGGTGACTTTTCTTTCTTAGGTGGAAGGGCCTGCCTATGTGTTCCAGGGCCTGTGGCTCAGAGTGGCCGGCTGGCTCCTGAAATTCGGCATTGCGCAGGATGCCTCCCCTAGTGAAGCATGCACCAGAGCCAAGTCAGGCTGGCTTGACAGTGCCAAGTACCTCCTGCAAACTGACACCAAGAACCTGGGTTGTTCTCTTTTGTTTCTTAGGTGGAAGGGCCTGCCTATGTGTTCCAGGGCCTGTGGCTCAGAGTGGCCGGCTGGCTCCTGAAATTCGGCATTGCGCAGGATTCCTCCAAGACCAAAGCATGCACCAGAGCCAAGTCAGGCTGGATTGACAGTGCCAAGTACCTCCTGCAAACTGACACCAAGAACCTGGGCAGGTGACTTTTGTTTCTTAGGTGGAAGGGCCTGCCTAGGTGTTCCAGGGCCTGTGGCTCAGAGTGGCCGGCTGGCTCCTGAAATTCGGCATTGCGCAGGATTCCTCCCCGAGTGAAGCATGCACCAGAGCCAAGTCAGGCTGGCTTGACAGTGCCAAGTACCTCCTGCAAACTGACACCAAGAACCTGGGTTGTTCTCTTTTGTTTCTTAGGTGGAAGGGCCTGCCTATGTGTTCCAGGGCCTGTGGCTCAGAGTGGCCGGCTGGCTCCTGAAATTCGGCATTGCACAGGATTCCTCCCCGACTTAAGCTGGCACCAGAGCCAAGTCAGGCTGGATTGACAGTGCCAAGTACCTGCTGCAAACTGACACCAAGAACCTGGGCTGGTGACTTTTGTTTCTTAGGTGGAAGGGCCTGCCTATGTGTTTTAGGGCCTGTGGCTCAGAGTGGCCGGCTGGCTCCTGAAATTCGGCATTGCGCAGGATTCCTCCCAGACCAAAGCATGCACCAGAGCCAAGTCAGGCTGGATTGACAGTGCCAAGTACCTGCTGCAAACTGACACCAAGAACCTGGGCTGGTGACTTTTCTTTCTTAGGTGGAAGGGCCTGCCTATGTGTTCCAGGGCCTGTGGCTCAGAGTGGCCAGCTGGCTCCTGAAATTCGGCATTGCGCAGGATTCCTCCCCGAGTGAAGCTGGCACCAGAGCCAAGTCAGGCTGGCTTGACAGTGCCAAGTACCTCCTGAAAACTGACACCAAGAACCTGGGCTGGTGACTTTTGTTTCTTAGGTGGAAGGGCCTGCCTATGTGTTCCAGGGCCTGTGGCTCAGAGTGGCTGGCTGGCTCCTGAAATTCGGCATTGCGCAGGATTCCTCCCAGACCAAAGCATGCACCAGAGCCAAGTCAGGCTGGATTGACAGTGCCAAGTACCTGCTGCAAACTGACACCAAGAACCTGGGCTGGTGACTTTTTTTTCTTAGATTGAAGGGCCTGCCTATGTGTTCCAGGGCCTGTGGCTCAGAGTGGCCGGCTGGCTCCTGAAATTCGGCATTGCGCAGGATTCCTCCCCGAGTGAAGCATGCACCAGAGCCAAGTCAGGCTGGCTTGACAGTGCCAAGTACCTCCTGCAAACTGACACCAAGAACCTGGGTTGTTCTCTTTTGTTTCTTAGGTGGAAGGGCCTGCCTATGTGTTCCAGGGCCTGTGGCTCAGAGTGGCCGGCTGGCTCCTGAAATTCGGCATTGCGCAGGATTCCTCCCCGAGTGAAGCATGCACCAGAGCCAAGTCAGGCTGGCTTGACAGTGCCAAGTACCTGCTGCAAACTGACACCAAGAACCTGGGTTGTTCTCTTTTGTTTCTTAGGTGGAAGGGCCTGCCTATGTGTTCTAGGGCCTGTGGCTCAGAGTGGCCGGCTGGCTCCTGAAATTCGGCATTGCGCAGGATTCCTCCAAGACCAAAGCATGCACCAGAGCCAAGTCAGGCTGGATTGACAGTGCCAAGTACCTCCTGCAAACTGACACCAAGAACCTGGGCAGGTGACTTTTGTTTCTTAGGTGGAAGGGCCTGCCTATGTGTTCCAGGGCCTGTGGCTCAGAGTGGCCGGCTGGCTCCTGAAATTCGGCATTGCGCAGGATTCCTCCCAGACCAAAGCATGCACCAGAGCCAAGTCAGGCTGGATTGACAGTGCCAAGTACCTGCTGCAAACTGACACCAAGAACCTGGGCTGGTGACTTTTGTTTCTTAGGTGGAAGGGCCTGCCTATGTGTTTTAGGGCCTGTGGCTCAGAGTGGCCGGCTGGCTCCTGAAATTCGGCATTGCGCAGGATTCCTCCCAGACCAAAGCATGCACCAGTGGCAAGTCAGGCTGGATTGACAGTGCCAAGTACCTGCTGCAAACTGACACCAAGAACCTGGGCAGGTGACTTTTGTTTCTTAGGTGGAAGGGCCTGCCTAGGTGTTCCAGGGCCTGTGGCTCAGAGTGGCCGGCTGGCTCCTGAAATTCGGCATTGCGCAGGATTCCTCCCCGAGTGAAGCATGCACCAGAGCCAAGTCAGGCTGGCTTGACAGTGCCAAGTACCTCCTGCAAACTGACACCAAGAACCTGGGTTGTTCTCTTTTGTTTCTTAGGTGGAAGGGCCTGCCTATGTGTTCCAGGGCCTGTGGCTCAGAGTGGCCGGCTGGCTCCTGAAATTCGGCATTGCACAGGATTCCTCCCCGACTTAAGCTGGCACCAGAGCCAAGTCAGGCTGGATTGACAGTGCCAAGTACCTGCTGCAAACTGACACCAAGAACCTGGGCTGGTGACTTTTGTTTCTTAGGTGGAAGGGCCTGCCTATGTGTTTTAGGGCCTGTGGCTCAGAGTGGCCGGCTGGCTCCTGAAATTCGGCATTGCGCAGGATTCCTCCCAGACCAAAGCATGCACCAGAGCCAAGTCAGGCTGGATTGACAGTGCCAAGTACCTGCTGCAAACTGACACCAAGAACCTGGGCTGGTGACTTTTCTTTCTTAGGTGGAAGGGCCTGCCTATGTGTTCCAGGGCCTGTGGCTCAGAGTGGCCAGCTGGCTCCTGAAATTCGGCATTGCGCAGGATTCCTCCCCGAGTGAAGCTGGCACCAGAGCCAAGTCAGGCTGGCTTGACAGTGCCAAGTACCTCCTGAAAACTGACACCAAGAACCTGGGCTGGTGACTTTTGTTTCTTAGGTGGAAGGGCCTGCCTATGTGTTCCAGGGCCTGTGGCTCAGAGTGGCTGGCTGGCTCCTGAAATTCGGCATTGCGCAGGATTCCTCCCAGACCAAAGCATGCACCAGAGCCAAGTCAGGCTGGATTGACAGTGCCAAGTACCTGCTGCAAACTGACACCAAGAACCTGGGCTGGTGACTTTTTTTTCTTAGATTGAAGGGCCTGCCTATGTGTTCCAGGGCCTGTGGCTCAGAGTGGCCGGCTGGCTCCTGAAATTCGGCATTGCGCAGGATTCCTCCCCGAGTGAAGCATGCACCAGAGCCAAGTCAGGCTGGCTTGACAGTGCCAAGTACCTCCTGCAAACTGACACCAAGAACCTGGGTTGTTCTCTTTTGTTTCTTAGGTGGAAGGGCCTGCCTATGTGTTCCAGGGCCTGTGGCTCAGAGTGGCCGGCTGGCTCCTGAAATTCGGCATTGCGCAGGATTCCTCCCCGAGTGAAGCATGCACCAGAGCCAAGTCAGGCTGGCTTGACAGTGCCAAGTACCTGCTGCAAACTGACACCAAGAACCTGGGTTGTTCTCTTTTGTTTCTTAGGTGGAAGGGCCTGCCTATGTGTTCTAGGGCCTGTGGCTCAGAGTGGCCGGCTGGCTCCTGAAATTCGGCATTGCGCAGGATTCCTCCAAGACCAAAGCATGCACCAGAGCCAAGTCAGGCTGGATTGACAGTGCCAAGTACCTCCTGCAAACTGACACCAAGAACCTGGGCAGGTGACTTTTGTTTCTTAGGTGGAAGGGCCTGCCTATGTGTTCCAGGGCCTGTGGCTCAGAGTGGCCGGCTGGCTCCTGAAATTCGGCATTGCGCAGGATTCCTCCCAGACCAAAGCATGCACCAGAGCCAAGTCAGGCTGGATTGACAGTGCCAAGTACCTGCTGCAAACTGACACCAAGAACCTGGGCTGGTGACTTTTCTTTCTTAGGTGGAAGGGCCTGCCTATGTGTTCCAGGGCCTGTGGCTCAGAGTGGCCGGCTGGCTCCTGAAATTCGGCATTGCGCAGGATTCCTCCCAGACCAAAGCATGCACCAGTGGCAAGTCAGGCTGGATTGACAGTGCCAAGTACCTGCTGCAAACTGACACCAAGAACCTGGGCTGCTCTCTTTTGTTTCTTAGGTGGAAGGGCCTGCCTATGTGTTCCAGGGCCTGTGGCTCAGAGTGGCCAGCTGGCTCCTGAAATTCGGCATTGCGCAGGATTCCTCCCCGAGTGAAGCTGGCACCAGAGCCAAGTCAGGCTGGCTTGACAGTGCCAAGTACCTGCTGCAAACTGACACCAAGAACCTGGGTTGTTCTCTTTTGTTTCTTAGGTGGAAGGGCCTGCTTATGTGTTCAATGGCCTGTCGCTCAGAGTGGCCGGCTGGCGCCTGGAATTCGGCATTGCGCAGGATTCCTCCCCGAGTGAAGCATGCACCAGAGCCAAGTCAGGCTGGCTTGAGAGTGTCAAGTACCTCCTGCAAGCTGACACCAAGAACCTGGGTTGTTCTCTTTTGTTTCTTAGGTGGAAGGGCCTGCCTATGTGTTCCAGGGCCTGTGGCTCTCAATGGCCCGCTGGCTCCTGAAATTCGGCATTGCGCAGGATGCCTCCCCGACTGAAGCTGGCACAAGAGCCAAGTCAGGGTGGATTGACAGTGCCAAGTACCTGCTGCAAACTGACACCAAGAACCTGGGCTGGTGACTTTTGTTTCTTAGGTGGAAGGGCCTGCCTATGTGTTCCAGGGCCTGTGGCTCAGAGTGGCCGGCTGGCTCCTGAAATTCGGCATTGCGCAGGATTCCTCCCAGACCAAAGCATGCACCAGAGGCAAGTCAGGCTGGATTGACAGTGCCAGGTACCTGCTGCAAACTGACACCAAGAACCTGGGCTGGTGACTTTTGTTTCTTAGGTGGAAGGGCCTGCCTATGTGTTCCAGGGCCTGTGGCTCAGAGTGGCCGGCTGGCTCCTGAAATTCGGCATTGCGCAGGATGCCTCCCCGACTGAAGCTGGCACCAGTGGCAAGTCAGGCTGGATTGACAGTGCCAAGTACCTGCTGCAAACTGACACCAAGAACCTGGGCAGGTGACTTTTGTTTCTTAGGTGGAAGGGCCTGCCTATGTGTTCCATAGCCTGTGGCTCTGAATGGCCCGCTGGCTCCTGAAATTCGGCATTGCGCAGGATTCCTCCCCGACTGAAGCTGGCACAAGAGGCAAGTCAGGCTGGCTTGACAGTGCCAAGTACCTGCTGCAAACTGACACCAAGAACCTGGGCTGGTGACTTTTGTTTCTTAGGTGGAAGGGCCTGCCTATGTGTTCCAGGGTCTGTGGCTCAGAGTGGCCGGCTGGCTCCTGAAATTCGGCATTGCGCAGGATGCCTCCCCGACTGAAGCTGGCACCAGTGGCAAGTCAGGCTGGATTGACAGTGCCAAGTACCTGCTGCAAACTGACACCAAGAACCTGGGCTGGTGACTTTTCTTTCTTAGGTGGAAGGGCCTGCCTATGTGTTCCAGGGCCTGTGGCTCAGAGTGGCCGGCTGGCTCCTGAAATTCGGCATTGCGCAGGATGCCTCCCCTAGTGAAGCATGCACCAGAGCCAAGTCAGGCTGGCTTGACAGTGCCAAGTACCTCCTGCAAACTGACACCAAGAACCTGGGTTGTTATCTTTTGTTTCTTAGGTGGAAGGGCCTGCCTATGTGTTCCAGGGCCTGTGGCTCAGAGTGGCCGGCTGGCTCCTGAAATTCGGCATTGCGCAGGATTCCTCCAAGACCAAAGCATGCACCAGAGCCAAGTCAGGCTGGATTGACAGTGCCAAGTACCTCCTGCAAACTGACACCAAGAACCTGGGCAGGTGACTTTTGTTTCTTAGGTGGAAGGGCCTGCCTATGTGTTCCAGGGCCTGTGGCTCAGAGTGGCCGGCTGGCTCCTGAAATTCGGCATTGCGCAGGATTCCTCCCCGAGTGAAGCATGCACCAGAGCCAAGTCAGGCTGGCTTGACAGTGCCAAGTACCTCCTGCAAACTGACACCAAGAACCTGGGTTGTTCTCTTTTGTTTCTTAGGTGGAAGGGCCTGCCTATGTGTTCCAGGGCCTGTGGCTCAGAGTGGCCGGCTGGCTCCTGAAATTCGGCATTGCACAGGATTCCTCCCCGACTTAAGCATGCACCAGAGCCAAGTCAGGCTGGATTGACAGTGCCAAGTACCTGCTGCAAACTGACACCAAGAACCTGGGCTGGTGACTTTTGTTTCTTAGGTGGAAGGGCCTGCCTATGTGTTTTAGGGCCTGTGGCTCAGAGTGGCCGGCTGGCTCCTGAAATTCGGCATTGCGCAGGATTCCTCCCAGACCAAAGCATGCACCAGAGCCAAGTCAGGCTGGATTGACAGTGCCAAGTACCTGCTGCAAACTGACACCAAGAACCTGGGCTGGTGACTTTTCTTTCTTAGGTGGAAGGGCCTGCCTATGTGTTCCAGGGCCTGTGGCTCAGAGTGGCCAGCTGGCTCCTGAAATTCGGCATTGCGCAGGATTCCTCCCCGAGTGAAGCTGGCACCAGAGCCAAGTCAGGCTGGCTTGACAGTGCCAAGTACCTCCTGAAAACTGACACCAAGAACCTGGGCTGGTGACTTTTGTTTCTTAGGTGGAAGGGCCTGCCTATGTGTTCCAGGGCCTGTGGCTCAGAGTGGCCGGCTGGCTCCTGAAATTCGGCATTGCACAGGATTCCTCCAAGACCAAAGCATGGACCAGAGGCAAGTCAGGCTGGATTGACAGTGCCAAGTACCTCCTGAAAACTGACACCAAGAACCTGGGCTGGTGACTTTTGTTTCTTAGGTGGAAGGGCCTGCCTATGTGTTCCAGGGCCTGTGGCTCAGAGTGACCGGCTGGCTCCTGAAATTCGGCATTGCACAGGATTCCTCCCAGACTTAAGCTGGCACCAGAGCCAAGTCAGGCTGGCTTGACAGTGCCAAGTACCTGCTGCAAACTGACACCAAGAACCTGGGCTGGTGACTTTTTTTTCTTAGATTGAAGGGCCTGCCTATGTGTTCCAGGGCCTGTGGCTCAGAGTGGCCGGCTGGCTCCTGAAATTCGGCATTGCGCAGGATTCCTCCCCGACTGAAGCATGCACCAGAGCCAAGTCAGGCTGGCTTGACAGTGCCAAGTACCTCCTGCAAACTGACACCAAGAACCTGGGTTGTTCTCTTTTGTTTCTTAGGTGGAAGGGCCTGCCTATGTGTTCCAGGGCCTGTGGCTCAGAGTGGCCGGCTGGCTCCTGAAATTCGGCATTGCGCAGGATTCCTCCCCTAGTGAAGCATGCACCAGAGCCAAGTCAGGCTGGCTTGACAGTGCCAAGTACCTGCTGCAAACTGACACCAAGAACCTGGGTTGTTCTCTTTTGTTTCTTAGGTGGAAGGGCCTGCCTATGTGTTCCAGGGCCTGTGGCTCAGAGTGGCCGGCTGGCTCCTGAAATTCGGCATTGCGCAGGATTCCTCCAAGACCAAAGCATGCACCAGAGCCAAGTCAGGCTGGATTGACAGTGCCAAGTACCTCCTGCAAACTGACACCAAGAACCTGGGCAGGTGACTTTTGTTTCTTAGGTGGAAGGGCCTGCCTATGTGTTCCAGGGCCTGTGGCTCAGAGTGGCCGGCTGGCTCCTGAAATTCGGCATTGCGCAGGATTCCTCCCAGACCAAAGCATGCACCAGAGCCAAGTCAGGCTGGATTGACAGTGCCAAGTACCTGCTGCAAACTGACACCAAGAACCTGGGCTGGTGACTTTTGTTTCTTAGGTGGAAGGGCCTGCCTATGTGTTTTAGGGCCTGTGGCTCAGAGTGGCCGGCTGGCTCCGGAAATTCGGCATTGCGCAGGATTCCTCCCAGACCAAAGCATGCACCAGTGGCAAGTCAGGCTGGATTGACAGTGCCAAGTACCTGCTGCAAACTGACACCAAGAACCTGGGCTGCTCTCTTTTGTTTCTTAGGTGGAAGGGCCTGCCTATGTGTTCCAGGGCCTGTGGCTCAGAGTGGCCAGCTGGCTCCTGAAATTCGGCATTGCGCAGGATTCCTCCCCGAGTGAAGCTGGCACCAGAGCCAAGTCAGGCTGGCTTGACAGTGCCAAGTACCTGCTGCAAACTGACACCAAGAACCTGGGCTGGTGACTTTTGTTTCTTAGGTGGAAGGGCCTGCCTATGTGTTCCAGGGCCTGTGGCTCAGAGTGGCCGGCTGGCTCCTGAAATTCGGCATTGCGCAGGATTCCTCCCCGAGTGAAGCATGCACCAGAGCCAAGTCAGGCTGGCTTGACAGTGCCAAGTACCTGCTGCAAACTGACACCAAGAACCTGGGTTGTTCTCTTTTCTTTCTTAGGTGGAAGGGCCTGCCTATGTGTTCCAGGGCCTGTGGCTCAGAGTGACCGGCTGGCTCCTGAAATTCGGCATTGCGCAGGATTCCTCCCAGACCAAAGCATGCACCAGAGGCAAGTCAGGCTGGATTGACAGTGCCAAGTACCTGCTGCAAACTGACACCAAGAACCTGGGCAGGTGACTTTTGTTTCTTAGGTGGAAGGGCCTGCCTATGTGTTCCAGGGCCTGTGGCTCAGAGTGGCCGGCTGGCTCCTGAAATTCGGCATTGCGCAGGATTCCTCCCAGACCAAAGCATGCACCAGAGCCAAGTCAGGCTGGATTGACAGTGCCAAGTACCTGCTGCAAACTGACACCAAGAACCTGGGCAGGTGACTTTTGTTTCTTAGGTGGAAGGGCCTGCCTATGTGTTCCAGGGCCTGTGGCTCAGAGTGACCGGCTGGCTCCTGAAATTCGGCATTGCACAGGATTCCTCCCCGACTTAAGCTGGCACCAGAGCCAAGTCAGGCTGGCTTGACAGTGCCAAGTACCTCCTGCAAACTGACACCAAGAACCAGGGCTGGTGACTTTTTTTTCTTAGATTGAAGGGCCTGCCTATGTGTTCCAGGGCCTGTGGCTCAGAGTGGCCGGCTGGCTCCTGAAATTCGGCATTGCGCAGGATTCCTCCCCGAGTGAAGCATGCACCAGAGCCAAGTCAGGCTGGCTTGACAGTGCCAAGTACCTCCTGCAAACTGACACCAAGAACCTGGGTTGTTCTCTTTTGTTTCTTAGGTGGAAGGGCCTGCCTATGTGTTCCAGGGCCTGTGGCTCAGAGTGGCCGGCTGGCTCCTGAAATTCGGCATTGCGCAGGATTCCTCCCCGAGTGAAGCATGCACCAGAGCCAAGTCAGGCTGGCTTGACAGTGCCAAGTACCTGCTGCAAACTGACACCAAGAACCTGGGTTGTTCTCTTTTGTTTCTTAGGTGGAAGGGCCTGCCTATGTGTTCCAGGGCCTGTGGCTCAGAGTGGCCGGCTGGCTCCTGAAATTCGGCATTGCGCAGGATTCCTCCCAGACCAAAGCATGCACCAGAGGCAAGTCAGGCTGGATTGACAGTGCCAGGTACCTGCTGCAAACTGACACCAAGAACCTGGGCTGGTGACTTTTGTTTCTTAGGTGGAAGGGCCTGCCTATGTGTTCCAGGGTCTGTGGCTCAGAGTGGCCGGCTGGCTCCTGAAATTCGGCATTGCGCAGGATGCCTCCCCGACTGAAGCTGGCACCAGTGGCAAGTCAGGCTGGATTGACAGTGCCAAGTACCTGCTGCAAACTGACACCAAGAACCTGGGCAGGTGACTTTTTTTTCTTAGGTGGAAGGGCCTGCCTATGTGTTCCATAGCCTGTGGCTCTGAATGGCCCGCTGGCTCCTGAAATTCGGCATTGCGCAGGATTCCTCCCCGACTGAAGCTGGCACAAGAGGCAAGTCAGGCTGGCTTGACAGTGCCAAGTACCTGCTGCAAACTGACACCAAGAACCTGGGCAGGTGACTTTTGTTTCTTAGGTGGAAGGGCCTGCCTATGTGTTCCAGGGTCTGTGGCTCAGAGTGGCCGGCTGGCTCCTGAAATTCGGCATTGCGCAGGATGCCTCCCCGACTGAAGCTGGCACCAGTGGCAAGTCAGGCTGGATTGACAGTGCCAAGTACCTCCTGCAAACTGACACCAAGAACCTGGGCAGGTGACTTTTCTTTCTTAGGTGGAAGGGCCTGCCTATGTGTTCCAGGGCCTGTGGCTCAGAGTGGGCGGCTGGCTCCTGAAATTCGGCATTGCGCAGGATTCCTCCCCTAGTGAAGCATGCACCAGAGCCAAGTCAGGCTGGCTTGACAGTGCCAAGTACCTCCTGCAAACTGACACCAAGAACCTGGGTTGTTCTCTTTTGTTTCTTAGGTGGAAGGGCCTGCCTATGTGTTCCAGGGCCTGTGGCTCAGAGTGGCCGGCTGGCTCCTGAAATTCGGCATTGCGCAGGATTCCTCCCAGACCAAAGCATGCACCAGAGCCAAGTCAGGCTGGATTGACAGTGCCAAGTACCTCCTGCAAACTGACACCAAGAACCTGGGCAGGTGACTTTTGTTTCTTAGGTGGAAGGGCCTGCCTATGTGTTCCAGGGCCTGTGGCTCAGAGTGGCCGGCTGGCTCCTGAAATTCGGCATTGCGCAGGATTCCTCCCCGAGTGAAGCATGCACCAGAGCCATGTCAGGCTGGCTTGACAGTGCCAAGTACCTCCTGCAAACTGACACCAAGAACCTGGGTTGTTCTCTTTTGTTTCTTAGGTGGAAGGGCCTGCCTATGTGTTCCAGGGCCTGAGGCTCAGAGTGGCCGGCTGGCTCCTGAAATTCGGCATTGCACAGGATTCCTCCCCGACTTAAGCATGCACCAGAGCCAAGTCAGGCTGGATTGACAGTGCCAAGTACCTGCTGCAAACTGACACCAAGAACCTGGGCAGGTGACTTTTGTTTCTTAGGTGGAAGGGCCTGCCTATGTGTTTTAGGGCCTGTGGCTCAGAGTGGCCGGCTGGCTCCTGAAATTCGGCATTGCGCAGGATTCCTCCCAGACCAAAGCATGCACCAGAGGCAAGTCAGGCTGGATTGACAGTGCCAAGTACCTGCTGCAAACTGACACCAAGAACCTGGGCTGGTGACTTTTCTTTCTTAGGTGGAAGGGCCTGCCTATGTGTTCCAGGGCCTGTGGCTCAGAGTGGCCAGCTGGCTCCTGAAATTCGGCATTGCGCAGGATTCCTCCCCGAGTGAAGCTGGCACCAGAGCCAAGTCAGGCTGGCTTGACAGTGCCAAGTACCTCCTGAAAACTGACACCAAGAACCTGGGCTGGTGACTTTTGTTTCTTAGGTGGAAGGGCCTGCCTATGTGTTCCAGGGCCTGTGGCTCAGAGTGGCCGGCTGGCTCCTGAAATTCGGCATTGCGCAGGATTCCTCCAAGACCAAAGCATGCACCAGAGCCAAGTCAGGCTGGATTGACAGTGCCAAGTACCTGCTGCAAACTGACACCAAGAACCTGGGCAGGTGACTTTTGTTTCTTAGGTGGAAGGGCCTGCCTATGTGTTCCAGGGCCTGTGGCTCAGAGTGGCCGGCTGGCTCCTGAAATTCGGCATTGCGCAGGATTCCTCCCAGACCAAAGCATGCACCAGAGGCAAGTCAGGCTGGATTGACAGTGCCAAGTACCTGCTGCAAACTGACACCAAGAACCTGGGCAGGTGACTTTTGTTTCTTAGGTGGAAGGGCCTGCCTATGTGTTCCAGGGCCTGTGGCTCAGAGTGACCGGCTGGCTCCTGAAATTCGGCATTGCACAGGATTCCTCCCAGACTTAAGCTGGCACCAGAGCCAAGTCAGGCTGGCTTGACAGTGCCAAGTACCTGCTGCAAACTGACACCAAGAACCTGGGCTGGTGACTTTTTTTTCTTAGATTGAAGGGCCTGCCTATGTGTTCCAGGGCCTGTGGCTCAGAGTGGCCGGCTGGCTCCTGAAATTCGGCATTGCGCAGGATTCCTCCCCGACTGAAGCATGCACCAGAGCCAAGTCAGGCTGGCTTGACAGTGCCAAGTACCTCCTGCAAACTGACACCAAGAACCTGGGTTGTTCTCTTTTGTTTCTTAGGTGGAAGGGCCTGCCTATGTGTTCCAGGGCCTGTGGCTCAGAGTGGCCGGCTGGCTCCTGAAATTCGGCATTGCGCAGGATTCCTCCCCGAGTGAAGCATGCACCAGAGCCAAGTCAGGCTGGCTTGACAGTGCCAAGTACCTGCTGCAAACTGACACCAAGAACCTGGGTTGTTCTCTTTTGTTTCTTAGGTGGAAGGGCCTGCCTATGTGTTCCAGGGCCTGTGGCTCAGAGTGGCCGGCTGGCTCCTGAAATTCGGCATTGCGCAGGATTCCTCCAAGACCAAAGCATGCACCAGAGCCAAGTCAGGCTGGATTGACAGTGCCAAGTACCTCCTGCAAACTGACACCAAGAACCTGGGCTGGTGACTTTTGTTTCTTAGGTGGAAGGGCCTGCCTATGTGTTCCAGGGCCTGTGGCTCAGAGTGGCCGGCTGGCTCCTGAAATTCGGCATTGCGCAGGATTCCTCCCAGACCAAAGCATGCACCAGAGCCAAGTCAGGCTGGATTGACAGTGCCAAGTACCTGCTGCAAACTGACACCAAGAACCTGGGCTGGTGACTTTTGTTTCTTAGGTGGAAGGGCCTGCCTATGTGTTTTAGGGCCTGTGGCTCAGAGTGGCCGGCTGGCTCCTGAAATTCGGCATTGCGCAGGATTCCTCCCAGACCAAAGCATGCACCAGTGGCAAGTCAGGCTGGATTGACAGTGCCAAGTACCTGCTGCAAACTGACACCAAGAACCTGGGCTGCTCTCTTTTGTTTCTTAGGTGGAAGGGCCTGCCTATGTGTTCCAGGGCCTGTGGCTCAGAGTGGCCAGCTGGCTCCTGAAATTCGGCATTGCGCAGGATTCCTCCCCGAGTGAAGCTGGCACCAGAGCCAAGTCAGGCTGGCTTGACAGTGCCAAGTACCTGCTGCAAACTGACACCAAGAACCTGGGCTGGTGACTTTTGTTTCTTAGGTGGAAGGGCCTGCCTATGTGTTCCAGGGCCTGTGGCTCAGAGTGGCCGGCTGGCTCCTGAAATTCGGCATTGCGCAGGATTCCTCCCCGAGTGAAGCATGCACCAGAGCCAAGTCAGGCTGGCTTGACAGTGCCAAGTACCTGCTGCAAACTGACACCAAGAACCTGGGTTGTTCTCTTTTCTTTCTTAGGTGGAAGGGCCTGCCTATGTGTTCCAGGGCCTGTGGCTCAGAGTGACCGGCTGGCTCCTGAAATTCGGCATTGCACAGGATTCCTCCCAGACCAAAGCATGCACCAGAGGCAAGTCAGGCTGGATTGACAGTGCCAAGTACCTGCTGCAAACTGACACCAAGAACCTGGGCAGGTGACTTTTGTTTCTTAGGTGGAAGGGCCTGCCTATGTGTTCCAGGGCCTGTGGCTCAGAGTGGCCGGCTGGCTCCTGAAATTCGGCATTGCGCAGGATTCCTCCCAGACCAAAGCATGCACCAGAGCCAAGTCAGGCTGGATTGACAGTGCCAAGTACCTGCTGCAAACTGACACCAAGAACCTGGGCAGGTGACTTTTGTTTCTTAGGTGGAAGGGCCTGCCTATGTGTTCCAGGGCCTGTGGCTCAGAGTGACCGGCTGGCTCCTGAAATTCGGCATTGCACAGGATTCCTCCCCGACTTAAGCTGGCACCAGAGCCAAGTCAGGCTGGATTGACAGTGCCAAGTACCTGCTGCAAACTGACACCAAGAACCTGGGCTGGTGACTTTTCTTTCTTAGGTGGAAGGGCCTGCCTATGTGTTCCAGGGCCTGTGGCTCAGAGTGGCCGGCTGGCTCCTGAAATTCGGCATTGCGCAGGATGCCTCCCCTAGTGAAGCATGCACCAGAGCCAAGTCAGGCTGGCTTGACAGTGCCAAGTACCTGCTGCAAACTGACACCAAGAACCTGGGCAGGTGACTTTTGTTTCTTAGGTGGAAGGGCCTGCCTATGTGTTCCAGGGCCTGTGGCTCAGAGTGGCCGGCTGGCTCCTGAAATTCGGCATTGCGCAGGATTCCTCCCCGAGTGAAGCATGCACCAGAGCCAAGTCAGGCTGGCTTGACAGTGCCAAGTACCTGCTGCAAACTGACACCAAGAACCTGGGTTGTTCTCTTTTGTTTCTTAGGTGGAAGGGCCTGCCTATGTGTTCCAGGGCCTGTGGCTCAGAGTGGCCGGCTGGCTCCTGAAATTCGGCATTGCGCAGGATTCCTCCCCGAGTGAAGCATGCACCAGAGCCAAGTCAGGCTGGCTTGACAGTGCCAAGTACCTCCTGCAAACTGACACCAAGAACCTGGGTTGTTCTCTTTTGTTTCTTAGGTGGAAGGGCCTGCCTATGTGTTCCAGGGCCTGTGGCTCAGAGTGGCCGGCTGGCTCCTGAAATTCGGCATTGCACAGGATTCCTCCCAGACCAATGCATGCACCAGAGCCAAGTCAGGCTGGATTGACAGTGCCAAGTACCTGCTGCAAACTGACACCAAGAACCTGGGCAGGTGACTTTTGTTTCTTAGGTGGAAGGGCCTGCCTATGTGTTTTAGGGCCTGTGGCTCAGAGTGGCCGGCTGGCTCCTGAAATTCGGCATTGCGCAGGATTCCTCCCAGACCAAAGCATGCACCAGTGGCAAGTCAGGCTGGATTGACAGTGCCAAGTACCTGCTGCAAACTGACACCAAGAACCTGGGCTGCTCTCTTTTGTTTCTTAGGTGGAAGGGCCTGCCTATGTGTTCCAGGGCCTGTGGCTCAGAGTGGCCAGCTGGCTCCTGAAATTCGGCATTGCGCAGGATTCCTCCCCGAGTGAAGCTGGCACCAGAGCCAAGTCAGGCTGGCTTGACAGTGCCAAGTACCTGCTGCAAACTGACACCAAGAACCTGGGCTGGTGACTTTTGTTTCTTAGGTGGAAGGGCCTGCCTATGTGTTCCAGGGCCTGTGGCTCAGAGTGGCCGGCTGGCTCCTGAAATTCGGCATTGCGCAGGATTCCTCCCCGAGTGAAGCATGCACCAGAGCCAAGTCAGGCTGGCTTGACAGTGCCAAGTACCTGCTGCAAACTGACACCAAGAACCTGGGTTGTTCTCTTTTTTTTCTTAGGTGGAAGGGCCTGCCTATGTGTTCCAGGGCCTGTGGCTCAGAGTTGCCGGCTGGCTCCTGAAATTCGGCATTGCGCAGGATTCCTCCCAGACCAAAGCATGCACCAGAGCCAAGTCAGGCTGGATTGACAGTGCCAAGTACCTCCTGCAAACTGACACCAAGAACCTGGGCTGGTGACTTTTGTTTCTTAGGTGGAAGGGCCTGCCTATGTGTTCCATAGCCTGTGGCTCTCAATGGCCCGCTGGCTCCTGAAATTCGGCATTGCGCAGGATGCCTCCCCGACTGAAGCTGGCACAAGAGCCAAGTCAGGGTGGATTGACAGTGCCAAGTACCTGCTGCAAACTGACACCAAGAACCTGGGCTGGTGACTTTTGTTTCTTAGGTGGAAGGGCCTGCCTATGTGTTCCAGACCCTGTGGCTCAGAGTGGCCGGCTGGCTCCTGAAATTCGGCATTGCGCAGGATTCCTCCCAGACCAAAGCATGCACCAGAGGCAAGTCAGGCTGGATTGACAGTGCCAGGTACCTGCTGCAAACTGACACCAAGAACCTGGGCTGGTGACTTTTGTTTCTTAGGTGGAAGGGCCTGCCTATGTGTTCCAGGGCCTGTGGCTCAGAGTGGCCGGCTGGCTCCTGAAATTCGGCATTGCGCAGGATGCCTCCCCGACTGAAGCTGGCACCAGTGGCAAGTCAGGCTGGATTGACAGTGCCAAGTACCTGCTGCAAACTGACACCAAGAACCTGGGCAGGTGACTTTTGTTTCTTAGGTGGAAGGGCCTGCCTATGTGTTCCATAGCCTGTGGCTCTGAATGGCCCGCTGGCTCCTGAAATTCGGCATTGCGCAGGATTCCTCCCCGACTGAAGCTGGCACAAGAGGCAAGTCAGGCTGGCTTGACAGTGCCAAGTACCTGCTGCAAACTGACACCAAGAACCTGGGCTGGTGACTTTTGTTTCTTAGGTGGAAGGGCCTGCCTATGTGTTCCAGGGTCTGTGGCTCAGAGTGGCCGGCTGGCTCCTGAAATTCGGCATTGCGCAGGATGCCTCCCCGACTGAAGCTGGCACCAGAGCCAAGTCAGGCTGGATTGACAGTGCCAAGTACCTGCTGCAAACTGACACCAAGAACCTGGGCAGGTGACTTTTGTTTCTTAGGTGGAAGGGCCTGCCTATGTGTTTTAGGGCCTGTGGCTCAGAGTGGCCAGCTGGCTCCTGAAATTCGGCATTGCGCAGGATTCCTCCCCGAGTGAAGCATGCACCCGTGGCAAGTCAGGCTGGATTGACAGTGCCAAGTACCTGCTGCAAACTGACACCAAGAACCTGGGTTGTTCTCTTTTGTTTCTTAGGTGGAAGGGCCTGCCTATGTGTTCCAGGGCCTGTGGCTCAGAGTGGCCGGCTGGCTCCTGAAATTCGGCATTGCGCAGGATTCCTCCCCGAGTGAAGCATGCACCCGTGGCAAGTCAGGCTGGATTGACAGTGCCAAGTACCTGCTGCAAACTGACACCAAGAACCTGGGTTGTTCTCTTTTGTTTCTTAGGTGGAAGGGCCTGCCTATGTGTTCCAGGGCCTGTGGCTCAGAGTGGCCGGCTGGCTCCTGAAATTCGGCATTGCGCAGGATTCCTCCCAGACCAAAACATGCACCAGAGCCAAGTCAGGCTGGATTGACAGTGCCAAGTACCTGCTGCAAACTGACACCAAGAACCTGGGCTGGTGACTTTTGTTTCTTAGGTGGAAGGGCCTGCCTATGTGTTCCCGGGCCTGTGGCTCAGAGTGGCCGGCCGGCTCCTGAAATTCGGCATTGCGCAGGATTCCTCCCCGACTGAAGCATGCACCAGAGCCAAGTCAGGCTGGATTGACAGTGCCAAGTACCTCCTGAAAACTGACACCAAGAACCTGGGTTGTTCTTTTTTGTTTCTTAGGTGGAAGGGCCTGCTTATGTGTTCAATGGCCTGTGGCTCAGAGTGGCCGGCTGGCGCCTGGAATTCGGCATTGCGCAGGATGCCTCCCAAACCAAAGCATGCACCAGAGCCAAGTCAGGCTGGATTGACAGTGCCAAGTACCTCCTGCAAGCTGACACCAAGAACCTGGGTTGTTCTCTTTTGTTTCTTAGGTGGAAGGGCCTGCCTATGTGTTCCATAGCCTGTGGCTCTGAATGGCCCGCTGGCTCCTGAAATTCGGCATTGCGCAGGATTCCTCCCCGACTGAAGCTGGCACAAGAGGCAAGTCAGGCTGGCTTGACAGTGCCAAGTACCTGCTGCAAACTGACACCAAGAACCTGGGCTGGTGACTTTTGTTTCTTAGGTGGAAGGGCCTGCCTATGTGTTCCAGGGTCTGTGGCTCAGAGTGGCCGGCTGGCTCCTGAAATTCGGCATTGCGCAGGATGCCTCCCCGACTGAAGCTGGCACCAGTGGCAAGTCAGGCTGGATTGACAGTGCCAAGTACCTGCTGCAAACTGACACCAAGAACCTGGGCTGCTCTCTTTTGTTTCTTAGGTGGAAGGGCCTGCCTATGTGTTCCAGGGCCTGTGGCTCAGAGTGGCCGGCTGGCTCCGGAAATTCGGCATTGCGCAGGATTCCTCCGAGACCAAAACATGCACCAGAGCCAAGTCAGGCTGGATTGACAGTGCCAAGTACCTGCTGCAAACTGACACCAAGAACCTGGGCTGGTGACTTTTGTTTCTTAGGTGGAAGGGCCTGCCTATGTGTTCCCGGGCCTGTGGCTCAGAGTGGCCGGCCGGCTCCTGAAATTCGGCATTGCGCAGGATTCCTCCCCGACTGAAGCATGCACCAGAGCCAAGTCAGGCTGGATTGACAGTGCCAAGTACCTCCTGAAAACTGACACCAAGAACCTGGGTTGTTCTCTTTTGTTTCTTAGGTGGAAGGGCCTGCTTATGTGTTCAATGGCCTGTGGCTCAGAGTGGCCGGCTGGCGCCTGGAATTCGGCATTGCGCAGGATGCCTCCCATACCAAAGCATGCACCAGAGCCAAGTCAGGCTGGCTTGACAGTGCCAAGTACCTCCTGCAAGCTGACACCAAGAACCTGGGTTGTTCTCTTTTGTTTCTTAGGTGGAAGGGCCTGCCTATGTGTTCCATAGCCTGTGGCTCTGAATGGCCCGCTGGCTCCTGAAATTCGGCATTGCGCAGGATTCCTCCCCGACTGAAGCTGGCACAAGAGGCAAGTCAGGCTGGCTTGACAGTGCCAAGTACCTGCTGCAAACTGACACCAAGAACCTGGGCTGGTGACTTTTGTTTCTTAGGTGGAAGGGCCTGCCTATGTGTTCCAGGGCCTGTGGCTCAGAGTGGCCGGCTGGCTCCTGAAATTCGGCATTGCGCAGGATGCCTCCCCTAGTGAAGCATGCACCAGAGCCAAGTCAGGCTGGATTGACAGTGCCAAGTACCTCCTGCAAACTGACACCAAGAACCTGGGCAGGTGACTTTTGTTTCTTAGGTGGAAGGGCCTGCCTATGTGTTCCAGGGCCTGTGGCTCAGAGTGGCCGGCTGGCTCCTGAAATTCGGCATTGCGCAGGATTCCTCCCAGACCAAAGCATGCACCAGTGGCAAGTCAGGCTGGATTGACAGTGCCAAGTACCTGCTGCAAACTGACACCAAGAACCTGGGCAGGTGACTTTTGTTTCTTAGGTGGAAGGGCCTGCCTATGTGTTCCAGGGCCTGTGGCTCAGAGTGACCGGCTGGCTCCTGAAATTCGGCATTGCACAGGATTCCTCCCCGACTTAAGCTGGCACCAGAGCCAAGTCAGGCTGGCTTGACAGTGCCAAGTACCTGCTGCAAACTGACACCAAGAACCTGGGCTGGTGACTTTTCTTTCTTAGGTGGAAGGGCCTGCCTATGTGTTCCAGGGCCTGTGGCTCAGAGTGGCCGGCTGGCTCCTTAAATTCGGCATTGCGCAGGATGCCTCCCTTAGTGAAGCATGCACCAGAGCCAAGTCAGGCTGGCTTGACAGTGCCAAGTACCTGCTGCAAACTGACACCAAGAACCTGGGCTGGTGACTTTTTTTTCTTAGGTGGAAGGGCCTGCCTATGTGTTCCAGGGCCTGTGGCTCAGAGTGACCGGCTGGCTCCTGAAATTCGGCATTGCGCAGGATGCCTCCCCGACTGAAGCATGCACCAGAGCCAAGTCAGGCTGGCTTGACAGT
Source organism: Haemorhous mexicanus (assembly GCF_027477595.1). NCBI lineage: Eukaryota > Metazoa > Chordata > Aves > Passeriformes > Fringillidae > Haemorhous > Haemorhous mexicanus. Next base: position 3,652,751 of record NC_082347.1, on the reverse strand, counting down.
GCCAAGTACCTCCTGCAAACTGACACCAAGAACCTGGGTTGTTCTCTTTTGTTTCTTAGGTGGAAGGGCCTGCCTATGTGTTCCAGGGCCTGTGGCTCAGAGTGGCCGGCTGGCTCCTGAAATTCGGCATTGCGCAGGATTCCTCCAAGACCAAAGCATGCACCAGAGCCAAGTCAGGCTGGATTGACAGTGCCAAGTACCTGCTGCAAACTGACACCAAGAACCTGGGCTGCTCTCTTTTGTTTCTTAGGTGGAAGGGCCTGCCTATGTGTTCCAGGGCCTGTGGCTCAGAGTGGCCGGCTGGCTCCTGAAATTCGGCATTGCGCAGGATTCCTCCCATACCAAAGCATGCACCAGAGCCAAGTCAGGCTGGCTTGACAGTGCCAAGTACCTGCTGCAAACTGACACCAAGAACCTGGGCTGGTGACTTTTGTTTCTTAGGTGGAAGGGCCTGCTTATGTGTTCAATGGCCTGTCGCTCAGAGTGGCCTGCTGGCGCCTGGAATTCGGCATTGCGCAGGATTCCTCCCCGAGTGAAGCATGCACCAGAGCCAAGTCAGGCTGGCTTGACAGTGTCAAGTACCTCCTGCAAGCTGACACCAAGAACCTGGGCTGGTGACTTTTGTTTCTTAGGTGGAAGGGCCTGCCTATGTGTTCCAGGGCCTGTGGCTCAGAGTGGCCGGCTGGCTCCTGAAATTCGGCATTGCGCAGGATTCCTCCCCGAGTGAAGCATGCACCAGAGCCAAGTCAGGCTGGCTTGACAGTGCCAAGTACCTGCTGCAAACTGACACCAAGAACCTGGGTTGTTCTCTTTTGTTTCTTAGGTGGAAGGGCCTGCCTATGTGTTCCAGGGCCTGCGGCTCAGAGTGGCCGGCTGGCTCCTGAAATTCGGCATTGCGCAGGATTCCTCCAAGACCAAAGCATGCACCAGAGCCAAGTCAGGCTGGATTGACAGTGCCAAGTACCTCCTGCAAACTGACACCAAGAACCTGGGCAGGTGACTTTTGTTTCTTAGGTGGAAGGGCCTGCCTATGTGTTCCAGGGCCTGTGGCTCAGAGTGGCCGGCTGGCTCCTGAAATTCGGCATTGCGCAGGATTCCTCCCAGACCAAAGCATGCACCAGAGCCAAGTCAGGCTGGATTGACAGTGCCAAGTACCTGCTGCAAACTGACACCAAGAACCTAGGCAGGTGACTTTTGTTTCTTAGGTGGAAGGGCCTGCCTATGTGTTCCAGGGCCTGTGGCTCAGAGTGGCCGGCTGGCTCCTGAAATTCGGCATTGCACAGGATTCCTCCCCGACTTAAGCTGGCACCAGAGCCAAGTCAGGCTGGATTGACAGTGCCAAGTACCTGCTGCAAACTGACACCAAGAACCTGGGTTGTTCTCTTTTGTTTCTTAGGTGGAAGGGCCTGCCTATGTGTTCCAGGGCCTGTGGCTCAGAGTGGCCGGCTGGCTCCTGAAATTCGGCATTGCGCAGGATGCCTCCCCTAGTGAAGCATGCACCAGAGCCAAGTCAGGCTGGATTGACAGTGCCAAGTACCTGCTGCAAACTGACACCAAGAACCAGGGCTGGTGACTTTTTTTTCTTAGATTGAAGGGCCTGCCTATGTGTTCCAGGGCCTGTGGCTCAGAGTGGCCGGCTGGCTCCTGAAATTCGGCATTGCGCAGGATTCCTCCCCGACTGAAGCATGCACCAGAGCCAAGTCAGGCTGGCTTGACAGTGCCAAGTACCTCCTGCAAACTGACACCAAGAACCTGGGTTGTTCTCTTTTGTTTCTTAGGTGGAAGGGCCTGCCTATGTGTTCCAGGGCCTGTGGCTCAGAGTGGCCGGCTGGCTCCTGAAATTCGGCATTGCACAGGATTCCTCCAAGACCAAAGCATGGACCAGAGGCAAGTCAGGCTGGATTGACAGTGCCAAGTACCTCCTGAAAACTGACACCAAGAACCTGGGCTGGTGACTTTTGTTTCTTAGGTGGAAGGGCCTGCCTATGTGTTCCAGGGCCTGTGGCTCAGAGTGGCCGGCTGGCTCCTGAAATTCGGCATTGCACAGGATTCCTCCCCGAGTGAAGCATGCACCAGAGCCAAGTCAGGCTGGCTTGACAGTGCCAAGTACCTGCTGCAAACTGACACCAAGAACCTGGGCTGCTCTCTTTTGTTTCTTAGGTGGAAGGGCCTGCCTATGTGTTCCAGGGCCTGTGGCTCAGAGTGGCCGGCTGGCTCCTGAAATTCGGCATTGCGCAGGATTCCTCCAAGACCAAAGCATGCACCAGAGCCAAGTCAGGCTGGATTGACAGTGCCAAGTACCTGCTGCAAACTGACACCAAGAACCTGGGCTGCTCTCTTTTGTTTCTTAGGTGGAAGGGCCTGCCTATGTGTTCCAGGGCCTGTGGCTCAGAGTGGCCGGCTGGCTCCTGAAATTCGGCATTGCGCAGGATTCCTCCCATACCAAAGCATGCACCAGAGCCAAGTCAGGCTGGCTTGACAGTGCCAAGTACCTGCTGCAAACTGACACCAAGAACCTGGGCTGGTGACTTTTGTTTCTTAGGTGGAAGGGCCTGCTTATGTGTTCAATGGCCTGTCGCTCAGAGTGGCCGGCTGGCGCCTGGAATTCGGCATTGCGCAGGATTCCTCCCCGAGTGAAGCATGCACCAGAGCCAAGTCAGGCTGGCTTGACAGTGTCAAGTACCTCCTGCAAGCTGACACCAAGAACCTGGGCTGGTGACTTTTGTTTCTTAGGTGGAAGGGCCTGCCTATGTGTTCCAGGGCCTGTGGCTCAGAGTGGCCGGCTGGCTCCTGAAATTCGGTATTGCGCAGGATTCCTCCCCGAGTGAAGCATGCACCAGAGCCAAGTCAGGCTGGCTTGACAGTGCCAAGTACCTGCTGCAAACTGACACCAAGAACCTGGGTTGTTCTCTTTTGTTTCTTAGGTGGAAGGGCCTGCCTATGTGTTCCAGGGCCTGTGGCTCAGAGTGGCCGGCTGGCTCCTGAAATTCGGCATTGCGCAGGATTCCTCCAAGACCAAAGCATGCACCAGAGCCAAGTCAGGCTGGATTGACAGTGCCAAGTACCTCCTGCAAACTGACACCAAGAACCTGGGCAGATGACTTTTGTTTCTTAGGTGGAAGGGCCTGCCTATGTGTTCCAGGGCCTGTGGCTCAGAGTGGCCGGCTGGCTCCTGAAATTCGGCATTGCGCAGGATTCCTCCCAGACCAAAGCATGCACCAGAGCCAAGTCAGGCTGGATTGACAGTGCCAAGTACCTGCTGCAAACTGACACCAAGAACCTGGGCTGGTGACTTTTGTTTCTTAGGTGGAAGGGCCTGCCTATGTGTTCCAGGGCCTGTGGCTCAGAGTGACCGGCTGGCTCCTGAAATTCGGCATTGCACAGGATTCCTCCCCGACTTAAGCTGGCACCAGAGCCAAGTCAGGCTGGATTGACAGTGCCAAGTACCTGCTGCAAACTGACACCAAGAACCTGGGTTGTTCTCTTTTGTTTCTTAGGTGGAAGGGCCTGCCTATGTGTTCCAGGGCCTGTGGCTCAGAGTGGCCGGCTGGCTCCTGAAATTCGGCATTGCGCAGGATTCCTCCCCGAGTGAAGCATGCACCCGTGGCAAGTCAGGCTGGATTGACAGTGCCAAGTACCTGCTGCAAACTGACACCAAGAACCAGGGCTGGTGACTTTTTTTTCTTAGATTGAAGGGCCTGCCTATGTGTTCCAGGGCCTGTGGCTCAGAGTGGCCGGCTGGCTCCTGAAATTCGGCATTGCGCAGGATTCCTCCCCGACTGAAGCATGCACCAGAGCCAAGTCAGGCTGGCTTGACAGTGCCAAGTACCTCCTGCAAACTGACACCAAGAACCTGGGTTGTTCTCTTTTGTTTCTTAGGTGGAAGGGCCTGCCTATGTGTTCCAGGGCCTGTGGCTCAGAGTGGCCGGCTGGCTCCTGAAATTCGGCATTGCACAGGATTCCTCCAAGACCAAAGCATGGACCAGAGCCAAGTCAGGCTGGATTGACAGTGCCAAGTACCTCCTGAAAACTGACACCAAGAACCTGGGCTGGTGACTTTTGTTTCTTAGGTGGAAGGGCCTGCCTATGTGTTCCAGGGCCTGTGGCTCAGAGTGGCCGGCTGGCTCCTGAAATTCGGCATTGCGCAGGATTCCTCCCCGAGTGAAGCATGCACCAGAGCCAAGTCAGGCTGGCTTGACAGTGCCAAGTACCTGCTGCAAACTGACACCAAGAACCTGGGCTGGTGACTTTTGTTTCTTAGGTGGAAGGGCCTGCCTATGTGTTCCAGGGCCTGTGGCTCAGAGTGGCCGGCTGGCTCCTGAAATTCGGCATTGCGCAGGATTCCTCCCAGACCAAAGCATGCACCAGAGGCAAGTCAGGCTGGATTGACAGTGCCAAGTACCTGCTGCAAACTGACACCAAGAACCTGGGCTGGTGACTTTTGTTTCTTAGGTGGAAGGGCCTGCCTATGTGTTCCAGGGCCTGTGGCTCAGAGTGGCCGGCTGGCTCCTGAAATTCGGCATTGCGCAGGATGCCTCCCAGACCAAAGCATGCACCAGTGGCAAGTCAGGCTGGATTGACAGTGCCAAGTACCTGCTGCAAACTGACACCAAGAACCTGGGCTGCTCTCTTTTGTTTCTTAGGTGGAAGGGCCTGCCTATGTGTTCCAGGGCCTGTGGCTCAGAGTGGCCAGCTGGCTCCTGAAATTCGGCATTGCGCAGGATTCCTCCCCGAGTGAAGCATGCACCAGAGCCAAGTGAGGCTGGATTGACAGTGCCAAGTACCTGCTGCAAACTGACACCAAGAACCTGGGCTGGTGACTTTTGTTTCTTAGGTGGAAGGGCCTGCCTATGTGTTCCAGGGCCTGTGGCTCAGAGTGGCCGGCTGGCTCCTGAAATTCGGCATTGCGCAGGATTCCTCCCAGACCAAAGCATGCACCAGAGGCAAGTCAGGCTGGATTGACAGTGCCAAGTACCTGCTGCAAACTGACACCAAGAACCTGGGCTGGTGACTTTTGTTTCTTAGGTGGAAGGGCCTGCCTATGTGTTCCAGGGCCTGTGGCTCAGAGTGGCCAGCTGGCTCCTGAAATTCGGCATTGCGAAGGATTCCTCCCCGAGCGAAGCTGGCACCAGAGCCAAGTCAGGCTGGCTTGACAGTGCCAAGTACCTCCTGAAAACTGACACCAAGAACCTGGGCTGGTGACTTTTGTTTCTTAGGTGGAAGGGCCTGCCTATGTGTTCCAGGGCCTGTGGCTCAGAGTGGCTGGCTGGCTCCTGAAATTCGGCATTGCGCAGGATTCCTCCCAGACCAAAGCATGCACCAGAGCCAAGTCAGGCTGGATTGACAGTGCCAAGTACCTGCTGCAAACTGACACCAAGAACCAGGGCTGGTGACTTTTTTTTCTTAGATTGAAGGGCCTGCCTATGTGTTCCAGGGCCTGTGGCTCAGAGTGGCCGGCTGGCTCCTGAAATTCGGCATTGCGCAGGATTCCTCCCCGAGTGAAGCATGCACCAGAGCCAAGTCAGGCTGGCTTGACAGTGCCAAGTACCTCCTGCAAACTGACACCAAGAACCTGGGTTGTTCTCTTTTGTTTCTTAGGTGGAAGGGCCTGCCTATGTGTTCCAGGGCCTGTGGCTCAGAGTGGCCGGCTGGCTCCTGAAATTCGGCATTGCGCAGGATGCCTCCAAGACCAAAGCATGGACCAGAGCCAAGTCAGGCTGGATTGACAGTGCCAAGTACCTCCTGAAAACTGACACCAAGAACCTGGGCTGGTGACTTTTGTTTCTTAGGTGGAAGGGCCTGCCTATGTGTTCCAGGGCCTGTGGCTCAGAGTGGCCGGCTGGCTCCTGAAATTCGGCATTGCGCAGGATTCCTCCCCGAGTGAAGCATGCACCAGAGCCAAGTCAGGCTGGCTTGACAGTGCCAAGTACCTGCTGCAAACTGACACCAAGAACCTGGGCTGGTGACTTTTGTTTCTTAGGTGGAAGGGCCTGCCTATGTGTTCCAGGGCCTGTGGCTCAGAGTGGCCGGCTGGCTCCTGAAATTCGGCATTGCGCAGGATTCCTCCCAGACCAAAGCATGCACCAGAGGCAAGTCAGGCTGGATTGACAGTGCCAAGTACCTGCTGCAAACTGACACCAAGAACCTGGGCTGGTGACTTTTGTTTCTTAGGTGGAAGGGCCTGCCTATGTGTTCCAGGGCCTGTGGCTCAGAGTGGCCAGCTGGCTCCTGAAATTCGGCATTGCGCAGGATTCCTCCCCGAGTGAAGCATGCACCAGAGCCAAGTCAGGCTGGCTTGACAGTGCCAAGTACCTCCTGCAAACTGACACCAAGAACCTGGGTTGTTCACTTTTGTTTCTTAGGTGGAAGGGCCTGCCTATGTGTTCCAGGGCCTGTGGCTCAGAGTGGCCGGCTGGCTCCTGAAATTCGGCATTGCGCAGGATTCCTCCCAGACCAAAGCATGCACCAGTGGCAAGTCAGGCTGGATTGACAGTGCCAAGTACCTGCTGCAAACTGACACCAAGAACCTGGGCTGCTCTCTTTTGTTTCTTAGGTGGAAGGGCCTGCCTATGTGTTCCAGGGCCTGTGGCTCAGAGTGGCCAGCTGGCTCCTGAAATTCGGCATTGCGCAGGATTCCTCCCCGAGTGAAGCATGCACCAGAGCCAAGTGAGGCTGGATTGACAGTGCCAAGTACCTGCTGCAAACTGACACCAAGAACCTGGGCTGGTGACTTTTGTTTCTTAGGTGGAAGGGCCTGCCTATGTGTTCCAGGGCCTGTGGCTCAGAGTGGCCGGCTGGCTCCTGAAATTCGGCATTGCGCAGGATTCCTCCCAGACCAAAGCATGCACCAGAGGCAAGTCAGGCTGGATTGACAGTGCCAAGTACCTGCTGCAAACTGACACCAAGAACCTGGGCTGGTGACTTTTGTTTCTTAGGTGGAAGGGCCTGCCTATGTGTTCCAGGGCCTGTGGCTCAGAGTGGCCAGCTGGCTCCTGAAATTCGGCATTGCGAAGGATTCCTCCCCGAGTGAAGCTGGCACCAGAGCCAAGTCAGGCTGGCTTGACAGTGCCAAGTACCTCCTGAAAACTGACACCAAGAACCTGGGCAGGTGACTTTTGTTTCTTAGGTGGAAGGGCCTGCCTATGTGTTCCAGGGCCTGTGGCTCAGAGTGGCTGGCTGGCTCCTGAAATTCGGCATTGCGCAGGATTCCTCCAAGACCAAAGCATGCACCAGAGCCAAGTCAGGCTGGATTGACAGTGCCAAGTACCTGCTGCAAACTGACACCAAGAACCTGGGCTGGTGACTTTTGTTTCTTAGGTGGAAGGGCCTGCCTATGTGTTCCAGGGCCTGTGGCTCAGAGTGGCCGGCTGGCTCCTGAAATTCGGCATTGCGCAGGATTCCTCCCCGAGTGAAGCATGCACCAGAGCCAAGTCAGGCTGGCTTGACAGTGCCAAGTACCTGCTGCAAACTGACACCAAGAACCTGGGTTGTTCTCTTTTGTTTCTTAGGTGGAAGGGCCTGCCTATGTGTTCCAGGGCCTGTGGCTCAGAGTGGCCGGCTGGCTCCTGAAATTCGGCATTGCGCAGGATTCCTCCAAGACCAAAGCATGCACCAGAGCCAAGTCAGGCTGGATTGACAGTGCCAAGTACCTCCTGCAAACTGACACCAAGAACCTGGGCAGGTGACTTTTGTTTCTTAGGTGGAAGGGCCTGCCTATGTGTTCCAGGGCCTGTGGCTCAGAGTGGCCGGCTGGCTCCTGAAATTCGGCATTGCGCAGGATTCCTCCCCGAGTGAAGCATGCACCAGAGCCAAGTCAGGCTGGCTTGACAGTGCCAAGTACCTGCTGCAAACTGACACCAAGAACCTGGGCTGGTGACTTTTGTTTCTTAGGTGGAAGGGCCTGCCTATGTGTTCCAGGGCCTGTGGCTCAGAGTGGCCGGCTGGCTCCTGAAATTCGGCATTGCGCAGGATTCCTCCCCGAGTGAAGCATGCACCAGAGCCAAGTCAGGCTGGCTTGACAGTGCCAAGTACCTGCTGCAAACTGACACCAAGAACCTGGGTTGTTCTCTTTTGTTTCTTAGGTGGAAGGGCCTGCCTATGTGTTCCAGGGCCTGCGGCTCAGAGTGGCCGGCTGGCTCCTGAAATTCGGCATTGCGCAGGATTCCTCCAAGACCAAAGCATGCACCAGAGCCAAGTCAGGCTGGATTGACAGTGCCAAGTACCTCCTGCAAACTGACACCAAGAACCTGGGCAGGTGACTTTTGTTTCTTAGGTGGAAGGGCCTGCCTATGTGTTCCAGGGCCTGTGGCTCAGAGTGGCCGGCTGGCTCCTGAAATTCGGCATTGCGCAGGATTCCTCCCAGACCAAAGCATGCACCAGAGCCAAGTCAGGCTGGATTGACAGTGCCAAGTACCTGCTGCAAACTGACACCAAGAACCTGGGCAGGTGACTTTTGTTTCTTAGGTGGAAGGGCCTGCCTATGTGTTCCAGGGCCTGTGGCTCAGAGTGACCGGCTGGCTCCTGAAATTCGGCATTGCACAGGATTCCTCCCCGACTTAAGCTGGCACCAGAGCCAAGTCAGGCTGGATTGACAGTGCCAAGTACCTGCTGCAAACTGACACCAAGAACCTGGGTTGTTCTCTTTTGTTTCTTAGGTGGAAGGGCCTGCCTATGTGTTCCAGGGCCTGTGGCTCAGAGTGGCCGGCTGGCTCCTGAAATTCGGCATTGCGCAGGATGCCTCCCCTAGTGAAGCATGCACCAGAGCCAAGTCAGGCTGGATTGACAGTGCCAAGTACCTGCTGCAAACTGACACCAAGAACCAGGGCTGGTGACTTTTTTTTCTTAGATTGAAGGGCCTGCCTATGTGTTCCAGGGCCTGTGGCTCAGAGTGGCCGGCTGGCTCCTGAAATTCGGCATTGCGCAGGATTCCTCCCCGAGTGAAGCATGCACCAGAGCCAAGTCAGGCTGGCTTGACAGTGCCAAGTACCTCCTGCAAACTGACACCAAGAACCTGGGTTGTTCTCTTTTGTTTCTTAGGTGGAAGGGCCTGCCTATGTGTTCCAGGGCCTGTGGCTCAGAGTGGCCGGCTGGCTCCTGAAATTCGGCATTGCACAGGATTCCTCCAAGACCAAAGCATGGACCAGAGCCAAGTCAGGCTGGATTGACAGTGCCAAGTACCTCCTGAAAACTGACACCAAGAACCTGGGCTGGTGACTTTTGTTTCTTAGGTGGAAGGGCCTGCCTATGTGTTCCAGGGCCTGTGGCTCAGAGTGGCCGGCTGGCTCCTGAAATTCGGCATTGCGCAGGATTCCTCCCCGAGTGAAGCATGCACCAGAGCCAAGTCAGGCTGGCTTGACAGTGCCAAGTACCTGCTGCAAACTGACACCAAGAACCTGGGCTGGTGACTTTTGTTTCTTAGGTGGAAGGGCCTGCCTATGTGTTCCAGGGCCTGTGGCTCAGAGTGGCCGGCTGGCTCCTGAAATTCGGCATTGCGCAGGATTCCTCCCAGACCAAAGCATGCACCAGAGCCAAGTCAGGCTGGATTGACAGTGCCAAGTACCTGCTGCAAACTGACACCAAGAACCTGGGCTGGTGACTTTTGTTTCTTAGGTGGAAGGGCCTGCCTATGTGTTCCAGGGCCTGTGGCTCAGAGTGGCCGGCTGGCTCCTGAAATTCGGCATTGCGCAGGATTCCTCCCAGACCAAAGCATGCACCAGTGGCAAGTCAGGCTGGATTGACAGTGCCAAGTACCTGCTGCAAACTGACACCAAGAACCTGGGCTGCTCTCTTTTGTTTCTTAGGTGGAAGGGCCTGCCTATGTGTTCCAGGGCCTGTGGCTCAGAGTGGCCAGCTGGCTCCTGAAATTCGGCATTGCGCAGGATTCCTCCCCGAGTGAAGCATGCACCAGAGCCAAGTGAGGCTGGATTGACAGTGCCAAGTACCTGCTGCAAACTGACACCAAGAACCTGGGCTGGTGACTTTTGTTTCTTAGGTGGAAGGGCCTGCCTATGTGTTCCAGGGCCTGTGGCTCAGAGTGGCCGGCTGGCTCCTGAAATTCGGCATTGCGCAGGATTCCTCCCAGACCAAAGCATGCACCAGAGCCAAGTCAGGCTGGATTGACAGTGCCAAGTACCTGCTGCAAACTGACACCAAGAACCTGGGCTGGTGACTTTTGTTTCTTAGGTGGAAGGGCCTGCCTATGTGTTCCAGGGCCTGTGGCTCAGAGTGGCCAGCTGGCTCCTGAAATTTGGCATTGCGAAGGATTCCTCCCCGAGTGAAGCTGGCACCAGAGCCAAGTCAGGCTGGCTTGACAGTGCCAAGTACCTCCTGAAAACTGACACCAAGAACCTGGGCAGGTGACTTTTGTTTCTTAGGTGGAAGGGCCTGCCTATGTATTCCAGGGCCTGTGGCTCAGAGTGGCTGGCTGGCTCCTGAAATTCGGCATTGCGCAGGATTCCTCCCAGACCAAAGCATGCACCAGAGCCAAGTCAGGCTGGATTGACAGTGCCAAGTACCTGCTGCAAACTGACACCAAGAACCAGGGCTGGTGACTTTTTTTTCTTAGATTGAAGGGCCTGCCTATGTGTTCCAGGGCCTGTGGCTCAGAGTGGCCGGCTGGCTCCTGAAATTCGGCATTGCGCAGGATTCCTCCCCGAGTGAAGCATGCACCAGAGCCAAGTCAGGCTGGATTGACAGTGCCAAGTACCTCCTGCAAACTGACACCAAGAACCTGGGTTGTTCTCTTTTGTTTCTTAGGTGGAAGGGCCTGCCTATGTGTTCCAGGGCCTGTGGCTCAGAGTGGCCGGCTGGCTCCTGAAATTCGGCATTGCGCAGGATGCCTCCAAGACCAAAGCATGCACCAGAGCCAAGTCAGGCTGGATTGACAGTGCCAAGTACCTCCTGAAAACTGACACCAAGAACCTGGGCTGGTGACTTTTGTTTCTTAGGTGGAAGGGCCTGCCTATGTGTTCCAGGGCCTGTGGCTCAGAGTGGCCGGCTGGCTCCTGAAATTCGGCATTGCGCAGGATTCCGCCCCGACTGAAGCATGCACCAGAGCCAAGTCAGGCTGGCTTGACAGTGCCAAGTACCTCCTGCAAACTGACACCAAGAACCTGGGCTGGTGACTTTTGTTTCTTAGGTGGAAGGGCCTGCCTATGTGTTCCAGGGCCTGTGGCTCAGAGTGGCCGGCTGGCTCCTGAAATTCGGCATTGCGCAGGATTCCTCCCCGAGTGAAGCATGCACCAGAGCCAAGTGAGGCTGGATTGACAGTGCCAAGTACCTGCTGCAAACTGACACCAAGAACCTGGGCTGGTGACTTTTGTTTCTTAGGTGGAAGGGCCTGCCTATGTGTTCCAGGGCCTGTGGCTCAGAGTGACCGGCTGGCTCCTGAAATTCGGCATTGCACAGGATTCCTCCCCGACTTAAGCTGGCACCAGAGCCAAGTCAGGCTGGATTGACAGTGCCAAGTACCTGCTGCAAACTGACACCAAGAACCTGGGTTGTTCTCTTTTGTTTCTTAGGTGGAAGGGCCTGCCTATGTGTTCCAGGGCCTGTGGCTCAGAGTGGCCGGCTGGCTCCTGAAATTCGGCATTGCGCAGGATGCCTCCCCGAGTGAAGCATGAACCAGAGCCAAGTCAGGCTGGATTGACAGTGCCAAGTACCTGCTGCAAACTGACACCAAGAACCAGGGCTGGTGACTTTTTTTTCTTAGATTGAAGGGCCTGCCTATGTGTTCCAGGGCCTGTGGCTCAGAGTGGCCGGCTGGCTCCTGAAATTCGGCATTGCGCAGGATTCCTCCCCGAGTGAAGCATGCACCAGAGCCAAGTCAGGCTGGCTTGACAGTGCCAAGTACCTCCTGCAAACTGACACCAAGAACCTGGGTTGTTCTCTTTTGTTTCTTAGGTGGAAGGGCCTGCCTATGTGTTCCAGGGCCTGTGGCTCAGAGTGGCCGGCTGGCTCCTGAAATTCGGCATTGCACAGGATTCCTCCAAGACCAAAGCATGGACCAGAGCCAAGTCAGGCTGGATTGACAGTGCCAAGTACCTCCTGAAAACTGACACCAAGAACCTGGGCTGGTGACTTTTGTTTCTTAGGTGGAAGGGCCTGCCTATGTGTTCCAGGGCCTGTGGCTCAGAGTGGCCGGCTGGCTCCTGAAATTCGGCATTGCGCAGGATTCCTCCCTGAGTGAAGCATGCACCAGAGCCAAGTCAGGCTGGCTTGACAGTGCCAAGTACCTGCTGCAAACTGACACCAAGAACCTGGGCTGGTGACTTTTGTTTCTTAGGTGGAAGGGCCTGCCTATGTGTTCCAGGGCCTGTGGCTCAGAGTGGCCGGCTGGCTCCTGAAATTCGGCATTGCGCAGGATTCCTCCCAGACCAAAGCATGCACCAGAGCCAAGTCAGGCTGGATTGACAGTGCCAAGTACCTGCTGCAAACTGACACCAAGAACCTGGGCTGGTGACTTTTGTTTCTTAGGTGGAAGGGCCTGCCTATGTGTTCCAGGGCCTGTGGCTCAGAGTGGCCGGCTGGCTCCTGAAATTCGGCATTGCGCAGGATTCCTCCCAGACCAAAGCATGCACCAGTGGCAAGTCAGGCTGGATTGACAGTGCCAAGTACCTGCTGCAAACTGACACCAAGAACCTGGGCTGCTCTCTTTTGTTTCTTAGGTGGAAGGGCCTGCCTATGTGTTCCAGGGCCTGTGGCTCAGAGTGGCCAGCTGGCTCCTGAAATTCGGCATTGCGCAGGATTCCTCCCAGACCAAAGCATGCACCAGAGGCAAGTCAGGCTGGATTGACAGTGCCAAGTACCTGCTGCAAACTGACACCAAGAACCTGGGCTGGTGACTTTTGTTTCTTAGGTGGAAGGGCCTGCCTATGTGTTCCAGGGCCTGTGGCTCAGAGTGGCCAGCTGGCTCCTGAAATTCGGCATTGCGAAGGATTCCTCCCCGAGTGAAGCTGGCACCAGAGCCAAGTCAGGCTGGCTTGACAGTGCCAAGTACCTCCTGAAAACTGACACCAAGAACCTGGGCAGGTGACTTTTGTTTCTTAGGTGGAAGGGCCTGCCTATGTGTTCCAGGGCCTGTGGCTCAGAGTGGCTGGCTGGCTCCTGAAATTCGGCATTGCGCAGGATTCCTCCCAGACCAAAGCATGCACCAGAGCCAAGTCAGGCTGGATTGACAGTGCCAAGTACCTGCTGCAAACTGACACCAAGAACCAGGGCTGGTGACTTTTTTTTCTTAGATTGAAGGGCCTGCCTATGTGTTCCAGGGCCTGTGGCTCAGAGTGGCCGGCTGGCTCCTGAAATTCGGCATTGCGCAGGATTCCTCCCCAAGTGAAGCTGGCACCAGAGCCAAGTCAGGCTGGATTGACAGTGCCAAGTACCTCCTGCAAACTGACACCAAGAACCTGGGTTGTTCTCTTTTGTTTCTTAGGTGGAAGGGCCTGCCTATGTGTTCCAGGGCCTGTGGCTCAGAGTGGCCGGCTGGCTCCTGAAATTCGGCATTGCGCAGGATGCCTCCAAGACCAAAGCATGGACCAGAGCCAAGTCAGGCTGGATTGACAGTGCCAAGTACCTCCTGAAAACTGACACCAAGAACCTGGGCTGGTGACTTTTGTTTCTTAGGTGGAAGGGCCTGCCTATGTGTTCCAGGGCCTGTGGCTCAGAGTGGCCGGCTGGCTCCTGAAATTCGGCATTGTGCAGGATTCCTCCCCGAGTGAAGCATACACCAGAGCCAAGTCAGGCTGGCTTGACAGTGCCAAGTACCTGCTGCAAACTGACACCAAGAACCTGGGCTGGTGACTTTTGTTTCTTAGGTGGAAGGGCCTGCCTATGTGTTCCAGGGCCTGTGGCTCAGAGTGGCCGGCTGGCTCCTGAAATTCGGCATTGCGCAGGATTCCTCCCAGACCAAAGCATGCACCAGAGGCAAGTCAGGCTGGATTGACAGTGCCAAGTACCTGCTGCAAACTGACACCAAGAACCTGGGCTGGTGACTTTTGTTTCTTAGGTGGAAGGGCCTGCCTATGTGTTCCAGGGCCTGTGGCTCAGAGTGGCCAGCTGGCTCCTGAAATTCGGCATTGCGCAGGATTCCTCCCCGAGTGAAGCATGCACCAGAGCCAAGTCAGGCTGGCTTGACAGTGCCAAGTACCTCCTGCAAACTGACACCAAGAACCTGGGTTGTTCACTTTTGTTTCTTAGGTGGAAGGGCCTGCCTATGTGTTCCAGGGCCTGTGGCTCAGAGTGGCCGGCTGGCTCCTGAAATTCGGCATTGCGCAGGATTCCTCCCAGACCAAAGCATGCACCAGTGGCAAGTCAGGCTGGATTGACAGTGCCAAGTACCTGCTGCAAACTGACACCAAGAACCTGGGCTGCTCTCTTTTGTTTCTTAGGTGGAAGGGCCTGCCTATGTGTTCCAGGGCCTGTGGCTCAGAGTGGCCAGCTGGCTCCTGAAATTCGGCATTGCGCAGGATTCCTCCCCGAGTGAAGCATGCACCAGAGCCAAGTGAGGCTGGATTGACAGTGCCAAGTACCTGCTGCAAACTGACACCAAGAACCTGGGCTGGTGACTTTTGTTTCTTAGGTGGAAGGGCCTGCCTATGTGTTCCAGGGCCTGTGGCTCAGAGTGGCCGGCTGGCTCCTGAAATTCGGCATTGCGCAGGATTCCTCCCAGACCAAAGCATGCACCAGAGCCAAGTCAGGCTGGATTGACAGTGCCAAGTACCTGCTGCAAACTGACACCAAGAACCTGGGCTGGTGACTTTTGTTTCTTAGGTGGAAGGGCCTGCCTATGTGTTCCAGGGCCTGTGGCTCAGAGTGGCCGGCTGGCTCCTGAAATTCGGCATTGCGCAGGATTCCTCCCAGACCAAAGCATGCACCAGTGGCAAGTCAGGCTGGATTGACAGTGCCAAGTACCTGCTGCAAACTGACACCAAGAACCTGGGCTGCTCTCTTTTGTTTCTTAGGTGGAAGGGCCTGCCTATGTGTTCCAGGGCCTGTGGCTCAGAGTGGCCAGCTGGCTCCTGAAATTCGGCATTGCGCAGGATTCCTCCCAGACCAAAGCATGCACCAGAGGCAAGTCAGGCTGGATTGACAGTGCCAAGTACCTGCTGCAAACTGACACCAAGAACCTGGGCTGGTGACTTTTGTTTCTTAGGTGGAAGGGCCTGCCTATGTGTTCCAGGGCCTGTGGCTCAGAGTGGCCAGCTGGCTCCTGAAATTCGGCATTGCGAAGGATTCCTCCCCGAGTGAAGCTGGCACCAGAGCCAAGTCAGGCTGGCTTGACAGTGCCAAGTACCTGCTGCAAACTGACACCAAGAACCTGGGCAGGTGACTTTTGTTTCTTAGGTGGAAGGGCCTGCCTATGTGTTCCAGGGCCTGTGGCTCAGAGTGGCTGGCTGGCTCCTGAAATTCGGCATTGCGCAGGATTCCTCCCAGACCAAAGCATGCACCAGAGCCAAGTCAGGCTGGATTGACAGTGCCAAGTACCTGCTGCAAACTGACACCAAGAACCAGGGCTGGTGACTTTTTTTTCTTAGATTGAAGGGCCTGCCTATGTGTTCCAGGGCCTGTGGCTCAGAGTGGCCGGCTGGCTCCTGAAATTCGGCATTGCGCAGGATTCCTCCCCAAGTGAAGCTGGCACCAGAGCCAAGTCAGGCTGGATTGACAGTGCCAAGTACCTGCTGCAAACTGACACCAAGAACCTGGGTTGTTCTCTTTTGTTTCTTAGGTGGAAGGGCCTGCCTATGTGTTCCAGGGCCTGTGGCTCAGAGTGGCCGGCTGGCTCCTGAAATTCGGCATTGCGCAGGATGCCTCCAAGACCAAAGCATGGACCAGAGCCAAGTCAGGCTGGATTGACAGTGCCAAGTACCTCCTGAAAACTGACACCAAGAACCTGGGCTGGTGACTTTTGTTTCTTAGGTGGAAGGGCCTGCCTATGTGTTCCAGGGCCTGTGGCTCAGAGTGGCCGGCTGGCTCCTGAAATTCGGCATTGTGCAGGATTCCTCCCCGAGTGAAGCATACACCAGAGCCAAGTCAGGCTGGCTTGACAGTGCCAAGTACCTGCTGCAAACTGACACCAAGAACCTGGGCTGGTGACTTTTGTTTCTTAGGTGGAAGGGCCTGCCTATGTGTTCCAGGGCCTGTGGCTCAGAGTGGCCGGCTGGCTCCTGAAATTCGGCATTGCGCAGGATTCCTCCCAGACCAAAGCATGCACCAGAGGCAAGTCAGGCTGGATTGACAGTGCCAAGTACCTGCTGCAAACTGACACCAAGAACCTGGGCTGGTGACTTTTGTTTCTTAGGTGGAAGGGCCTGCCTATGTGTTCCAGGGCCTGTGGCTCAGAGTGGCCAGCTGGCTCCTGAAATTCGGCATTGCGCAGGATTCCTCCCCGAGTGAAGCATGCACCAGAGCCAAGTCAGGCTGGCTTGACAGTGCCAAGTACCTCCTGCAAACTGACACCAAGAACCTGGGTTGTTCACTTTTGTTTCTTAGGTGGAAGGGCCTGCCTATGTGTTCCAGGGCCTGTGGCTCAGAGTGGCCGGCTGGCTCCTGAAATTCGGCATTGCGCAGGATTCCTCCCAGACCAAAGCATGCACCAGTGGCAAGTCAGGCTGGATTGACAGTGCCAAGTACCTGCTGCAAACTGACACCAAGAACCTGGGCTGCTCTCTTTTGTTTCTTAGGTGGAAGGGCCTGCCTATGTGTTCCAGGGCCTGTGGCTCAGAGTGGCCAGCTGGCTCCTGAAATTCGGCATTGCGCAGGATTCCTCCCCGAGTGAAGCATGCACCAGAGCCAAGTGAGGCTGGATTGACAGTGCCAAGTACCTGCTGCAAACTGACACCAAGAACCTGGGCTGGTGACTTTTGTTTCTTAGGTGGAAGGGCCTGCCTATGTGTTCCAGGGCCTGTGGCTCAGAGTGGCCGGCTGGCTCCTGAAATTCGGCATTGCGCAGGATTCCTCCCAGACCAAAGCATGCACCAGTGGCAAGTCAGGCTGGATTGACAGTGCCAAGTACCTGCTGCAAACTGACACCAAGAACCTGGGCTGGTGACTTTTGTTTCTTAGGTGGAAGGGCCTGCCTATGTGTTCCAGGGCCTGTGGCTCAGAGTGGCCAGCTGGCTCCTGAAATTCGGCATTGCGCAGGATTCCTCCCCGAGTGAAGCATGCACCAGAGCCAAGTGAGGCTGGATTGACAGTGCCAAGTACCTGCTGCAAACTGACACCAAGAACCTGGGCTGGTGACTTTTGTTTCTTAGGTGGAAGGGCCTGCCTATGTGTTCCAGGGCCTGTGGCTCAGAGTGGCCGGCTGGCTCCTGAAATTCGGCATTGCGCAGGATTCCTCCAAGACCAAAGCATGCACCAGAGGCAAGTCAGGCTGGATTGACAGTGCCAAGTACCTGCTGCAAACTGACACCAAGAACCTGGGCTGGTGACTTTTGTTTCTTAGGTGGAAGGGCCTGCCTATGTGTTCCAGGGCCTGTGGCTCAGAGTGGCCAGCTGGCTCCTGAAATTCGGCATTGCGAAGGATTCCTCCCCAAGTGAAGCTGGCACCAGAGCCAAGTCAGGCTGGCTTGACAGTGCCAAGTACCTCCTGAAAACTGACACCAAGAACCTGGGCAGGTGACTTTTGTTTCTTAGGTGGAAGGGCCTGCCTATGTGTTCCAGGGCCTGTGGCTCAGAGTGGCTGGCTGGCTCCTGAAATTCGGCATTGCGCAGGATTCCTCCCAGACCAAAGCATGCACCAGAGCCAAGTCAGGCTGGATTGACAGTGCCAAGTACCTGCTGCAAACTGACACCAAGAACCAGGGCTGGTGACTTTTTTTTCTTAGATTGAAGGGCCTGCCTATGTGTTCCAGGGCCTGTGGCTCAGAGTGGCCGGCTGGCTCCTGAAATTCGGCATTGCGCAGGATTCCTCCCCGAGTGAAGCATGCACCAGAGCCAAGTCAGGCTGGCTTGACAGTGCCAAGTACCTCCTGCAAACTGACACCAAGAACCTGGGTTGTTCACTTTTGTTTCTTAGGTGGAAGGGCCTGCCTATGTGTTCCAGGGCCTGTGGCTCAGAGTGGCCGGCTGGCTCCTGAAATTCGGCATTGCACAGGATTCCTCCCAGACCAAAGCATGCACCAGTGGCAAGTCAGGCTGGATTGACAGTGCCAAGTACCTGCTGCAAACTGACACCAAGAACCTGGGCTGCTCTCTTTTGTTTCTTAGGTGGAAGGGCCTGCCTATGTGTTCCAGGGCCTGTGGCTCAGAGTGGCCAGCTGGCTCCTGAAATTCGGCATTGCGCAGGATTCCTCCCCGAGTGAAGCATGCACCAGAGCCAAGTGAGGCTGGATTGACAGTGCCAAGTACCTGCTGCAAACTGACACCAAGAACCTGGGCTGGTGACTTTTGTTTCTTAGGTGGAAGGGCCTGCCTATGTGTTCCAGGGCCTGTGGCTCAGAGTGGCCGGCTGGCTCCTGAAATTCGGCATTGCGCAGGATTCCTCCCAGACCAAAGCATGCACCAGTGGCAAGTCAGGCTGGATTGACAGTGCCAAGTACCTGCTGCAAACTGACACCAAGAACCTGGGCTGCTCTCTTTTGTTTCTTAGGTGGAAGGGCCTGCCTATGTGTTCCAGGGCCTGTGGCTCAGAGTGGCCGGCTGGCTCCTGAAATTCGGCATTGCGAAGGATTCCTCCCCGAGTGAAGCTGGCACCAGAGCCAAGTCAGGCTGGATTGACAGTGCCAAGTACCTGCTGCAAACTGACACCAAGAACCTGGGCAGGTGACTTTTGTTTCTTAGGTGGAAGGGCCTGCCTATGTGTTCCAGGGCCTGTGGCTCAGAGTGGCTGGCTGGCTCCTGAAATTCGGCATTGCGCAGGATTCCTCCAAGACCAAAGCATGCACCAGAGCCAAGTCAGGCTGGATTGACAGTGCCAAGTACCTGCTGCAAACTGACACCAAGAACCTGGGCTGGTGACTTTTGTTTCTTAGGTGGAAGGGCCTGCCTATGTGTTCCAGGGCCTGTGGCTCAGAGTGGCCGGCTGGCTCCTGAAATTCGGCATTGCGCAGGATTCCTCCCCGAGTGAAGCATGCACCAGAGCCAAGTCAGGCTGGCTTGACAGTGCCAAGTACCTGCTGCAAACTGACACCAAGAACCTGGGTTGTTCTCTTTTGTTTCTTAGGTGGAAGGGCCTGCCTATGTGTTCCAGGGCCTGTGGCTCAGAGTGGCCGGCTGGCTCCTGAAATTCGGCATTGCGCAGGATTCCTCCAAGACCAAAGCATGCACCAGAGCCAAGTCAGGCTGGATTGACAGTGCCAAGTACCTCCTGAAAACTGACACCAAGAACCTGGGCAGGTGACTTTTGTTTCTTAGGTGGAAGGGCCTGCCTATGTGTTCCAGGGCCTGTGGCTCAGAGTGGCCGGCTGGCTCCTGAAATTCGGCATTGCGCAGGATTCCTCCCAGACCAAAGCATGCACCA
The DNA here is from genome assembly GCF_027477595.1 of Haemorhous mexicanus. Taxonomy (NCBI): domain Eukaryota; kingdom Metazoa; phylum Chordata; class Aves; order Passeriformes; family Fringillidae; genus Haemorhous; species Haemorhous mexicanus. The sequence goes on along the minus strand of NC_082347.1, from coordinate 3,633,295 downwards.
GAGGCATGTCAGGCTGGATCGACAGTGCCAAGTACCTGCTGCAAACTGACACCAAGAACCTGGGCAGGTGACTTTTGTTTCTTAGGTGGAAGGGCCTGCCTATGTGTTCCAGGGCCTGTGGCTCAGAGTGACCGTCTGGCTCCTGAAATTCGGCATTGCACAGGATTCCTCCCCGACTTAAGCTGGCACCAGAGCCAAGTCAGGCTGGCTTGACAGTGCCAAGTACCTGCTGCAAACTGACACCAAGAACCTGGGCTGGTGACTTTTCTTTCTTAGGTGGAAGGGCCTGCCTATGTGTTCCAGGGCCTGTGGCTCAGAGTGGCCGGCTGGCTCCTGAAATTCGGCATTGCGCAGGATGCCTCCCCTAGTGAAGCATGCACCAGAGCCAAGTCAGGCTGGATTGACAGTGCCAAGTACCTCCTGCAAACTGACACCAAGAACCTGGGCAGGTGACTTTTGTTTCTTAGGTGGAAGGGCCTGCCTATGTGTTCCAGGGCCTGTGGCTCAGAGTGACCGGCTGGCTCCTGAAATTCGGCATTGCGCAGGATTCCTCCAAGACCAAAGCATGCACCAGAGCCAAGTCAGGCTGGATTGACAGTGCCAAGTACCTCCTGCAAACTGACACCAAGAACCTGGGCAGGTGACTTTTGTTTCTTAGGTGGAAGGGCCTGCCTATGTGTTCCAGGGCCTGTGGCTCAGAGTGGCCGGCTGGCTCCTGAAATTCGGCATTGCGCAGGATTCCTCCCCGAGTGAAGCATGCACCAGAGCCAAGTCAGGCTGGCTTGACAGTGCCAAGTACCTCCTGCAAACTGACACCAAGAACCTGGGTTGTTCTCTTTTGTTTCTTAGGTGGAAGGGCCTGCCTATGTGTTCCAGGGCCTGTGGCTCAGAGTGGCCGGCTGGCTCCTGAAATTCGGCATTGCACAGGATTCCTCCCCGACTTAAGCTGGCACCAGAGCCAAGTCAGGCTGGATTGACAGTGCCAAGTACCTGCTGCAAACTGACACCAAGAACCTGGGCTGGTGACTTTTGTTTCTTAGGTGGAAGGGCCTGCCTATGTGTTTTAGGGCCTGTGGCTCAGAGTGGCCGGCTGGCTCCTGAAATTCGGCATTGCGCAGGATTCCTCCCAGACCAAAGCATGCACCAGAGGCAAGTCAGGCTGGATTGACAGTGCCAAGTACCTGCTGCAAACTGACACCAAGAACCTGGGCTGGTGACTTTTCTTTCTTAGGTGGAAGGGCCTGCCTATGTGTTCCAGGGCCTGTGGCTCAGAGTGGCCAGCTGGCTCCTGAAATTCGGCATTGCGCAGGATTCCTCCCCGAGTGAAGCTGGCACCAGAGCCAAGTCAGGCTGGCTTGACAGTGCCAAGTACCTGCTGCAAACTGACACCAAGAACCTGGGCTGGTGACTTTTGTTTCTTAGGTGGAAGGGCCTGCCTATGTGTTCCAGGGCCTGTGGCTCAGAGTGGCTGGCTGGCTCCTGAAATTCGGCATTGCGCAGGATTCCTCCCAGACCAAAGCATGCACCAGAGGCAAGTCAGGCTGGATTGACAGTGCCAAGTACCTGCTGCAAACTGACACCAAGAACCTGGGCTGGTGACTTTTGTTTCTTAGGTGGAAGGGCCTGCCTATGTGTTCCAGGGCCTGTGGCTCAGAGTGGCCGGCTAGCTCCTGAAATTCGGCATTGCGCAGGATTCCTCCCAGACCAAAGCATGCACCAGAGGCAAGTCAGGCTGGATTGACAGTGCCAGGTACCTGCTGCAAACTGACACCAAGAACCTGGGTTGTTCTCTTTTGTTTCTTAGGTGGAAGGGCCTGCCTATGTGTTCCAGGGCCTGTGGCTCAGAGTGGCCGGCTGGCTCCTGAAATTCGGCATTGCGCAGGATTCCTCCAAGACCAAAGCATGCACCAGAGCCAAGTCAGGCTGGATTGACAGTGCCAAGTACCTCCTGCAAACTGACACCAAGAACCTGGGCAGGTGACTTTTCTTTCTTAGGTGGAAGGGCCTGCCTATGTGTTCCAGGGCCTGTGGCTCAGAGTGGCCGGCTGGCTCCTGAAATTCGGCATTGCGCAGGATTCCTCCCAGACCAAAGCATGCACCAGAGGCAAGTCAGGCTGGATTGACAGTGCCAAGTACCTGCTGCAAACTGACACCAAGAACCTGGGCAGGTGACTTTTGTTTCTTAGGTGGAAGGGCCTGCCTATGTGTTCCAGGGCCTGTGGCTCAGAGTGGCCGGCTGGCTCCTGAAATTCGGCATTGCGCAGGATTCCTCCCCGACTGAAGCTGGCACAAGAGCCAAGTCAGGCTGGCTTGACAGTGCCAAGTACCTGCTGCAAACTGACACCAAGAACCTGGGCTGGTGACTTTTTTTTCTTAGATTGAAGGGCCTGCCTATGTGTTCCAGGGCCTGTGGCTCAGAGTGGCCGGCTGGCTCCTGAAATTCGGCATTGCGCAGGATTCCTCCCCGAGTGAAGCATGCACCAGAGCCAAGTCAGGCTGGCTTGACAGTGCCAAGTACCTCCTGCAAACTGACACCAAGAACCTGGGTTGTTCTCTTTTGTTTCTTAGGTGGAAGGGCCTGCCTATGTGTTCCAGGGCCTGTGGCTCAGAGTGGCCGGCTGGCTCCTGAAATTCGGCATTGCGCAGGATTCCTCCCCGAGTGAAGCATGCACCAGAGCCAAGTCAGGCTGGATTGACAGTGCCAAGTACCTGCTGCAAACTGACACCAAGAACCTGGGTTGTTCTCTTTTGTTTCTTAGGTGGAAGGGCCTGCCTATGTGTTCCAGGGCCTGTGGCTCAGAGTGGCCGGCTGGCTCCTGAAATTCGGCATTGCGCAGGATTCCTCCAAGACCAAAGCATGCACCAGAGCCAAGTCAGGCTGGATTGACAGTGCCAAGTACCTCCTGCAAACTGACACCAAGAACCTGGGCAGGTGACTTTTGTTTCTTAGGTGGAAGGGCCTGCCTATGTGTTCCAGGGCCTGTGGCTCAGAGTGGCCGGCTGGCTCCTGAAATTCGGCATTGCGCAGGATTCCTCCCAGACCAAAGCATGCACCAGAGCCAAGTCAGGCTGGATTGACAGTGCCAAGTACCTGCTGCAAACTGACACCAAGAACCTGGGCAGGTGACTTTTGTTTCTTAGGTGGAAGGGCCTGCCTATGTGTTTTAGGGCCTGTGGCTCAGAGTGGCCGGCTGGCTCCTGAAATTCGGCATTGCGCAGGATTCCTCCCAGACCAAAGCATGCACCAGTGGCAAGTCAGGCTGGATTGACAGTGCCAAGTACCTACTGCAAACTGACACCAAGAACCTGGGCTGCTCTCTTTTGTTTCTTAGGTGGAAGGGCCTGCCTATGTGTTCCAGGGCCTGTGGCTCAGAGTGGCCAGCTGGCTCCTGAAATTCGGCATTGCGCAGGATTCCTCCCCGAGTGAAGCTGGCACCAGAGCCAAGTCAGGCTGGCTTGACAGTGCCAAGTACCTGCTGCAAACTGACACCAAGAACCTGGGCTGGTGACTTTTGTTTCTTAGGTGGAAGGGCCTGCCTATGTGTTCCAGGGCCTGTGGCTCAGAGTGGCCGGCTGGCTCCTGAAATTCGGCATTGCGCAGGATTCCTCCCCGAGTGAAGCATGCACCAGAGCCAAGTCAGGCTGGCTTGACAGTGCCAAGTACCTGCTGCAAACTGACACCAAGAACCTGGGTTGTTCTCTTTTCTTTCTTAGGTGGAAGGGCCTGCCTATGTGTTCCAGGGCCTGTGGCTCAGAGTGACCGGCTGGCTCCTGAAATTCGGCATTGCACAGGATTCCTCCCAGACCAAAGCATGCACCATAGGCAAGTCAGGCTAGATTGACAGTGCCAAGTACCTGCTGCAAACTGACACCAAGAACCTGGGCTGCTCTCTTTTGTTTCTTAGGTGGAAGGGCCTGCCTATGTGTTCCAGGGCCTGTGGCTCAGAGTGGCCGGCTGGCTCCTGAAATTCGGCATTGCGCAGGATTCCTCCCAGACCAAAGCATGCACCAGAGCCAAGTCAGGCTGGATTGACAGTGCCAAGTACCTGCTGCAAACTGACACCAAGAACCTGGGCAGGTGACTTTTGTTTCTTAGGTGGAAGGGCCTGCCTATGTGTTCCAGGGCCTGTGGCTCAGAGTGGCCGGCTGGCTCCTGAAATTCGGCATTGCGCAGGATTCCTCCCAGACCAAAGCATGCACCAGAGCCAAGTCAGGCTGGATTGACAGTGCCAAGTACCTGCTGCAAACTGACACCAAGAACCTGGGCAGGTGACTTTTGTTTCTTAGGTGGAAGGGCCTGCCTATGTGTTCCAGGGCCTGTGGCTCAGAGTGACCGGCTGGCTCCTGAAATTCGGCATTGCACAGGATTCCTCCCCGACTTAAGCTGGCACCAGAGCCAAGTCAGGCTGGATTGACAGTGCCAAGTACCTGCTGCAAACTGACACCAAGAACCTGGGTTGTTCTCTTTTGTTTCTTAGGTGGAAGGGCCTGCCTATGTGTTCCAGGGCCTGTGGCTCAGAGTGGCCGGCTGGCTCCTGAAATTCGGCATTGCGCAGGATGCCTCCCCTAGTGAAGCATGCACCAGAGCCAAGTCAGGCTGGCTTGACAGTGCCAAGTACCTCCTGCAAACTGACACCAAGAACCTGGGTTGTTCTCTTTTGTTTCTTAGGTGGAAGGGCCTGCCTATGTGTTCCAGGGCCTGTGGCTCAGAGTGGCCGGCTGGCTCCTGAAATTCGGCATTGCACAGGATTCCTCCAAGACCAAAGCATGGACCAGAGCCAAGTCAGGCTGGATTGACAGTGCCAAGTACCTCCTGAAAACTGACACCAAGAACCTGGGCTGGTGACTTTTGTTTCTTAGGTGGAAGGGCCTGCCTATGTGTTCCAGGGCCTGTGGCTCAGAGTGGCCGGCTGGCTCCTGAAATTCGGCATTGCGCAGGATTCCTCCCCGAGTGAAGCATGCACCAGAGCCAAGTCAGGCTGGCTTGACAGTGCCAAGTACCTGCTGCAAACTGACACCAAGAACCAGGGCTGGTGACTTTTGTTTCTTAGGTGGAAGGGCCTGCCTATGTGTTCCAGGGCCTGTGGCTCAGAGTGGCCGGCTGGCTCCTGAAATTCGGCATTGCGCAGGATTCCTCCCAGACCAAAGCATGCACCAGAGCCAAGTCAGGCTGGATTGACAGTGCCAAGTACCTGCTGCAAACTGACACCAAGAACCTGGGCTGGTGACTTTTGTTTCTTAGGTGGAAGGGCCTGCCTATGTGTTCCAGGGCCTGTGGCTCAGAGTGGCCGGCTGGCTCCTGAAATTCGGCATTGCGCAGGATTCCTCCCAGACCAAAGCATGCACCAGTGGCAAGTCAGGCTGGATTGACAGTGCCAAGTACCTGCTGCAAACTGACACCAAGAACCTGGGCTGCTCTCTTTTGTTTCTTAGGTGGAAGGGCCTGCCTATGTGTTCCAGGGCCTGTGGCTCAGAGTGGCCAGCTGGCTCCTGAAATTCGGCATTGCGCAGGATTCCTCCCCGAGTGAAGCATGCACCAGAGCCAAGTGAGGCTGGATTGACAGTGCCAAGTACCTGCTGCAAACTGACACCAAGAACCTGGGCTGGTGACTTTTGTTTCTTAGGTGGAAGGGCCTGCCTATGTGTTCCAGGGCCTGTGGCTCAGAGTGGCCGGCTGGCTCCTGAAATTCGGCATTGCGCAGGATTCCTCCCAGACCAAAGCATGCACCAGAGCCAAGTCAGGCTGGATTGACAGTGCCAAGTACCTGCTGCAAACTGACACCAAGAACCTGGGCTGGTGACTTTTGTTTCTTAGGTGGAAGGGCCTGCCTATGTGTTCCAGGGCCTGTGGCTCAGAGTGGCCAGCTGGCTCCTGAAATTCGGCATTGCGAAGGATTCCTCCCCGGGTGAAGCTGGCACCAGAGCCAAGTCAGGCTGGCTTGACAGTGCCAAGTACCTCCTGAAAACTGACACCAAGAACCTGGGCAGGTGACTTTTGTTTCTTAGGTGGAAGGGCCTGCCTATGTGTTCCAGGGCCTGTGGCTCAGAGTGGCTGGCTGGCTCCTGAAATTCGGCATTGCGCAGGATTCCTCCCAGACCAAAGCATGCACCAGAGCCAAGTCAGGCTGGATTGACAGTGCCAAGTACCTGCTGCAAACTGACACCAAGAACCAGGGCTGGTGACTTTTTTTTCTTAGATTGAAGGGCCTGCCTATGTGTTCCAGGGCCTGTGGCTCAGAGTGGCCGGCTGGCTCCTGAAATTCGGCATTGCGCAGGATTCCTCCCCGAGTGAAGCATGCACCAGAGCCAAGTCAGGCTGGATTGACAGTGCCAAGTACCTCCTGCAAACTGACACCAAGAACCTGGGTTGTTCTCTTTTGTTTCTTAGGTGGAAGGGCCTGCCTATGTGTTCCAGGGCCTGTGGCTCAGAGTGGCCGGCTGGCTCCTGAAATTCGGCATTGCGCAGGATGCCTCCAAGACCAAAGCATGGACCAGAGCCAAGTCAGGCTGGATTGACAGTGCCAAGTACCTCCTGAAAACTGACACCAAGAACCTGGGCTGGTGACTTTTGTTTCTTAGGTGGAAGGGCCTGCCTATGTGTTCCAGGGCCTGTGGCTCAGAGTGGCCGGCTGGCTCCTGAAATTCGGCATTGCGCAGGATTCCTCCCCGACTGAAGCATGCACCAGAGCCAAGTCAGGCTGGCTTGACAGTGCCAAGTACCTCCTGCAAACTGACACCAAGAACCTGGGCTGGTGACTTTTGTTTCTTAGGTGGAAGGGCCTGCCTATGTGTTCCAGGGCCTGTGGCTCAGAGTGACCGGCTGGCTCCTGAAATTCGGCATTGCACAGGATTCCTCCCCGACTTAAGCTGGCACCAGAGCCAAGTCAGGCTGGATTGACAGTGCCAAGTACCTGCTGCAAACTGACACCAAGAACCTGGGTTGTTCTCTTTTGTTTCTTAGGTGGAAGGGCCTGCCTATGTGTTCCAGGGCCTGTGGCTCAGAGTGGCCGGCTGGCTCCTGAAATTCGGCATTGCGCAGGATGCCTCCCCTAGTGAAGCATGCACCAGAGCCAAGTCAGGCTGGATTGACAGTGCCAAGTACCTGCTGCAAACTGACACCAAGAACCAGGGCTGGTGACTTTTTTTTCTTAGATTGAAGGGCCTGCCTATGTGTTCCAGGGCCTGTGGCTCAGAGTGGCCAGCTGGCTCCTGAAATTCGGCATTGCGCAGGATTCCTCCCCGAGTGAAGCATGCACCAGAGCCAAGTCAGGCTGGCTTGACAGTGCCAAGTACCTCCTGCAAACTGACACCAAGAACCTGGGTTGTTCTCTTTTGTTTCTTAGGTGGAAGGGCCTGCCTATGTGTTCCAGGGCCTGTGGCTCAGAGTGGCCGGCTGGCTCCTGAAATTCGGCATTGCACAGGATTCCTCCAAGACCAAAGCATGGACCAGAGCCAAGTCAGGCTGGATTGACAGTGCCAAGTACCTCCTGAAAACTGACACCAAGAACCTGGGCTGGTGACTTTTGTTTCTTAGGTGGAAGGGCCTGCCTATGTGTTCCAGGGCCTGTGGCTCAGAGTGGCCGGCTGGCTCCTGAAATTCGGCATTGCGCAGGATTCCTCCCCGAGTGAAGCATGCACCAGAGCCAAGTCAGGCTGGCTTGACAGTGCCAAGTACCTGCTGCAAACTGACACCAAGAACCTGGGCTGGTGACTTTTGTTTCTTAGGTGGAAGGGCCTGCCTATGTGTTCCAGGGCCTGTGGCTCAGAGTGGCTGGCTGGCTCCTGAAATTCGGCATTGCGCAGGATTCCTCCCAGACCAAAGCATGCACCAGAGCCAAGTCAGGCTGGATTGACAGTGCCAAGTACCTGCTGCAAACTGACACCAAGAACCTGGGCTGGTGACTTTTGTTTCTTAGGTGGAAGGGCCTGCCTATGTGTTCCAGGGCCTGTGGCTCAGAGTGGCCGGCTGGCTCCTGAAATTCGGCATTGCGCAGGATTCCTCCCAGACCAAAGCATGCACCAGTGGCAAGTCAGGCTGGATTGACAGTGCCAAGTACCTGCTGCAAACTGACACCAAGAACCTGGGCTGCTCTCTTTTGTTTCTTAGGTGGAAGGGCCTGCCTATGTGTTCCAGGGCCTGTGGCTCAGAGTGGCCAGCTGGCTCCTGAAATTCGGCATTGCGCAGGATTCCTCCCCGAGTGAAGCATGCACCAGAGCCAAGTGAGGCTGGATTGACAGTGCCAAGTACCTGCTGCAAACTGACACCAAGAACCTGGGCTGGTGACTTTTGTTTCTTAGGTGGAAGGGCCTGCCTATGTGTTCCAGGGCCTGTGGCTCAGAGTGGCCGGCTGGCTCCTGAAATTCGGCATTGCGCAGGATTCCTCCCAGACCAAAGCATGCACCAGAGGCAAGTCAGGCTGGATTGACAGTGCCAAGTACCTGCTGCAAACTGACACCAAGAACCTGGGCTGGTGACTTTTGTTTCTTAGGTGGAAGGGCCTGCCTATGTGTTCCAGGGCCTGTGGCTCAGAGTGGCCAGCTGGCTCCTGAAATTCGGCATTGCGAAGGATTCCTCCCCGAGTGAAGCTGGCACCAGAGCCAAGTCAGGCTGGCTTGACAGTGCCAAGTACCTCCTGAAAACTGACACCAAGAACCTGGGCAGGTGACTTTTGTTTCTTAGGTGGAAGGGCCTGCCTATGTGTTCCAGGGCCTGTGGCTCAGAGTGGCTGGCTGGCTCCTGAAATTCGGCATTGCGCAGGATTCCTCCCAGACCAAAGCATGCGCCAGAGCCAAGTCAGGCTGGATTGACAGTGCCAAGTACCTGCTGCAAACTGACACCAAGAACCAGGGCTGGTGACTTTTTTTTCTTAGATTGAAGGGCCTGCCTATGTGTTCCAGGGCCTGTGGCTCAGAGTGGCCGGCTGGCTCCTGAAATTCGGCATTGCGCAGGATTCCTCCCCGAGTGAAGCATGCACCAGAGCCAAGTCAGGCTGGCTTGACAGTGCCAAGTACCTCCTGCAAACTGACACCAAGAACCTGGGTTGTTCTCTTTTGTTTCTTAGGTGGAAGGGCCTGCCTATGTGTTCCAGGGCCTGTGGCTCAGAGTGGCCGGCTGGCTCCTGAAATTCGGCATTGCGCAGGATGCCTCCAAGACCAAAGCATGGACCAGAGCCAAGTCAGGCTGGATTGACAGTGCCAAGTACCTCCTGAAAACTGACACCAAGAACCTGGGCTGGTGACTTTTGTTTCTTAGGTGGAAGGGCCTGCCTATGTGTTCCAGGGCCTGTGGCTCAGAGTGGCCGGCTGGCTCCTGAAATTCGGCATTGTGCAGGATTCCTCCCCGAGTGAAGCATACACCAGAGCCAAGTCAGGCTGGCTTGACAGTGCCAAGTACCTGCTGCAAACTGACACCAAGAACCTGGGCTGGTGACTTTTGTTTCTTAGGTGGAAGGGCCTGCCTATGTGTTCCAGGGCCTGTGGCTCAGAGTGGCCGGCTGGCTCCTGAAATTCGGCATTGCGCAGGATTCCTCCCAGACCAAAGCATGCACCAGAGGCAAGTCAGGCTGGATTGACAGTGCCAAGTACCTGCTGCAAACTGACACCAAGAACCTGGGCTGGTGACTTTTGTTTCTTAGGTGGAAGGGCCTGCCTATGTGTTCCAGGGCCTGTGGCTCAGAGTGGCCAGCTGGCTCCTGAAATTCGGCATTGCGCAGGATTCCTCCCCGAGTGAAGCATGCACCAGAGCCAAGTCAGGCTGGCTTGACAGTGCCAAGTACCTCCTGCAAACTGACACCAAGAACCTGGGTTGTTCACTTTTGTTTCTTAGGTGGAAGGGCCTGCCTATGTGTTCCAGGGCCTGTGGCTCAGAGTGGCCGGCTGGCTCCTGAAATTCGGCATTGCGCAGGATTCCTCCCAGACCAAAGCATGCACCAGTGGCAAGTCAGGCTGGATTGACAGTGCCAAGTACCTGCTGCAAACTGACACCAAGAACCTGGGCTGCTCTCTTTTGTTTCTTAGGTGGAAGGGCCTGCCTATGTGTTCCAGGGCCTGTGGCTCAGAGTGGCCAGCTGGCTCCTGAAATTCGGCATTGCGCAGGATTCCTCCCCGAGTGAAGCATGCACCAGAGCCAAGTGAGGCTGGATTGACAGTGCCAAGTACCTGCTGCAAACTGACACCAAGAACCTGGGCTGGTGACTTTTGTTTCTTAGGTGGAAGGGCCTGCCTATGTGTTCCAGGGCCTGTGGCTCAGAGTGGCCGGCTGGCTCCTGAAATTCGGCATTGCGCAGGATTCCTCCCAGACCAAAGCATGCACCAGAGGCAAGTCAGGCTGGATTGACAGTGCCAAGTACCTGCTGCAAACTGACACCAAGAACCTGGGCTGGTGACTTTTGTTTCTTAGGTGGAAGGGCCTGCCTATGTGTTCCAGGGCCTGTGGCTCAGAGTGGCCAGCTGGCTCCTGAAATTCGGCATTGCGAAGGATTCCTCCCCGAGTGAAGCTGGCACCAGAGCCAAGTCAGGCTGGCTTGACAGTGCCAAGTACCTCCTGAAAACTGACACCAAGAACCTGGGCAGGTGACTTTTGTTTCTTAGGTGGAAGGGCCTGCCTATGTGTTCCAGGGCCTGTGGCTCAGAGTGGCTGGCTGGCTCCTGAAATTCGGCATTGCGCAGGATTCCTCCAAGACCAAAGCATGCACCAGAGCCAAGTCAGGCTGGATTGACAGTGCCAAGTACCTGCTGCAAACTGACACCAAGAACCTGGGCTGGTGACTTTTGTTTCTTAGGTGGAAGGGCCTGCCTATGTGTTCCAGGGCCTGTGGCTCAGAGTGGCCGGCTGGCTCCTGAAATTCGGCATTGCGCAGGATTCCTCCCCGAGTGAAGCATGCACCAGAGCCAAGTCAGGCTGGCTTGACAGTGCCAAGTACCTGCTGCAAACTGACACCAAGAACCTGGGCTGGTGACTTTTGTTTCTTAGGTGGAAGGGCCTGCCTATGTGTTCCAGGGCCTGTGGCTCAGAGTGGCCGGCTGGCTCCTGAAATTCGGCATTGCGCAGGATTCCTCCAAGACCAAAGCATGGACCAGAGCCAAGTCAGGCTGGATTGACAGTGCCAAGTACCTCCTGAAAACTGACACCAAGAACCTGGGCAGGTGACTTTTGTTTCTTAGGTGGAAGGGCCTGCCTATGTGTTCCAGGGCCTGTGGCTCAGAGTGGCCGGCTGGCTCCTGAAATTCGGCATTGCGCAGGATTCCTCCCCGAGTGAAGCATGCACCAGAGCCAAGTGAGGCTGGCTTGACAGTGCCAAGTACCTGCTGCAAACTGACACCAAGAACCTGGGCTGGTGACTTTTGTTTCTTAGGTGGAAGGGCCTGCCTATGTGTTCCAGGGCCTGTGGCTCAGAGTGGCCGGCTGGCTCCTGAAATTCGGCATTGCGCAGGATTCCTCCCAGACCAAAGCATGCACCAGAGGCAAGTCAGGCTGGATTGACAGTGCCAAGTACCTGCTGCAAACTGACACCAAGAACCTGGGCTGGTGACTTTTGTTTCTTAGGTGGAAGGGCCTGCCTATGTGTTCCAGGGCCTGTGGCTCAGAGTGGCCGGCTGGCTCCTGAAATTCGGCATTGCGCAGGATTCCTCCCAGACCAAAGCATGCACCAGTGGCAAGTCAGGCTGGCTTGACAGTGCCAAGTACCTGCTGCAAACTGACACCAAGAACCTGGGCTGCTCTCTTTTGTTTCTTAGGTGGAAGGGCCTGCCTATGTGTTCCAGGGCCTGTGGCTCAGAGTGGCCAGCTGGCTCCTGAAATTCGGCATTGCGAAGGATTCCTCCCCGAGTGAAGCATGCACCAGAGCCAAGTGAGGCTGGATTGACAGTGCCAAGTACCTGCTGCAAACTGACACCAAGAACCTGGGCTGGTGACTTTTGTTTCTTAGGTGGAAGGGCCTGCCTATGTGTTCCAGGGCCTGTGGCTCAGAGTGGCCGGCTGGCTCCTGAAATTCGGCATTGCGCAGGATTCCTCCAAGACCAAAGCATGCACCAGAGGCAAGTCAGGCTGGATTGACAGTGCCAAGTACCTGCTGCAAACTGACACCAAGAACCTGGGCTGGTGACTTTTGTTTCTTAGGTGGAAGGGCCTGCCTATGTGTTCCAGGGCCTGTGGCTCAGAGTGGCCAGCTGGCTCCTGAAATTCGGCATTGCGAAGGATTCCTCCCCGAGTGAAGCTGGCACCAGAGCCAAGTCAGGCTGGCTTGACAGTGCCAAGTACCTCCTGAAAACTGACACCAAGAACCTGGGCAGGTGACTTTTGTTTCTTAGGTGGAAGGGCCTGCCTATGTGTTCCAGGGCCTGTGGCTCAGAGTGGCTGGCTGGCTCCTGAAATTCGGCATTGCGCAGGATTCCTCCCAGACCAAAGCATGCACCAGAGCCAAGTCAGGCTGGATTGACAGTGCCAAGTACCTGCTGCAAACTGACACCAAGAACCAGGGCTGGTGACTTTTTTTTCTTAGATTGAAGGGCCTGCCTATGTGTTCCAGGGCCTGTGGCTCAGAGTGGCCGGCTGGCTCCTGAAATTCGGCATTGCGCAGGATTCCTCCCCGAGTGAAGCATGCACCAGAGCCAAGTCAGGCTGGCTTGACAGTGCCAAGTACCTCCTGCAAACTGACACCAAGAACCTGGGTTGTTCACTTTTGTTTCTTAGGTGGAAGGGCCTGCCTATGTGTTCCAGGGCCTGTGGCTCAGAGTGGCCGGCTGGCTCCTGAAATTCGGCATTGCACAGGATTCCTCCCAGACCAAAGCATGCACCAGTGGCAAGTCAGGCTGGATTGACAGTGCCAAGTACCTGCTGCAAACTGACACCAAGAACCTGGGCTGCTCTCTTTTGTTTCTTAGGTGGAAGGGCCTGCCTATGTGTTCCAGGGCCTGTGGCTCAGAGTGGCCAGCTGGCTCCTGAAATTCGGCATTGCGCAGGATTCCTCCCCGAGTGAAGCATGCACCAGAGCCAAGTGAGGCTGGATTGACAGTGCCAAGTACCTGCTGCAAACTGACACCAAGAACCTGGGCTGGTGACTTTTGTTTCTTAGGTGGAAGGGCCTGCCTATGTGTTCCAGGGCCTGTGGCTCAGAGTGGCCGGCTGGCTCCTGAAATTCGGCATTGCGCAGGATTCCTCCCAGACCAAAGCATGCACCAGTGGCAAGTCAGGCTGGATTGACAGTGCCAAGTACCTGCTGCAAACTGACACCAAGAACCTGGGCTGCTCTCTTTTGTTTCTTAGGTGGAAGGGCCTGCCTATGTGTTCCAGGGCCTGTGGCTCAGAGTGGCCGGCTGGCTCCTGAAATTCGGCATTGCGAAGGATTCCTCCCCGAGTGAAGCTGGCACCAGAGCCAAGTCAGGCTGGCTTGACAGTGCCAAGTACCTCCTGAAAACTGACACCAAGAACCTGGGCAGGTGACTTTTGTTTCTTAGGTGGAAGGGCCTGCCTATGTGTTCCAGGGCCTGTGGCTCAGAGTGGCTGGCTGGCTCCTGAAATTCGGCATTGCGCAGGATTCCTCCAAGACCAAAGCATGCACCAGAGCCAAGTCAGGCTGGATTGACAGTGCCAAGTACCTGCTGCAAACTGACACCAAGAACCTGGGCTGGTGACTTTTGTTTCTTAGGTGGAAGGGCCTGCCTATGTGTTCCAGGGCCTGTGGCTCAGAGTGGCCGGCTGGCTCCTGAAATTCGGCATTGCGCAGGATTCCTCCCCGAGTGAAGCATGCACCAGAGCCAAGTCAGGCTGGCTTGACAGTGCCAAGTACCTGCTGCAAACTGACACCAAGAACCTGGGTTGTTCTCTTTTGTTTCTTAGGTGGAAGGGCCTGCCTATGTGTTCCAGGGCCTGTGGCTCAGAGTGGCCGGCTGGCTCCTGAAATTCGGCATTGCGCAGGATTCCTCCAAGACCAAAGCATGCACCAGAGGCAAGTTAGGCTGGATTGACAGTGCCAAGTACCTCCTGCAAACTGACACCAAGAACCTGGGCAGGTGACTTTTGTTTCTTAGGTGGAAGGGCCTGCCTATGTGTTCCAGGGCCTGTGGCTCAGAGTGGCCGGCTGGCTCCTGAAATTCGGCATTGCGCAGGATTCCTCCCAGACCAAAGCATGCACCAGAGGCATGTCAGGCTGGATCGACAGTGCCAAGTACCTGCTGCAAACTGACACCAAGAACCTGGGCTGGTGACTTTTGTTTCTTAGGTGGAAGGGCCTGCCTATGTGTTCCAGGGCCTGTGGCTCAGAGTGACCGTCTGGCTCCTGAAATTCGGCATTGCACAGGATTCCTCCCCGACTTAAGCTGGCACCAGAGCCAAGTCAGGCTGGCTTGACAGTGCCAAGTACCTGCTGCAAACTGACACCAAGAACCTGGGCTGGTGACTTTTCTTTCTTAGGTGGAAGGGCCTGCCTATGTGTTCCAGGGCCTGTGGCTCAGAGTGGCCGGCTGGCTCCTGAAATTCGGCATTGCGCAGGATGCCTCCCCTAGTGAAGCATGCACCAGAGCCAAGTCAGGCTGGATTGACAGTGCCAAGTACCTCCTGCAAACTGACACCAAGAACCTGGGCAGGTGACTTTTGTTTCTTAGGTGGAAGGGCCTGCCTATGTGTTCCAGGGCCTGTGGCTCAGAGTGACCGGCTGGCTCCTGAAATTCGGCATTGCGCAGGATTCCTCCAAGACCAAAGCATGCACCAGAGCCAAGTCAGGCTGGATTGACAGTGCCAAGTACCTCCTGCAAACTGACACCAAGAACCTGGGCAGATGACTTTTGTTTCTTAGGTGGAAGGGCCTGCCTATGTGTTCCAGGGCCTGTGGCTCAGAGTGGCCGGCTGGCTCCTGAAATTCGGCATTGCGCAGGATTCCTCCCCGAGTGAAGCATGCACCAGAGCCAAGTCAGGCTGGCTTGACAGTGCCAAGTACCTCCTGCAAACTGACACCAAGAACCTGGGTTGTTCTCTTTTGTTTCTTAGGTGGAAGGGCCTGCCTATGTGTTCCAGGGCCTGTGGCTCAGAGTGGCCGGCTGGCTCCTGAAATTCGGCATTGCACAGGATTCCTCCCCGACTTAAGCTGGCACCAGAGCCAAGTCAGGCTGGATTGACAGTGCCAAGTACCTGCTGCAAACTGACACCAAGAACCTGGGCTGGTGACTTTTGTTTCTTAGGTGGAAGGGCCTGCCTATGTGTTTTAGGGCCTGTGGCTCAGAGTGGCCGGCTGGCTCCTGAAATTCGGCATTGCGCAGGATTCCTCCCAGACCAAAGCATGCACCAGAGGCAAGTCAGGCTGGATTGACAGTGCCAAGTACCTGCTGCAAACTGACACCAAGAACCTGGGCTGGTGACTTTTGTTTCTTAGGTGGAAGGGCCTGCCTATGTGTTCCAGGGCCTGTGGCTCAGAGTGGCCAGCTGGCTCCTGAAATTCGGCATTGCGCAGGATTCCTCCCCGAGTGAAGCATGCACCAGAGCCAAGTCAGGCTGGCTTGACAGTGCCAAGTACCTGCTGCAAACTGACACCAAGAACCTGGGCTGGTGACTTTTGTTTCTTAGGTGGAAGGGCCTGCCTATGTGTTCCAGGGCCTGTGGCTCAGAGTGGCCGGCTAGCTCCTGAAATTCGGCATTGCGCAGGATTCCTCCCAGACCAAAGCATGCACCAGAGGCAAGTCAGGCTGGATTGACAGTGCCAGGTACCTGCTGCAAACTGACACCAAGAACCTGGGTTGTTCTCTTTTGTTTCTTAGGTGGAAGGGCCTGCCTATGTGTTCCAGGGCCTGTGGCTCAGAGTGGCCGGCTGGCTCCTGAAATTCGGCATTGCGCAGGATTCCTCCAAGACCAAAGCATGCACCAGAGCCAAGTCAGGCTGGATTGACAGTGCCAAGTACCTCCTGCAAACTGACACCAAGAACCTGGGCAGGTGACTTTTGTTTCTTAGGTGGAAGGGCCTGCCTATGTGTTCCAGGGCCTGTGGCTCAGAGTGGCCGGCTGGCTCCTGAAATTCGGCATTGCGCAGGATTCCTCCCA